>NC_056728.1:387821502-388154002 GCF_019279795.1 Protopterus annectens
GTTAAGTATATCAAGGAAGCCTCAGTTTATGGAAGTGAGCCTGTTATTGAAGGTTTCAGGATTGAAAGAAAAAAGCTTGCGGCACTCTCTAAAATGATGGAATTTAAGTATTTGGGAAGAGTAACATTAAACTTTGATAGGGGCGTGGTCACTTAGAGAGTTGGACAGGGCTGTGAGGTTGTGATATAGGGTGGGGATCAGAGTTAAGAATCCAGTCTAAGGTGGTACCTTGGGTTTTGTTGTTGAAGCAGGTAGGAGTTGTGTTAAGTTGATGGAAGCTATGAAGGCTGATTTGAAGGGAGGGAGAGGTAGAGGATAGTTTTTGCCAGTCGATATTTATGTCACCTAGTAGTAAGGTCTCATAAGGGATATTAATAGAAATCCATTCTAGAATAGATTTGAAGATGGGAATGTTGTTTCCATGTGGGATATATATAGCGGTAATGGCAGATTTCTTATGGGGGTTAAGGTGACAGTTTAGAAGTAGTAGTCCAGCTGGTTGAAAGTTAGGCAAAGATATTGGCAGGGGGATAGGTTAAGGTGTTCAGAATATATAATTGAGACATCTCCACCTTTTTTGGTGGTTCTAACTTGGCGATAGATGTTGTAGTGAGGAGGTAGTATATCATTGCTAGAAATATGTGGCTTTAGCCAAGTTTCAGATAGGGCCAGGATGTGTGATGATTGGTGGGTGATCAAGGAGTGTAGTTCTGTAACTTTATTAGGTAGACTTTGTATGTTAATACCAAAGATAGAGAAATGTTTAGTGAGACAGGCATTTGTTGTGATTGGGCTAGATGGGCCTGGGTTGGGGTGGATGTCGCCAGATGACAGTAAATTGTTAGAAAAAGGAGAAGGTTTACTTGCATAAAGATAAAAGCCAGTGGGTTTGTATTTAGATTTGAAGGATGTGATAGAGACAGAGACAAGTTTTATTTTACTGAGATGTGTGAAGAAAGAGTTTAGGAGAGAGGGGCAAATTAAGAAGGGCTGGGAAGGTTCCTTGTGGAGTATAGAAGTGTAGATTGGGGATGAATGTGAAAAATTAAGGTGCGTATGATAGAAGGTAAGTAAAGAGAGGTACATAAGCAGGATTGATGTGAGATAGAGCAGGGGCACGGTTTGAAATGAGGTAATGATAGTAGAAGGATGACAGAGAGCAAGGTAGAAGTGTGTGGGGAAGAGGTTATTTACTAGGGACTAGAGGACTGAGAAAAAATATGAAAATGATGAACAGAGAGTATTAAGGAGAGATTAATTTACAAGATAGAGAGGCATGAGCAAGAAGGGAGCATTAGTAGGTTAAGGGAAGGTAGAGTGAAAGGCTGGACATATGCTTAGATGCTTTGAGTGTGGGGGAGATAATGAGAGCTAATAATGATTGTGACGTCCCTGCACTGGCCCAGTAATCAAGGAGCCTCAATCTTCACCACTGGCAACAGTGAGAGACGTACATAATGGGAGGATGACAGGTACACACACAGTAAAGTACAGTTTCCCCTTAAGAGGACACAGAGATCACAGTCAGTCTGGGGCTGGTTTCTCCTTTCTCCAGATCCCCAATAAGACTCCACAGTGGTACAGCTATAGGGTTAACATCTCAGCCGAGTGGCCAAGCTTAGACTTCCAGCACCTTCTCTGTCCAACCAGTGCTTCGTGTCCCTGGCCAACTAGCTGACACACACACACACACACACACACACACACACACACACACACACACACACACACACACACCTGCGAAAGGCTGGCATAAATTTACTAGCTATGCCCCTTCTGGCCAGACTATAAGGTAGTACCAGCTGCCACCAGCCACCCTTACTTACCAGCTACTATAAGGCCCTTACAAAGGGTGTCCAATCCTACTGTGTAATGTTACTATTAATCCAAATGGTAGTCTGACCAAGCAAGGCTATTTAGGAGTGGTCTGTACAGTGTCACCAAATACATATGCAAGTACAAATATCAGCCACAAAGACATGTTTAAATATATTTAATAATAAATAATAAAAGAACAAGACAATACTCAGAAAACAAACACAGTTAATTCACAATTCAAAATCACAGGAAATATTTTAAAACAGCATTGCAGGACAGTCTCAAATAAATACAGAAGACATCTAAAGGAATCATTACTATATTCCTATCTATATCTAAGACAGATACTGTACCCTAAGTCTTACTTACAGACAGCACACAGGCAGAAGTGCTGATGATGGATGTTTCCAGGTCAAAGACAAAATACAAAATGCATAGTCTCTCTCCAAGAGAGTTCTTAAATTAATATCAAACATTACTGCTGGGTTAGCTTGGATGACATCACTCTTTGTCACCTGACTTCAGTTCCCGGGCTAAACAAATACTAACAGAATTTTAGCATCTCTGTGTGAGAAGTACATATCTCCCAGATGTTTGCAGAGCTGTGTAGATGCTCTATTATGAGCTGCTGCTACTGGTTATTATGAGAAAAGGGCTGGGTTATGTTCTCAAAACTTGCCTGAGATATTAAAGCTGATATTTTAAATTCTTCCCTCAACAAAGATGGTCTTTTTAGATCTTTTACTACTGAGGTCCTAAAAAGATTTGATGAAAGACCAAAATTAATTCAAGGGGTGGATACCCAAGTCTTTCAGTACTTCTCTTCTAAGTTCATAGGTTCATAGGTTGATACTAGGCTATCTGCCCTAGGGCATTTATAAGCCTAGCCAGAGTGTGTTTGGCTTTCGCCACCCTTTTAGATTAGTTGACTGTGCCTCTGTATAGTAGGTCAAAGAAGGTAGCCCTTTTAAGGTTAGTTTACTTGTACCTCTGTCAAGCAGGGACACAGAAGAGATCCCAGGGGTAAACTTACGATCTCCCATCCACTCGTCAAGATTTCTCTTGAAGAGGGTCAGTGAGGGGCTCTGCCTAACATGGATTGGGATTTTGTTCCAGAGTGAGGGGAGCCTCTGGGATATGAATCTGTCCCTCCAGCATGTCCTATTTATTTCTGTGCTGAGGTTCAAGTCCCTGGAGTGTGTAGCTCTAAAGGATTTGGATTTCCTGAGGTGAAGCTTGTCCATTAATTCTGGGTTGGACATGGCTTTATACGTCAGACACAGATCGCCTCTGAGTAGGCGGTACGCAACTGAGTAGAGCTGGAGTTTCTTTAGCTGAACTGCATAGGGCATCTGTTTGAGCCCCTTGATCCTCATGGTGAGATACTTTTGGGGTCTTTCCAGTTGCTGCAGGTGTCGGGTAAGGTACATCCCAAACGGGGCATTGTACTCAATTATGGGCCTGATAAGTGATGAGTATAGGGGCACAATGACCTCTCTTGATCTAGATGTGAACCCTTTTGTGATAAGGTGGGCTATACAGAAGGTCTTTCTAACCACTTTGGCAACGTGATTGTCAAAGGAGAGATTGCTATCTACTTGGGTCCCCAGGTCCCTAATTACTTCTTCCGTACTTAATGGATTACCACCTATGTGGTAATTTGTGGACACTTTGTTTTTCCCAAAGGGGATGACTGTGCACTTTTTGGCATTTAGCTTTAGGCCATGGCTCTGGCACTGTTATCCATCTCTGTGAGACCCTTTTGGAGGATGCTTGTGTCAGCCAGATAGTCGATTACGGCACCCAGTTTGCAGTCATCTGCAAACTTGGTCAGCCATAGTCCACCCATGTTAGCCTGTACCTCGGAGAAATATATACCGAACAAGAGAGGTCCCAGGACTGAGCCTTGTGGGACGCCACTTGTAACTGGTTTAGAGTCTGACATGGCACCTGCTATTCTGACCATGTGGGTTCTATCCCTGAGCCAGTTTGCAACCCATCTTGTGACATAGGGGTTGATATTTAAGCTGGTGAGCTTATTTATGATGCCCGAGTGGGATATTGTGTCAAAGGCTTTTGCGAAGTCCAGGTAGGCTGTGTGGACTACCTTCCCTTCATCTATGGCTTTGGTAACTGTTTCACAGAAGTCGACCAGGTTCAAGAGGCAAGATCTGCCCTTAAAGCCGAATTGGGTAGGATCCGGTGTCTGGAGGTTCCCAATGTCTTTGTTTATGATTTCCATGATGATACGCTACATAGCTTTGCAGACCAGGCTAGTCAGACTTATAGGGCGATAGTTTCCGGGGTCTGTTGTGGCACCACCTTTGTGGAGTGGGACCGCTGTTGCTGTACGCCATTCCTTGGGTACATATCCTGTAGTAAGGCTGAGATTGAACAGTGACTTTATATGAGGGTTTAGTTCTTCTTGAGCTCGTGTAAGACACAGCCCGGGACACCGTCTGGTCCCATTGATGCTGTGTTTTTTGCTTTGGAGAGGGCAGCTCTCACCTGTGTATCTGTGATCTCAGGAAGGCTACACTCTGTTGGGATAGACATTTGCTCTTTTGGGGGGGGAAGGGGGGGAGTTTGCACTGAACCTTTCTGCCAGGATGTTGGCAATGTCTGTGGATTCAGTGTATTTTTTGTCATTTTGCACTCACTCAGAGCATATCTGGGAGTTACCTCCCAGGTTTCTGACATAACTAAAGAAGGCCTTGTGATTTTCTTTAGTGTCCTGTGCAATTTTTCTTTCGAAGCTGGCCTTAGATGATTTTATGAGGGATCGTAGTTTCTTGCTAGTACTGATCAGTGACGCCTTCCCTTTTTGGGATTTTGCTCTGTCATGTAGTAGCTTTCTCCTTCTGTTGTATTGCTTATTTATGGCCGGGGTCCACCAGACAGGTCTCCTGCCTTTGGAGGAGTGAGTCTTGGTTTTATTTGGGATAGCATGCTCCATGCATTCCTGTAGGTGTCCATAGAATGCTTTTGTAAAGGATTCTGCATTTCGGGCCATATTTTCCACTGGCCCGGGGGCTTTGAAGGATTCCACCTCAGTTTTGAGAAGTGTGAAGTTTGCTTTTGAGAAGTTCTTCACTGTGGTTTCTTTGGCTAGGGGTGGGGACGGAATATGGATGTCCAGTGAGATTTGTTTATGGTCTGATCTTACCAATGAGGGGTATACCTCTGGTGTGTAACATAGAGACCCCATGTTGGTGATGACCAGATACAATATGTTTTCCCCTCTTGTGGGAGTGGTGACCAGTTGTTCCATAGCATTTGAGTTTATAAATTCTAGGATCCGTTGGGCGAGGGTGTTTGGGCTTGAGTAGTTTTCCCAATCGATGTTTGGGTAGTTGAAGTCACCCAATATAATAGTGTTTGGAGAGTCCTTCATATTCTCCAGTGTTCTCAGGAAAGCCGAGTGAGGTTCCTGTGTTTGGGAGGGTGGTCTGTAGCAGACTACAAACTGAAAGACAGTTTTGCCCACTGTTAGTTGCACATGGATGGTCTCCGATGCTTCGTGCAGTGCCACTAAAACTTTCCTTCAGTAAAAACTTTCCTTCTAATTCAGGATCTTTTTTTTCAAGAAGCAAAATAAGCATTGACAGCAAGGTTCTAACAACAGAATTTTAAAAAGCAATGGCAAAGAGGCTCGGAAAAGAAAAGGAGAGACTTCCAGAACCAAGGACAATCTAAAATATCAGAATGACTACCCTTTCAAGTTTCCCGTTTTTCATCTTGGCAATCCTTTAAATCTATTCCTCTAAATCTATTCCTCAGTTTAGGCCTTTCTTCTTTCCCAGTAGTGTCAGATTATCTCAGATTAATGGGTTCTGAAAATCATCCAGCAGGGGTACAGATGGTAGTGGGAGTCCCTCCTTCCTTTTCAGGGGATTTCTCCTAATCCTGTAAATTAAACTTCCCTGTTTCCTCCAATATTGGAGGATGCTGTCTCTCAGTGGAATCATAGAACTAGTACCATTAGGTCTGATAGGGAAATGTTTTTATTCAAGGGTCTTTGTGGTGCAAATGAAAAAGGGAACTTGGAGATCAGTCCTAGACTTCTCCCTTCTCAGCCTGGGTATCAAGGTCCAAAAGTTCAAAATATTATCCTTCCAAACCTTGTTATCATTCATAACCCTATTCATTTTATGGTAATGTTAGGCTTATTATTGCATAGATTTTCAGTATCTGGCTTACATTATGAGTTCTCTGTCTTACTCTTTGGTCCATCACCAAAGATATTTACAAAATGTCTTGCTCTGGTAACTGCTTCCAGCAGACTTCAACACATTCAGAATTTTCCATATGTAGATGATTGTTTTATATTTGTAGATTATTTTCCATTCATCAAGGTTCCCTAACCTGTCAGTCTGGGTTTCAAGTGAACTTACAGAAGTCATCTTTTATCCTTTCCCACAGAATAGCTTTTCTAGTATGTCTTGTGGATACTTCCCAAGAAAGGGCTTTTCTTCCACTAGTCAATATAAAACTGTACAAAGAAGTCTTCTTGAGCTCTTCCAGCCAGACTCTGACATCTCTTGGGTAAATTTTCAGTATTTGGGTATCATGGGCTTTGTGATTATCATGAGCCCTTTAATCAGATTTCATGTGCAAAAAAATCTCATACCTCCGGTTAGTCTGGTCTCATCCTCAATACCCTTAATCTTTTCAGAGTCCTGTGCTGAGGTATGTGAGAGGGGCGATATTGTGGTATTTAGACCATTTCTCTCTCTCAACCCAGGCCTCCTTTTCCCCCTTCAGCTTCTTGGTCTGTCACAACAGATGCCTCAGACTTTTCTTGGGGGGGGGGGGGGGCTGTGTCAAAAGGGGTGAAATTGCCAAGGTGTAGGGAACTAGCAGCACAGACAAAAGCACATAAGTGTCAAAGTAATGCTGTCCATAATCAACGCTTTAAAAACCTTAAATCATCTGTGGTACTCAAGACCCCTCTGCAAGGTATCACAGGTAATGCCACAGTGATGTGGTATATAACCAAACAAGGGGTATCAGATATTATCCTCTTTGCAAACCTGCCATGATAGCCTAGGAGGTGGTAATTTAGCTCAGTTTGTCTCTTCAGGCTTCATACATTTCAGTAGAGCAAAATATTATAATAGTCCAGGATAGACCTTCACAAATAGAAACTAGAAAGAAATTCTGCTCCAGAATTCCTTGCAAACAGGCCTGGAGGGCATGTGCATTCTCATTCCCATAGATGGGAATATTCCTGTAAGCTTTTCCAACCTTTCCAGCGATACCCAGGGTTATTCTCAGGATCCAGAAGGACTCTCCAAAGATAGTGCTGGTGGTTCCCTTTTATCTCATGCAACAGTTGTTCGCTCTTCTTTGAAAATGACCAAGGGCAATTATCACAGGCTTCGCCACACACTGCATATATTCACACAAGACATGAGTTTGTTTGATGCACTCAAATTGACTACTTAGATGATAAGGTTTTGATACCGTTTAGGCACTTTTTTCATGGAGGCTGAAAATCTGCTGCTAGGAAATCATGTATGTGCAAGTGGAATTAATTTTCTAGTTGATGTCACCCTAAGATCCAGGACTCTATTAAAGCTCCGATGCCTCTGGTTCTAGAATATTTGTGTGAGTTATTATCCTCTGGCCTTTCTTAACTCTTCTGTCAAGACTTGTCTTTCAGCCATTTCTTCCAGTCTGTCCTTAGATCCCCCTTCTCTTCTTCTGCCCTGTAGTCAAGCAGTTTTTGAAAGGAGTTTTACATATCTGTCCACCTAAGAAACAAGTGGTTTATTTTTGGAATATTAACTTTGTGCAAGAAGAGTATCTGATTTACATGTTCTTTTGGTGAGTCAGCCCTACCCCCGTTTCCACAAGGACATGGTTTCTTTGAGAATAGTTCCTTTGTTTATGCTTAAAGTGGTTTCAGCTTACCTTGAGCCAATCTATTAATATCCCTGTAATCCATGTATTCTTTCCAGAAAATGAAAACAAAGGAGAAAGAACCTTGTGTACTCTGGATGTCCAGTCAGCACAGATACTTGGACAGAATAAAATGCTTTAGGAAAGCCGATCAGCTATTTGCTTCCTATGAAGGTAAGAAAGAAGGTAAGAAAAAAGGACGACCAGTATCAAAGATGAAAAGGCTCTATTGTGTTAAGAACTCAACATCACAGCCCTGGAGCTTCAGGCCTGCATGTGTGGTATACTTGATGACAGTCTGCACTGGAGGGTCATGATTTATCCTGTCTTTCCCTATAGGAGAAATTGCATGAGGCAAGGAATGGGGACCCAAGGCCAGGGCATTCAGGATTTAAGCATATTTGAGGTTTATGGTAGGAAGTTGGGGGTTAAAGGTTACAAAATTAAGTTTTGGTCCAAGCCTCAGAAACCTATTCTGAATCTGTATAAGTTTGTTCCTTGCAGAGCTGAACCACTTTCATGGGAAGTGTTAAAAGAAAATAGTAATCGAAAACCATTGCCTTCTTTTGTAGTAACGTAGTATAATTCCAGATTCTTGTCTAGTATAGAAGACAAGTGGTCTGCAGAGGATTGTTCTGAAAATTCTGTACCCTCAAACGATATATCAAAGGTTGACAGCTCAGGTTGGATTATTTGAGGGTGCAGTATGGCTAGTCACCGTAGATCTGGAAGATGTCTGTGGTCATTTACAGTTGTCATGCTCTCAAAGGTTTCAGATTGTGGGTGACATTATATCCAGTATGTTTTTGTCCTGGCAGTTGCTCCTGTGTGGCACCATCTGTAGAAACAGGCCTTGAGGCTGGAAAAGATTCACATTTATCCTTAGCTTGGAAGCCTGCCTCACTCATGGACAGCTCTAGGAATAGTTGTTTTGACAATTACAGTTTGTCATTCCTTTCCAGGATGGTCTTGGGCTTGGCAGTCAAAGATAGAAAGAGCGAACACAAATTTGTGCTCTTCATAACTATAAGTGTTCTAGGAACCATGATGAACTTATTAAAATAAAGGATGTTTTTATTCCACATAAGGATAAGAAATGTTGACCCTGTTTCATACTGATTTTTTTTTAGACATGATTAACAGTAAGACGTTTTCTTAAAATCCTTGGACACATCTTGCAATCATAATGATTATTCAGAATCCTAAATTGTTGTGATGAGTATCAGCAGCCTAGGTAAATATGGTCAGATACTTCACTCTTCCTTCTCCTGCTAAGTTCCTGATAACAGATATGTTGGACAGTAGGTGGTAATCTGATTCCAGTTGCAGATTCCACTCCACTTCAGAGTAAAGGAGATGTTAGAGACAGTCTCTGATTTGAGAATTTGCAATGGTTTCTTCATCAGTTTATGGATAACACCACTGTTTTGCTGTATTCTAACAGACAGAAGGCACACCTTTGTTCCACTTGTGCATAATAACCATGGAATTTTGTGATCTGCACCTTCTCCTCAGTCCTTGGTTGTTGTATACAATCTGTTAAGGGACCAGAATTTCCAGAGTCAAGCATTTTGCATTACAAAAGGTGTTTGAATTCAGAGGTGCTTGCTGTTTTTGTTATAATTACGTAAAGGCCAAGAAAGGGAACTGCTTCTTAACGCAGCATCTAGCTCCCAGAGTTTGGGTTACAGCAGAGGATGCTTACATGAGGTTCTTCAACAGGGAACTTACTTTAAATATTCATTCCCACTCATGCAATTTCAAAGACTTGGGTTAAATGAAAGTAAAAAAAAATAAATAAAAAATAAAAAATCACTATAATTCTAATAGTATGTTGTTGGCCAAGATGCCCAAGTTACCTGCTCTTTTTCCCACTTTTATTACTTTTTTTCTGTGCTTTACCCTGCTACTTTTCGACCATCAGCCACCTTCTGTCCAGTCAGACCATTTGCTCCCCATCACTGGTGTAATGGTGGTTTGAACACTTTATCTTAGCCCTCCATTCCCCAGCAAGCACTTGACTTGTGGAGTCAAAGGGGGGGGGGGGGCATGCAGTGAGTCATCCTAGGTGGTTGTCCCTCAGTTCTACAGGAGATGTTGTCAGTGAGAAGCCCCACTGTCTCCCCTCAAGCATGGAAAGTGGTTTCTGCAATCTCCACTTGAGAAATCACACTTGTGTTCTTCCGAGCATCCCCAATCTTCCCCACCCCATCTTACCTCACATGAGGCAAGCAGCCATGCCCTTTCATTCCCTCCCCACCTGACTCCTTCAGTGCCAGGGATATTAATTGTATTCCAGTCTTATGGGTATGAATAAGGGCTCCATGCATCTGCATCATGGAGCCAGAACTTTGTCTGCTTTCTTTTAGAGAGTGATGTGATCTCAGCAGTTGCATCTCAAGGATGATCTGTAACTACAGTAGCATGGCAGGGGTCTGCATGCTTCCCTTTGCAGTCTTGATCTTTGAACCTGCCTTCTTACATTCTGATACCCAAGAAGAAATTGTATTCTGTGGAGATATTATGTGTAATCCAAAATGCAAAAAGTCCGCCAAGTGGCCCTCCTCCAGCTAAGCAAGATTTACTCACTAGAGTTGTGGAGACACCCATGGATCTTTCCACTGAAGGTGAATCCCCAAGTACAGCCAATATTTTGGATGCAACCTGTGTTTCATAAGGTTATGATTCCATACTCAAGAGGACACATCCTAAAATACACTATATTCACCTCTAAACTCTGGGCTGTCCTTGTGGATTTGCCTTCAGAGTGTTTCATGCACATCTTTATAGACCAGATATTTTTTTTAATTCTTCAGAATCATTGTTGTTTTATTATGGGATTATCTTTGTGTTCTGCAGCTAGTTTTCCTTTCTAAATAAGAGAGTGTCTTTCACTATGTACTTTCTGGTTTCCTTCTACCCATTTACTTTACCAGTAAGTCCTCATTTGAGTTACTTGCTGTTCTATCATCTGGGTGTTGCTAGGAATCATAGAGTGGGCTGGGGATAAACAGGGTCTTGTTTTTTCATGTTGTGACCTGCAAGTCCCATCTTGGTTAGGGTAAGTAGATATTGCCTGAGGACAAAACATCTGTATGACATAGGTTTCCTTGTCTTAATGTGTTATATCACAAGCTGAATAGTTATTTCTGCCCTATATGCAGGGCCTGTTGTCCTTTTTTCCATGTCCAGGGCTTTGTTGTGTGAGGTCCATTCAGAACAAGTTAGGCATTATTTGGACTGGACTTTATAACTGAGACTGGAGACTTTGAATTTTATCTAGCACTCTTCATCTTGTTGGACCTGCATATGATGCAGTGACCTGGATTTGCTAATATTGGTAGTGACATAGCTTCTATCCTGCCTTACCTTTATTGCTTAATTTGTTTTGACTTTGTGCTCCCACTAGACATTGCTTATTTTCAGTGGAGACATGATTTGTTATTTATTTGGACTAGGTGTAATTTGGCGAGCACACTGTGAAAATACACTTCTCTTTTTGAGAAGGCACTGGAGACCATTCTTCTCACGTTGGAGGGTGGGGTTTCTTTTGTCTGAAATAGAGATGGAGGTGAGCAGTGCACTGTAAGGTATGGAGAGTGAGGACATAGTCGAGGCCATAAAAGTCGTGGAACTGGATAATTCATGGTTGCTTAATGATGTTTTCATTGGAATGCTGAGCAGCTGTACCACAGGCTAGTATGACCGAGGATTAATGGGACAATGTTATGGAAAAGTTATGACTGACTAACAACTTAATGGGTTGCTATACTTTGCATTTTACTAGTAAAGCATCAGATTTACCTCAGTCTCATAAGTTTATAGTTGACAGACCAGAGGGATGTAATTCCAGTACAATTCAGAAGAGGTGTAAAGAATGGGATACTTTCTCTAATACTGCAAAAAACAGGAACTGTAAATTGGTGCTGCAATTTACAGACTGAGGGGAGATGTGAGTATGTGAAAGTGAGTGTAATGCCTCCAGTTCATTACACATTCTAAAATTCAGTTTTATACCTTTTGGAGGTAAATGTGTAGGCCGTGAAGACAATAGCATATTTAAACAACAAACCCTTTTATAATGTGCCCTGTGAAGTAGAAAACACTTTAATGAAAGTGATGCATGAGCAAGAGATAAGAAAAGACATGGGACCTTAGAAAGAGCATTTATTCTACAGTCCATTGTTGTTATTATGATGTTAAAGGCATTAAACAAAGAATGTAATAAAAATGTTGGGCATGGTTTCATCCTGTATAAAATGAGAGACTCTTTAGGAATGTAGACTGGGGGAAATGGGATGAATATGGATATTTTTAATGGAAATGGCCGAGTTACTGTGCATATATAGTGTGACATGTATAAAGTGAAATAAATGTTGTGTTCATTGTGTACATTCAGTCCAGATGCTATTTATGTGGAAAGATGCTTATTTATTTGCTGTGTGCCAATAAAAACATTGTGAAATGTGTAGATGAGATTGGGTGAAGAAAGTTTATCAGCACTGTAAAAAAACTGTGGGCATTGCTCTTTGCGAAAACAAAAATCTTCTTCTTCTTTCGGCTTTTTCTCGGTTAGGGGTCGCCACAGCAGATCAAAAATGAAAAACAAAAATAGAAAATGTAGTACAAGACAATATTGTGGAAGGAAATAAGGAAGGTATGGCGCAAAGTTAGTTTATAGAACAGATAGAGAAGTTAATGAAAAAAGGAATAAAGATGTACTTGTGAAACGTTTATGGAAGGAACGTGGGACTGAGACAATCTTACTGATTGAGCAAAGTGGTTGGTAGTTTTAGAGAAGAGGATAATGAGGGCATAGCAATAAAGAGAAAAAAAGTACCATTGATTGTTAAAGAAAAACTCCATCCTCCAATGTTGTTAACCTTATTAAGAGTTTTCCCCCATGATATCATCTAGATGTTGTTCAGTGCTGGGAAGACTTTCAGCGCCTCTATTTTTTTTTCCATTTCAACTTGTTTCCCTGCTGCACATCACAAAGGCCTCAGCATTTTACCCTGTACTGATCTCATTTTGTTTTGGAAAGGAATTTGTCTCAGTTGCATAAACAGGGCTAGACAGCAGACATTCTGTAGTTTTCAGCATTGGTTGCTGCTCACAGTTTTATATCAAGACTGACTTGATGGAGTCAGCATAAAACTATGAACAGATAAACGGAAGATCTGATGTCTGTTCAGTCTTCATCAAACCTGTGGGGTCTCTGTTCCAAGCTCAGAACCGACTCAGCCATCAGCAGACTTAGGATCCGAGCTCCTTCCTCCCTACCCATACTGCCTTGCTCCTCTCAGTACCTCAGATCTCATTTGCTGTGCTCAGCAAAAGCATTGTGATCAGTTAGATCTCCTCCGCTACTGTATTTTAGGTCGTGATTTTTTTCCCCAACTTTTTTTTCCTATTGTTTCACTATTTTTTTCTCTACCCTTCTTCTAACTGTTAAAAAGGTTAGTTAGTTGTTACCTTAATATTGTAGTGTAGTCTCATTTTCTGCACATTGTCATTGTGACTTCCTCTCTGTCTCTCTTTTCTTCCTTTTTCTAACCCGCAAAGTTCCTTCTCCAGGAATCAGAGCAGGGAAAGAAGTTGTAGTTTTGGCAGGGTGTGGAATAATTCCTGTGGTAGACACCACCCTCGGGGCAGAGGGGAATCAGGAATCTCTGGATTCTCCCTTTGAGAAATCCTTCAGCATCCCTGAGGTGTTGCCCGACTGTCCCTCTCTGGAGGCATTTGGGGGACAATGGTCCCTGCACCTAGATGCCTGGTTAGCTATCTTTAATGACCGATGGATGCAAGGTGTTGAGAGGCTACTCCATTCCCTTTTTAAATCCCTCCAAGCCCAAACAACACCTCCCCAATATTCCACCCAGTCAGAAGAGGCAGCAACTTTGGAAATTGCAAAGTTGCTCCAAAAAGCAGTCATTCAGGATGTTCCATCAAACCAGCATGGATCAAAGATTTACTCCCGATTCTTTTTAGTTCCAAGAAAAACAGGAGACCTCAGGCCCTGACTTACCTGAACAAATCAGTGAAACACACAGAGTTCAGGATGGTCAGGATTTAGTCCATCCTTTCCTTTTTACAGAAGGACAACTGGATGTGCTTCATAGACTTGAAGGATGCGTTATATTACATTGAAATGAACAGATGTTCCAGAAGGTATCTCCGTTTCAAGCAGGGAGCCAGTCACTACCAGTTCCACGTGCTTCCATTTGGTCTCACCACAGCCCCCAGGATGTTCACCAAATGCATGGCAGTGGTCACAACTCACCTCAGGCTGCACGGATTCCACGTGTTTCCTTACCTGGATGACTGGCTGCTAGTCTCACCAACCAGGCATCCACTGATCCAGGTCAAGGATTTTCTCTTCCAACTAGACCCTACCTTAAGGGTCACCATAAGCCTCCAGAAGTCGCAATTACAACCTGTGCAAATGACAGACTTTATAGGGACCCTCTTGGACACAGCCAGAACAGTGGCCTTTTTTCCACCAGACAAGGTTCTGTTCCTGCAGACATATGTCAAACAAATGGTAGCAGTACCAATCCCTGCAGCAGGTCAGGTTCTCAGGGCTCTGGATTCTATGTCTGCAACAATTACCTTACTACCAACAAAGTTCTCTAGTGGACATTGTCTAATGGCCCCTTCTGCATCATTCTCTCAATCATCCTGTGTGTCTCGGGTGTCCAGGAATTCTCTTTTGTGGTAGCTTCATGATCCAAATGTATGTCAGGGTTGACCTTTCATTCTTCCCACCCCCATTGCCACGTTGAGCACAGATGCCTCCCAGTTGGTGGGGGGGGGCATTACCTGGGATGGACAATGTGATGATGGGTGAGAAGAATGAAAGGTCGACACTGAGACCAATCTGCATATCAATGTCCTAGAGATGAAGGTGGTGCTTTTAGCGCTGCAAGCCTTCCACTCCCTTCTTCCTCTGTGGACAGTTGTGATTCAGACTGACAACATATCTGTTGTGTGTTATCTCAACAAACAAGGTGGAACCAAGTCCTACCCCCTTTGTCAAGAAGCGATGAGAGTGTGGGAGTGAGCTCTTCCTAGCAACCGCTTTTTAGTTGCAACACACATTCCGGGGGAGCACAACATATTAGCAGACAGGCTCAGCAGGGTACTTGTAATGCCTCACATGTGGTCTCTAAATTAGGCAGTAGCAAACCAGATCTTTCTCAGATGGAGTCACCCCTGCTGCAACCTTTTTGCCTCTCCTTTCAAGAAGTGCAACAGGTACTTTGCCCTGTTCCCTTCACAGGGACAGTCACCAAGAGATGCTCTAGTCCATGCTTGGCCCCCCCGGTCTACTTTATGCTTTTCCTCCTGTTTCCCTAATTTCCAAATTTCTTCAGAAGGCACACAGGTTGAAGAGCAAGGTGCTCCTCATTGCCCATTTTTGGCCTCGACAAGTTTGGTTCACCTTCTTTGGTCTCATCTGATTTGCTCTCAGTGGACCCTGGAACCATGTCTGGACCTTCTGTCTCACCCATTAGGGCAAATTCGCCTGGATCTTGACAGTTTGCAACTAACTGCATGGTTTCTCCAATTCTGATGATGGCTAGACAATCCAGGCTTTCTTGTCCAGTCCAGAAGATTATCATTTCTTCTCATAAGTCTTCTACCCAAAAAATGTATAAAAGCAAGGTGAAAATGTTTTTCGTTTGGTCCCAAAAGCATCACATTGATCCGCGTATGGCGCCCATTTCGGCAGTCTTGGATTTCCTGACTGGTATTTTTCATTCGGGGGACAGTGTCTCTACCATCAGAGTTCAGTTAGCATCCATTTCTAATTTTCACATCGGAGAGAATGCTACATTTTTGGCTTCTTCCAGATTTTACAAAGCTTTTCTCAAGGGCACTTTCCTTCTTCGACCTCCTGTAAAGGATCCTACTCCTCCATAGGATCTTATGTTAGTTCTTCAAGCTTTGACCTTACCCCCTTTGAACCTGCCACTAAGGCTGAATTGAAATTCTTGCCCTGGAAAACAGCCTTTCTAGTGGCCGTTACTTTGACCAAGAAGGTTTCTGAATTTCAGGTGCTATCTTCCAAACCACCCTATCTTTTTTTCCATAAAGACAGAGTTACCTTACGTACTAATCCCTCTTTCTTACCAAAAGTTGTATCTATCAATACTATTAATCACTCTATTAAGCTCCCTGTTTTTTTTTCGAACTTTCGCTGCATCTTTTGGACGTCCACAGACAATTTTGATTCTCCTGGATAGGACAAAAACCTTCAGGAAGTCTGATCAGTTATTTATCACTTTCTCAGATTCTAGAAAAGGGAATGCTGTTATTAAAACTACTATTGCTTGTTGGCTAACGTGCTGTATCATTCATGTGTATGCCTTGAATAATGTTCCCTTGCTTAAAACGGTCAGAGCTCATTCCACGAGGCTTTCTTTTCAAGGGTTTTTTTAGAAGATATTCGCGCAGCTGTGTCGTGGGTGAACTCCCACTCTTCTATTTTGCATTACAAACTTGATATCATCACAAGGAACAGGGCTCCTTTTGGTTTTGCAGTGCTCCGGAATATCCATCTGTAAGGCTGCCCAGACCTATGTAGCTGGGGACTCTGTCCCACAGGTTTGATGAAGACTGAACAGACAACATCAGATAAAGAAGTTATGTACTCACCATAACATTCCATCTGTGTTGTCTGCTTCAGTCATCAGCCTTCCCCCTTCCTTATCTTTGAAGGACCTGATGGATTATACTGGATACCTTTGTTCCTGTGTTGAGCTCCTGAGCAACTTTTATGCTGTGTTGCCTTTTAGAATGTAATTTTTTATTTTATGAAAATATTGCAGCAAACTCGATCTGTGGTATCTGAGGGGAGCTAGACAGTATAGGTAGGGTAGGAGGAGCTCTAGCATTGGATCCTAAGCTTGCAGATAGCTGAGTCGGTTCTGAGCTCGGAACCAAGATCCACAGGTTTGATGAAGACTGAAGCAGACAACACAGATGGAACGTTATGGTGAGTACATAGCTACTTTTATTTCTCCAGATTTAATTGGCGTAGTAGTCTTTATATGAGGAATGAGACTCACTACATTTATACCCAGCAAGTGAATAGGGAAGCCAAGTAGGGATTGTTTACTTCAGCAGATGGATAGAGTTATAAGGAGATGGTTAACGTGCACTTTTCAGTTGCAGATACCTAACGCTGAAGAAGGAAGTAAACGATATGCATGTTGTAGACATTCGCTTTGTTGAACCTGAATTTACAGGTTGCACTCCATCAGTTCACAAATGACCATAACATTGTAGAGTGTAGCTTCAATATAAATGTACTTACAGTAATGTTTTAATCTATTGCAAAGCACAGACAAAAAGTACTTCTTTTTAACATTCAAAGATTGTGGTTAGAATGTTGCTGTTCAAGGGGATAGCAGTACAGCAAGAAGACTCAGAAAATGTAATGCAAGGAGTTTATTTGTATGTCAGTGAAAAAAAAAAAAACTGCCATAACTCACAGAATGAAAATGCTTATGAACAAATATATTACATTTATCTATTAGTCAGGATTAAAATACGCATCTTCCCTGTGTAGGCACTGAGGAATAGCAGCAGTAATTTACATATTTCTTATAAGCTGTTTGAAGTAGCTGCTGTTATGCATGATCTAACAGCATTGCTGGACTACATTGCTAACTTTTACACTTAAGGAAGAGCATGAGGATCTATCAGTACTAGCAATATGTTCATCTTACGGATCACTGCTGCAGTAGCCTTCACTGTATGGGCTATGTCCTGCATAGGATATAGCAGTGGGCCATCTTCCAAATCTTTAAGGTACCTTCCACACACTAAAACTGTGAATCAGTTTGGGTAGAGCTGACTAAAAAGACAAGTTTGGGTAACCAAGCACTTCAGAGATTTCCTGCAGTTGGAGTATGCTCCTCTGTGGAATTTCAAGGATCGACGGTCAGCTTGTGCTGTTCCTTTGTTGAGCAGGTAAGTTTTTTTGGGGGAGAAGTCTTCCATGTTATAAAAATTGTTGTTTGATTTTACTTTATTGTTTAGGCAAGCTTATTTATTTATATATACACACATACATACGTACAGTGTGTTAACTGGGACAGAGTATTGATCCCGTTGGACCAATTTCAGTCTCAGCCCAGTTATTTTTAAGCTAAGAGTGCATGTTTTAACAGACTGTCACAAGACTTAAGCTGTACATTTAAATGGGAGTGCTCTTTTTTCTTGTTAGTTTAAAAGTTGTTTAAAGTAATTTAAATACATTTTTCTGTGGAGAAAATGTATTTATTTTACTTTTTTAGGCCAGCAAAGTGTTTTGAAGAGCTTTTTACTGTGTCTTTCTGTGACATCAGTAACTTTTAAAGACTTTAAATTTTAACCAGCTTTTACTGCTTGTTTTCCCTTGGAAAGAGGCACCAGTTTTGGCTTGATAGTAGACCAAACTACTAGTCCTACAGTCAGCCATTCTTCCAGACACAAAGAAAAAGTTAGGCAAACATCCTTTGCCACCACAGCAGGCTAGCAGTTTGCCTCAGTAGCAGGTGGGTGACTCTGCTGTGGCTGTAGCTTGTTCCTCAGACTATTCATCTTTTATCTTGGATCCCTGTTGTGCAGCACCTACAGCTATGGACCGGGGGTTAACCATGTCCTCTGTGGCTGTTAGGGTTCACTCAGTGGATAAGGGAGAGCCACTGTTGTCAGTCCTGGGATTTCCTGTTTAGTAAGAATGTTGTGCTCATTCCAGCTGCTGATGTCCTCTGTGGCTGTTAGGGTCCACTCAGTGGATAAGGGAGAGCCACTGTTGTCAGTCCTGGGATTTCCTGTTTAGTAAGAATGTTGTGCTCATTCCAGCTGCTGATGTCATTAATAACACCACTGACCCCATTTTTCCTGTCAAAAAGAAACAGAAGATGAAGCATGTATCTATTCATCCTCATATTTCCTGAGATAGTAGTTTACTGACTATGACTCAAGGTTTAATTCCGGCTTTTGGTCCTTCTTATAAGGTGGTTTCTGATAAAAGAAAGAGGGATACCACTTTTTCTGAAGATGTTCAAGATTCTGAATCTGGACAGGAAGATGAATGCCCTGGAGCAATTAGAATATGCTTTAGGGGGAATAACATCTTGGATTTTCTCCTTAATAATATGGGAATTTCTTGCACCATCCCTTGCATATCTTCATTTCTTGTCAGGTCTCACCATAAAGGAGTTTCCTTCAAAATAAAACTGAAACCAGAGACCCCTTCCACCCAAGGTGCCTTTAGGAATTTCTTTTAAACTACCTTCTCTTAAGTGATATATTGGCAAGTTTCAAATCCCTACCAAACTTGGTTAACTCCACTGAGTATGTGGAAATATATACCACCACACCATTCCAGCATGTAAACAGCTGCACAGATGCAGCTGTACCCCATAGGAACAAGTGCAGAGCAAACCCCAGAAATAAGACTCACATGGTGGAACCATAGTATCAACAAACTTTATAATACAAGTCTGACCAGCCTCATAAGCAAATCCATGGAAATGCTTATCATGGAACTAATCCATCAGGACATAGGGTACCTCGAAACACTGAATCTGTCTAAGTTTAGATTCATCAAGGGCAGGTCATGCTTAATCAGCTTGGTGGATTTTTTTTTTAAAGGTCACCAAAACAATGGATGAAAGCAAATTGGTACACACCATATAACTTAACTTGGCTAAAGCTTTTGACACAGTTACTCACTCAAGTATAGTAGAAAATCTAAATAAACTAGGAATAAACCCCTATATCACCCACTGGATTGCCAACTGGCTCACATATAGGACACAAGAAATCAAAATGGAGAAAGTTCTCTCCACAGAGAGGCCAGTCACCAGTGGAGCCCTGCAGGGTTCTATGCTGGGACCTTTCCTGTTTGGCATCTGGCAAAAGCCAGTGCCAAAGGGTTCTAGCTAAGTTTGCAGATGACTGCAACCTAGGAGCAGTCATTGAATCCCCAAATGATTTAGCCATCCTGCAGATTTGTCCTAAATAAATAACTGGTGCCAAAATCATGGACTGAAACTAAGTCTATAGGTGTATGCTAGGCTAATGACCACTAAGACCATTATAAACCTAGCCGTGCAACCCAAATGTGACTGACAAATTTGAGTTATGTAGATGGTGATTTACTGACTACCTCTGTCCATCAGAGACATAGGAGCCAGACTGGGGTGAATTTCTGAGTACCCATCCATTTTGCCAAGTTGCACTTAAATAGAGATAAGGAGGACCTCTTCTTCACATGGATGGGGACCCTATTCCAGAGAATGGGAATTCACTGAGAAACATATCTGTCTTTCTAACATGTCCTATTTATGTCACAACCAAAATTAAGGTCTTTTAATGTACTAGTTCTGATGCTGTTTGTTTTGCGTATGTCTAAAAGGTCCATCAAAATAAGGCCCTGTGATGCCTTATATGCCAGGCAAAGATCACCCCTCAGACGTCTGTGTAATACTGAGTAAAGAGACAGGGCTTTGAGGTGATCAGTGTAGGACATTGTGTTTGCTGCCTGTATTCTTTTTGTCAGAAACTTTTTGGGTGTACTAGTTGCTGAATGTGTCTTGTCAGGTACAGGTGGCATTATACTCTATGATGGGTCTGGTGAGCAGACCTCCCAACCATACCGAATTACTCGGTTTTTACCGAGTTTTGGGGTCTAAATGAAAGGGTGTCACGATTCCCGAGTGGCACCCTTTCATTTCCGATTTTTTTGCTTTGTTTTTTTTTTTTTCAATTTTCGCGCTGTCGGAGCTGACGTCATCACGTGCGCGATGACGTCAGCTCCATCAAGGCTACCAGCCAGTCGGAATTGAGCTCAAGGAGCTCACGTCATCATTCCCGTCTGGTCTAGCTGCAAGGATAACAGCAGAATTGCGAGTGGGAATGGGGAAACACCACCAGCACTTGTTTGCGACTGCGAGCAAGAAAGGCAGAGGAACTTCTTTGCAAAATTTGCAAGCAGGAATGGCAGAGAGGATAATGACAACGGCAGGTAGCAGAACTCATTTCAGGGTAGCAAGACTCAAATAAGGAAAGTGGTGTGTGCATGTAAGTATGACTTGAGCAGTTTGTTTATTAGCCTGTGCATTTATTTTCTATATTTAGAGCGACCCTTTACGAAACTAGTTGTTGCAAAAGAAAAGGAAAAAAAGATTGGTCTGTATACAACTTACATTAATTCAGCGTGTTTGTTTTTAATTGGTGGTGTTTTTCCTAACAGATTTTACTGGTGGTTAGTTAGGATAGCACTTTTAAAGTATTGATGCTATCTAAAGCGTAGATTTATGTCAATTATTGGTAATTTCCAACTGGTTGTTGTAAATTAATAATTTTATAAGCAACCGAAGCCCTTCATACATTGTCTTGTTTTTTGTATTAATATATATATATTTTTTTTAGTGTAAGGAGAGTGCTGGGTTGACAGTTTACAACATTATTTGGCTGAAACTGCTCGCATTGAAGGACTATAAAGCAAAAGCATGTTTCATGCAGTTTTAGTAATTTTTCTTTGCTTGGATTAATGATTTTATTAGGCATGCATGCAGCATGACTTTGATGTTTTGTTTCTTTAAAACTATTAAGTCACCCTGCGCACGTTCTATATATACATTTGTTGGCGGTATTTTTGAATGTTTCATTTTGTTCTGAAGAAGCTGCAGTATTAACTACGGCGAAAACGCTCTTTCTACTGAATAAAAAAAGCATTAAAAAACAACTTTTTGAAGTGACGATCATTGTTTTAAATTGGACTTAGACTCTTTGGTACATCTTCAGTGCATTTTTTTGTCCTGGCTTACGGAGGAGTAGGAGTTGGCGCTTTTTGTATAATACAGGACAGGTCTGTTTTTGTTTCCACTTGTTTTTTCAGTAGTCTAGTTATGTGTTTCCTGGTTTGCTTGAATATGTCTCGGTCAGAATTTGTCATGCCCCATGCATAAAAAGTTTGGACAAAAGCCTTTCCACTGAGATATGTAGCTGAGAAACGTCTGGTAGCTCCAAAAGTAGCAGTGGTGTTATACACACGATTGAAGTTGTGGAGTGAATTGTTAGGAGTACTAAATGTGGTATGTAAGAAAAAAATGATTCAAGTTCAACTGTTTATTGGTATTGAATTAAGGCTTGGCTTTGTTGATATATTTCTTATTGTATCAGACCAATTACACATGATAGCTGACTCGGAAGGGTAGCTATTTAATTTAGATTTGTGATATTAAGTCAGTCATTTGTTTTATGTAAAACTTGTTTGTGATGATAATTCAGGGACTGTTTTTTTATTAATATAAAGCATACTGTATTCAGTTACAGGCAAAAACAAAATCAAACTTAAGACAATGTGAAAGCTTGGTTTTTGGGAAGAATCAAGTGGTCAGCTGTATGTCATCATTCTGTCTGTGTTCATCACATGCTAAATATACATTTTTTTTTGGCAGTTAAGTAATATGTTTTGTTCATGTCTTGCTTGTAATCCATAACCTTACTTTACAGAGCAGCTGTTTGAGTAAAGCATTAGGTGGGTCAGTTGTGTGCCTTCTGTGGAAGGTTGGGGGCCGGGATAAGCCGAAAGATACAAACATTATTTCAGTATGCTGAAGAAATTTTTGTGAATGCACTGTTGGAAGTGCAGCAGTTCCCAGCTGAGTGCTTCTTGTCTGACAAGCAGCTTGTTGTTAAGTGGTGGGTAGTATCTTTTTTTTTAGCAAAATGTTAGCCTGGAAAATAGTAGCTCTGGCTGTTACTGGAATTAAGATGCCTTTCCTTTAAGTATTATAGTCGTGTGCCTCTCAAACTGTTCAGGTTAATGAATCTCAGTACCTTTCAGCTGTTTGCAAAGGAGGAACATTTTGAGCTAAAAGAAATGAAATTAATGAGATAATGGTAAGGCCACATTCCTATCTTGGAAGCAACACATTTAAGGCAGCTGCTTTCCCTGTTTGAGCTGTAAGCAGATTTGACATCTTGTATTAAATTTGTAATTGAGTTTAAACTTTATTTATCTGTGCTTCAGTATATGGGGTAAAAGAAACAATTTGGTTATTCGTACATTGCTTTTCAATTTTTTCCTGTTAAGCTTGTTCCATGCCAGCTCAAATTCCCTCTGCAATGCACTAAGGATATTGCCTATATTGTGCAATGCCCTAATGCAACTGTCTACATTTTTAGTATCTGAGGGTGTATAGTGTAGAACATTTAGTTATGTGTTCTTCAGTGCTGTTTCAATGAAAGTGAGTTTCAAAGGCAGAGAAGTTTTAATGCCAAGCCTATTTTCATTGGGAGACATTATTGCTTTGTTTACCAGATGATGTCTATTAGTGTTTCTGCATTGTTGTGCTGTAAAATGTAAAAATAAAATCCAAATAATCATTGTAGAAGTAAAGCAGTATGCATACATTAGTGTTTATGGTAAATGGGGTGAAATAGCCAGGCAATGGGACATTGGAATGGCTGCAGGGGGACTCTGGTGCCATATTTTGGTTGTCTGTTCTTCGGTTTGCGTTTGAAAGTTGGTATCCCACAATTCCATTGGAGTGGGTGGGGTTACATAATTGTATATGCAAATTAGATGTTAATCAGTGTACAGATTTGTACCTATTTTTCATGGGCCTTGTCCAGATTTTTGATGTTTCCAGGTTGAGAGGTATGCTGGTGAGGGCAAAGTACAGTAGTATGCTGACCTCTCTGGACCTAAATGCCATGCCTTTGCTTATAAATTGAGCATTTCTTACTACCATGGACACATGTTGGTCAAAGGCTGGGTTATTATCTGTATGAGTTCCCAAATCCCTGACTAGTGAATCGACTTTAAGGGTGTTTTATTGATGATGTAGTTACCCATTGTGGTAGACTTCCGAAAAGGTACTATAATTTATTTTTTGGTATTGAGTTTTAAGCCAAAATATGCATTATTGTATCTTTTGGGAAATCATTTACTCCAGAGAACTACCACATTGGCAGTAGTCCCCTAAGAGGTGACCCAGTGGTTCTGGATTTGGGAACTTATGTTGTCACTGATTAACTTTGGACCAATGTATGTCCATTGTTTTAAGAAAGTCATTCTATATTGCACAGCTTATAAACAATGGGGCTGTGTCTAGATATAGGGATTCCATTGTCCTGTTTTACTCTACCCTCATTAGGCCCGTCATTGAATGTATGCCTCCTTTGTCATGTAACTGTTTAGACACACACAACTGGAATGTCCTCAGAGGTACCTTACTAAAAGTTTATAACATCTTAACATTTCCTACATGGATTCATTCACAACACTATCAGTGTAGTCAGTATCCTATAGACTGCTAAGAGGTGACCTGTGTCTGGCATACAAGGCATCCTCCGACTCAGTTCTGATGGATTTACTGCACATCAACAAGTCAAATTGCATCAGGAATACTCAATGTAGTAATATAAAAACGCCTTCTGCAACATCAACAAATTTTTAGTGACAGATATATCTCGCAGAAGATACTGCTGCTCAGTAACAGACTCCCCATCCACATATAGTCAAGTGCAACTTAGATCTAGGGAAGGAAAACAGAAAAACTTACCCCAGGATTACCCCCTGTACTACTAATGGACAGATGCAGCTCCTAAATGTTTTATCCCATGCATGGGTCACCTCAAATTATCTATGGTATGATCCTAGTTATTCTCATTAGGGGTAATATATAATTAACAAGCATAGGATGGTTAAAGCTAATCTATAACCAAGTGAGATAGGGTATTTCAAACACAAAAAGGGAAATTGACTAGGCTTAAAATGGCCTGCAAATGGAGTTCCAAGATGGATGTACATTGAGTAACAGCTTTAAGTCTAGCTCTCGCAGTGTGAAAACAGAAACTTAGCAGAGAAAGCCAGTGGACCTATACCTATGGGTAAATTTCAGTAATTGGCTAGTAAGCGCACTGCCTTGATGCCAGGAAAAAAAGAAATACAGAGGACCTGAAGGAAAGTCAGCTATGAAAGGTGAGGAAAAATCACTGACTGGGAAAACTACTGCAGCTGTTTAGCAAAAAGCAGTGCAAGCTTCAGACATGACTTCCAGTAATCTAGAGGAAAGTATAAGACAACTGCACATAGATCTCATTAAAATAAACAAAACACTGATGGGAGTATATCAACTCAAATAACAAAAGGCCGGTAGAAATGGAAGAAGCTTTAAACAGATATTCAGATGAGGTGATAAAACTGCAAAACTCAGAGACCGAAATGAAGAAAAAACTGTCTGAATATGAGACCGCACAGGAAGAGATGTTTAAAAAAATAATAGAATTAGAGGACAGAGCATAAAGGGAAAACCTGATATTTCTTGATATACCAGAGAAACTGGAATGAACAGTGTGTATTAATTTTATGAAAGCACAAAGAAGCAACTAGACTGATATTCCACAACAGGAATTGTTAATTGAAAGGGCACATCATGTGTATGCTCCAACCCTGGCTATGAGAAAGCAGCCTAGACTTTTAATAGTAAAGATGCAATCCTACCAGCAGAAGGAGTTGATTCTGACAAACTGTGGCAGAAGGACAAAGTACTAAAAGTGGGAGACAATAGAGTAGTTGTGGAGAATGACTATGCATTGTGCACCAGGCAGAAGAGGAGTAAATTTATTCCATTTTTCAAGTAATGTCGAGAAGCAGGCAAGAGATTCAAACTGCTGTACCCAGCTATCTTCAAAATATTTTCCCGGGAGGGACAATTTTGTTTTTTGATGAAGTACAAATCTAAAAGTTTGTCCAACAAAAAAATGAGCTGTGAAACAGAAGGAGATTCTGCTTCTTGCTCTTCTGGTAATAAAGAACACAGAGAGGCTGTGCCAGTGAAACCTTTTCCAATGTTTCAATGGAAAATGTTTGAGTGAAGGAAAAAAACACAAGAATCAATTAGAAGAATCAAGCGTACGTTGGAAATGAAGTAGAAACAGGATTTGGGAGATGGAGATGAACAGGAATAAAATCAGAAGCTTGGAAATTGACAAACATGGGATTACAAAGCAATAATTGTATTTGTGAAACATGACAGAACAAGCAAATCGGAAATATTAGACGTGGACTTTGTTAAACTTGTACAAGACTCTAAAGCATGTGCCCTACTTCATTCCATTAATGTTTGGAAAAGTACTTAGTAGGGGGGAAGAGGAGGGAGAAAGTTAATAAGTAAAACAAATGATGTTATGTAGTCCAATCTCGCCTACATTCTTACCCGTGGGTTCAGAGCCGAATATCGGCTCCAACTCAGCCAAACTTTTCTAGCTCGAAGTCTTCTATTGGCTGGGCTAAGCAGGTATCCCATGGTACACTGCTCCATATCCCCAGATCTCGTTTGCCGCTTGTGTAGCTCTGACGTGGTCTCGCTCTTGGCTGTGGCTAAGTACCTTTTTTTTTATTATTTGAGAAAACTTCTTACAAAAAGCTATTTTCATAGCTAGTGTCTATTTAGTGTTGTTTTGGTTTAGGTAGTGTATTTGTGGTTTGTAGTATCCCGCTAACTGTTTTTTTCCAGCTAGGCCCGTTTCAGTTAGAGGACCTAGTCGTCTTGTCCTGTGTTCTTCACGCTAAAACCATTTAAGTTAGAGGTTTTAATGTCAGTTTCCCCTTACTATTTGTGATCAGAAAGCCGTTTTAGTTAGAGGTTTTTGGCCTTTTTTGTTTCAGTGCGTGTTCCTTCTGGGGGTTGTGTGCATGCTGTGTAGTTTACTAACTTGTTCCTGCTTTTTGTGGTGTTGTGTGTCTGGGTCCTTTCTTGTCAGACAGTGACTAGTGCTGTGTTGGTTTTTTGTAATTGCTTGTTGGAAAATGTCCAAGGATTCCAAAGAGCACAAACCTTCGGGTTTTAAAAAGTGCACTAAGTGCGGTTACAAAATGTCCATCACCAATGGGCACTCAATTTGTATTTATTGCCTGGGAGCTATCCATCTGCAGGAGTCCTGCAGCTTCTGCCATGCTTTTAGTCCCAGAGTGCTCCAAGAAAGAAAGAATAAGCTGATTTTAAAGGGACTCTTGAAACCCTCTTTCGAAGAGGCCATGGATTCTTCTCCCAGTGCTAAACCTAAGTCCTCAAAATCTAAAAAGAGATCTCCGGCTCTTCAGTTTCTTCGGAGCCACCAGAGAAAGTCACAAAACTTGCTTCGACCTCCTCAGCTCCACTGTCCTCGGGGCCGCAGGAAGTGTCGGTGTTGATGGAACCGGCGTCAGCTCCAATTATATTGGAACCTCTTCGGAGCCGATCGCCCAGTCTTAGACCAGTTTCACCTGAGAGGATATCTTGATCTCCCTCCCTGTCCTCCAAATCCCCCAGGACCCTTTCTGATGTGGATGTTGATAGGGTGGTGCAGAGGCTCCTCCAGTCACCGGTTTTGGCAAAATTGTTTTCGGCTCCGGCCCATTCGGCTCCGGAGCCCGTCCCGACACCTTCTTCAATCATTCCTCCTCTGAGCGCATCTCTGTCTTTGGAGCCAGAGTGTTCAGTGCCATGTGATGTTCCTAGGTCAGTTCCGATGGCCCCTCCGGGCCTATCGGTACGGACGTCAGCTCTGACCCCATCGGCTCCGTCCACAGGGTTTGGGACTCGAGATTCTTCAGTCGGGCCTGAGGGGGACATCTCGGGACATATTTCGGTTCTGAGTCTTACGCTCAGTTCCTCGGCTCGAGGAACCCCGACTCCTGTCTTGGTCTCAGAGGCTGGCTAGTCCTCGGATTAAGGGGGGGCCTGCCTTTGAGGCTATGTGGACTGCGCTGGCCAGATCATCCGCTACATCATGTGGGTCGGTCATTCTGTCCCCCACCACTCTGGTGAGAGCCTCTCATCACCTCCTATCTGTAGACAGCGGAACACCAAGGCCTAGGGATACCCCCATGAGTGGTCCCCAAGTTTCTGAGGGCCCTTCAGAGTTTGTGCCTGAGGAGCCCCCTAGAAAGAAAACGTGCAAGAGGAAGCACATAGACTCCCAGGATGAGTCTCTCACCTCTGATACTGACCTCAAATCGGAGGGGTCCCCCAAGTTATCCTCTGATGATGTTTCCTTCTCCGACATCCTGGAGATACAGAAACAAAGAGGTGACTAGCCGTCCAAAGCCCCCTCCGAGGAGGAGTCGATCTTTCTTAAGGTCTTTGGTGCTCAGCCCTCCGCCTCCTGGGTGTCCCCACCCTTCAACGAGCTCCTAGATTTAATTTGTTGAAAGGTGTGAGAAAACCCTGATTCTGTGGAGCCCGTACCCAGGCGTCCCAACAAGTTTCTTTCTGCTCCCCCGTGTTAGGAGTTTCTGTCCAAAGGACTCCCTGTGGATGCCATGGTGGTGGCGGCGGCGGCCACTCAGAAGGAAGTAGCAGAGACTTCCTCCTCCGTCCATCCTCCTAACAAGGAGTCTAGGACCATGGGAAGTGTACCCTCTCGTCAGCAACCTTTACCTTACAGTCGCTGAACTATCTGTCTCATTTCACTCGGCTCCAGAGAGATCTCCTCAAGGAGTTAGGACATACCCTTGCGAGTAACATTCCTGAGGTGGTGGCCCAGACAGTTAACGCCCAGGTGTCTACCCTCAATTCCATAGTCAACTCCTCCATGTGGCTCATCTCATATGCAGCCGATGGAGCGAGTAGGGCAGCAAGCTCAGGGGACGCCCTTAGAAGGCAAGCCTGGTTGCACCTTTGTCACTTTGCGAAGGCCTTCAAGTCTTCTTTCACTGACGCCCCCTTTGATGGTTCTTATTTGTTTGGAACCAAAGTGAAAGACACCCTCGCCAGGTGCGAACAAGAGGGAAAGACCCTGTCTGCCGTAGGGGTCCTTTTTTTCCCTTCCCTCTAGGCCTTACCACCAAGGCCCAGCGGGGTGGGAAGATGTGGTTCAAAAAAAATCACACAGGTTTTTTCCTGCTGCACAAGGTGAGTCCCCCTCCATAGGCAGAGGAGGGGGAGGTTATTCAGGGAGACGCCGCCCTAGAGGCAGAGGGGCCCCCCGCAATTCGGCAGACCGTGATTCCTTTCGTGGCTCCCCCTAATCTCATTCCTGAGGGAGTGCCCAGCTGTGCTTATCCGGAGCCAGTCGGGGGTCAGATTTAGTTATATCCGGAAGCCTGGAAAAGCATCGCCCAGGACCGATGGGTATTACGAATAATTTCTGGAGGTTATGTCATCCCGTTTACGTCAGACCCCCCTACAGTCAGAAAAATCCCGGACGTTCCACCCAGTCAAAGGGATCAAGCAGCCTCAGAGGTTTCAAAGCTGCTAGGAAAAGGAGCCATCCAGCGTGTCCCCTCAGACAAAGTCGGATTAGGGACTTACTCGAGATTCTTTTTGGTGCCAAAAGGAACAGAGGACCTGAGACCCATATTAGATTGCAGCCGACTGAACAACTATGTACAGAAGTCCAAGTTCCTTATGGTCACACTACAATCGATTCTCCCATTGTTGGGAGAGGAGGTATGGATGTGCTCCATCGACCTCAAGGATGCTTACTACCATGTCAAAATGGACAGGGCATCCAGGAGTCACCTACGCTTCTGGCTGGGAGCCAGTCATTTCCAGTTTTGAGCCCTGCCCTCTGGTCTCACCACAGCCCCCAGGGTGTTCACCAAATGTATGGCGGTGGTGAATGCTCACTTGAGACGTCAGGGATTCCAAGTGTTTCCATATCTGGATGACTGGCTCCTTACCGCCCCCACCAGGCATCTACTAGTCCAAACCAGGGATGCTACTATCGCTCTATGTCAATAGTTGGGCATAACACTAAATTGGGAAAAATCTGCCTTGTTGCCCTCACAGCGTGTCACCTTTATAGGCGCAGAATTAGACACCGTTCGAATGGGAGCATTTTTACCACAGGAAAGGATCAGAGTCTTACAGTAACAGATACACAACCTAATGCCCCTGAGGAAAGCAAAGGCAAGATGGATTCTTCAACTCCTGGGGACCATGGCAGCAACAAATATGTTGATCCCTCTGGCTAGATTGTACATGAGACTTCTTCAATGGCTCCTCTTTGTTCAATGGTCTCTCCAAAAATTTCCACTTTCTCACCCCATTTTGCTCACGGACAGATGCAAACAGGATCTCAGTTGGTGGCTTTGCACCAACAATTTGGACAGGGGAAAACCCTTCGTTCCACCCATCCCGGTTGCCACAGTGACCACGGACACCTCCCAGATGGGGTGGGGATGCATTATCTTGGCAGGACAGTCCAAGGCACTTGGCATGATCACGAGATACATCTGCATATCAATGTTCTAGAGATGAGAGCGGTGCTGCTTGCATTGTGGGCACTTCAGAGCTTTCTGCCTCTAGGGATGATTGCAATACACTCGGACAACATGTCAGTAGTGTGGTATCTAAACAAGCAAGGGGAAACCATATCTTATCCCCTGTGCAGAGAGGCCATGTGAGTGTGGCAGTGGGCAGTATCTTCCCAACGGTTTCTGGTGGCAACGCACATTCCGGGGAAGTCCAACGTGATAGCGGACAGGCTAAGCAGAGCTATTCTGATGCCTTACGAGTGGTCCCTGAATCCTCTAGTTGCAGAACGAATCTTCAGCACATGGGGTCAGCCTTGCTGTGACCTTTTTGCCAGCCCCCTCAATGCCAAATGCAGCAGCTACTTCACGCTGATCTCCCCACAGGGTGAGTCACACAGGGACGCTCTAGTTCACGATTGGCCCTCCGGTCTGCTTTATGCTTTCCCTCCGTTTCCCTTGCTGTCAAAAGTGATTCAGAAAGCGCAATGCTTGGGAATCAGAATGATTCTGATTGCTCCACACTGGCCTCGTCACGTCTGGTTCCCCTTTCTCCAATCCTACATTGTGGACACTCCTTGGATTCTGGACCCACAACCAGATTTACTGACACACATGTCGGGGCAGTTCCACCCCTCTCTGATGACCCTCCGGTTGACAGCCTGGCTACTCCACTTCCTTCATTAGTTAGGCTTCACCAGTTTTCACCGGAAGTGGTTCACGTTTTATCTTCCTCTCATAAGCCCTCTACTAGGAAGATTTATTCTAACAAATGGAAGAGGTTTTCTATTTGGGCGCATATCCAAGGAATTGATCCTTACACAGCCCCGATTGCTTCAGTCTTGGAGTTTTTGTCTATGCTTTTCCATCAGGGTTCTGCATCAGCTACCATAAAAGTTCAGTTGGCAGCGATATCTAATTTTCATGTTGTGAATGAGCCTAGTCTCATGGCTCACAGACTCTGTAAGGCTTTCCTGAAGGGTACTCTATTACTCCGTCCTCCGGTCTCTGAACCCATCATGCCCTGGGATCTCAGTTTTGTTCTACAAGCCCTCACTTCACCACCTTTCGAGCCTACAGCTACCTGTCTCCAAAATCACCCTATCCAGATGGATATCTAGTTGCATCTCTTTCGCCTACTCCGCAGGAGGAAAAGACCTGCCGTTTCCGGTCAAGGCTCACTCTACTCGGGCTGTTTATACATCTACAGCCTATCAAGCCAGATTGTCAATGGATGATATATGTGCTGCAGCTACTTGAGCTTCTCCTCACACATTTGTTTCTCATTACAGATTGGACGTGGTATCTAGGGGCAGGTCGTCCTTTGGTTCCACAGTACTCAGGAGTGTTTTCCTATGAGCCACCCAGGATGTAGGTGCTAGGGATGCTGTCCCACGGGTAAGAATGTAGGCGAGATTGGACTACATAACATCAAGAAGTTATGTACTCACCATAACGTTCAATGTATGTAGTCCATCTCACCTCACATTCTTACTTACCCTCCCACCTTCCCCCTTCCTGGAGGATCTGGAGGTTAGGTTTCTATTTACAGAGTTCCCTTCACCTTTAGCTTATTCTTTTTTACCTGGATGTTGTGTATGCATGTGGTATGAATGAGTATTCGCAGCAAGCTAGATCTGGGAATATGGAGCAGTGCACCATGGGATACCTGCTTAGCCCAGCCAATAAAAGACTTTGAGCTAGAAAAGTTTGGCCGAGTCGGAGCCGATATTCGGCTCCGAACCTGCGGGTAAGAATGTGAGGCGAGATGGACTACATACACCGAACGGTATGGTGAGTACATAACTTCTTGTTTTTCGTAATGGTACTGTTTTAATAATGCATGGTTTTCTTTGCATGCTATAAAGTAAAGTTTTCTCAGTTGTTTTTAAGTGTAATTGGAATACTAATGTAAATAGGTGCTGCTGTTTTTTTTCTTTCTCCCTTCTTCTCTATTGCACCTTGCTCAGTTTTACAAAATGTAGGGACTGCACTGTAAAACAAAAATCTGGTTAAAAGAGTATGACAAAAAATTTGTGTGCTTTTTATTTATTTATTTATTTGAAATTTGTTGGCCAGGTTAGTCCGACTGAGCCAAAACCCTTTTTCAACTGAGGTCCAGGGAGAAAAGCTCCACACAAGCAGTACAAATATAAATTATACAGAATAGTGAAATCAAAAATACAAACAGAATAGTAAAATCAAAGATACAGTATGATATAAAAGAATTTTGTAGTAATGAAGTACATTATATACACATCAGAAATTATATACAGACTTATATCAATGACTCAAGCAGTACAGTCACTGTAATTGAGGGTCAAATACATCTTCCAGGAATATCATTCAAGGACTAAGAGTTGTTGGTATTACGTTAACTCAGGTAGATCTTAAATAAGTTTGTTTTATTCTCATTCTTGCATAGGGCAATGACTGTATTAAGACCCTTAGCTTGATCTAGTAACAGGTTTTAAGAGAAAGCAAATAAATTAAAAATAATATTGAATATTATGAGGCTTTTTTTAGTAAATATATGCTGAACAATTTTGTATCTTATTCTCAAGTTTCTAGGAGACAATCTGATAAAGAGAAATGGCTAGGAGATAATGTTCTTTGAAAGCATTCAAGTGTTTAAAGATAGGACAAAACCAGACCGTACCTAATAGAAGCACAGGCTGCATCTCAGCATGTATAACCTTTCTTTTAGGTTAACTCAAGTCTGTTGGTGTGGCTGTCAATTTGGAACATTTGTTCGTATTAGGAGGGTAAAACTTCAATATATGAAGATGTACATAGTGTTATTATCAAGTTAATAGTCTTGTTTGAGGGTTTTTAATAAAACAAAATGTTTTGTAAGATGTGGTATAGGCTCAAATGGATATGACAGGAAACATCTGTGTAAAAGATCAACCTGCCAAACAGTGTTTGCATGTAACACAAAAACTGGAACTAGACATTTAACAAAAAGAAAGCTGTGATGCATAAAAGGAGGGAATAATAAATGTTTAAGATGATTCTTTCTATAATGTCTTTAAATGTCAATGGTTTCACAGATAAATGCAAAAAAGAGAGAGTAGTTAATTATAGTAAAAAATGTCGAGTGGAAATAGCTATGCTACAGGAGACACACTTGAAAAGAACAGAATATGCGAACAGACAGGTTTTCAGGATGGGTATTCAGCAGAATACCTGGGGCAAAGTGAAAGAGGAGTACTTATATTAAATGTAAGAGAAGCTCTGATAGTGATAGAAGAGGATAAAAAAGATAATGGTAGATTTTTAGTACTAAGGTGCTGCTGGCAATGGAGGAGGATTATACTGGTGTGTATTTATATTTCACCTAAAACTGCTATAATGAACTTTAAGAAAATTCTTGAAGAATTAACAAGATTTCAGCAAGGAATATTACTTGTAGGTGGGGAATGGAATTTGATTTGCAACAGGGAAGATGTGTCTGGGGGGCCCAGAATGGAAAATATAACAAAGGAGGGTAGACATTTGAAGAAATTTATGAAAATATTTTGCATGGAAGATGGAAAATCAGTTATAGAAGTTTGGAGTGAATTTACATATTATTCTCCAAGATTAAAAAAAACAGGACTAGGCTAGACAGAATTTACATTTCACGGGAACATGTGCATTTAATTGAAGGTCTTGATATGCACCCAATAACTGTTTCAGATTATACACCGATAGTAACTAAAATAAAAACGCCGGGTAAGGACATAAAAATGAGACACTTGCGCTTTCCCCATCTATCTTTTGAAAGGAGAGCCATTTAAGGAATGGGTAGTGGAAATTATTCAGGCGCTATTAGAGAAGATAGAAATTTCTTCTGAAAATATAGCGAAGGGAGTGGGATAAAATTAAAATGGAGTTTAAAAATAGGGTGGACATAAACAAAAGGGAGATATGGTTAAGATGTAATAAGAATTATTTAGAGACACTGACAAATATTAAAGCATTGCCAAATAGAGGAATCTCCCAGAACAAGAAGAGGAGCAACTGCAGAATGCTAAACAGAAAATAATGGATAACCTAAATAATATGCATACATTTAGAAAAATTGCTTTGAAGCAGCTGTTTTTTTATATAAAGTCTAGAGCACAAAAACTTTTAGCACAGTGACTCAGGCAACAGAAAATAGAAAGGGCTGTCTCCAAGCTTAGGGAGCCTGTAACAAGGAAGATAAGAGATCCTGTAGAAGTATTAGAATATTTCAGAAAGTCTATGAAAGTCTGTATAAAGCAAAGCAATATAAATCAAGAAACGATACAAATGAAAATGTTTGTGGAATAATTAAATATGCCAAAGTTAGAGGTAGATGAGGCACAATTACTAACAGTTAGGATAGGAGGAGATGAGATAAAAATGGTGATGTATAACCAATCTAGAGAAAAGTCCCCAGGAATAGATTGTATTCCTGTAGAAGTTTGGAAGCTAGGAGGGGAAAATGGATAAAGATAAAGAGGTTTTGTTTAGCAGTGTTTTAAGAGCAGGAGAAGTACCACCATCTTGAAATAAAGTGCTGGTGGCTGTAATACCTAAAGAGGGTAAAGATCTATCAGATCCAGCTTCATACAGGCCAATTTCAGTAATAAACCATGATTATAAAGTGTTTATGTCTCTAATGGCTAAAAGACTGGCACAAGTGTTGCCAGAATTGATAGATATGGATCATTGTGGTTTTGTGGAGGGGGGGGGGCAAACATTTGGCAACATTAACAGAACATTGTGTGGTTTTGTGGAGGGGGGCAAACATTTGGCAACATTAACAGAACATTGATGATCCAGAGGGAATCAGAATGTAAGAAAATACCTCTGCTGGTGGCTTTTGATGCAGAGAAAGCATTTGACAGAATGAGCTGGGACTTTTTGAGCAGGGCAATGGAAGCATTTGCATTCCCTGATAAAATTATAAGATTGATTAGGAGGACAGATGAGGGATCAGAGACTAAAATTAAACTGGGTGAGTTCCTCTCTGATAATTTCTGCTTGAGCAGGTGAACCAGGTAAGGGTGGCCTCTTTCCCCTTTGTTATTTGCATTGTATTTAGAATCATTAGCAAAGAAAATAAGGGACTCAGAAATTAAAGAATCTAATTGGTATGGTAGTCTAGAAAAGCTGGCTTTATTTGCAGATGATATTTTATACCCGATAAAACCAGAAAAGGACATTACAGTGTTGTGGTATGTTTTAAGGCAGTTTCAAATGTTTTTTGGGATGCAAAATTAATGAACCTAAAATAAAGGCAACAGTGGTTAATTATGTACCACACATAAATTGATTCAGGAATATCCATATTTATGGGAATGTGATAAAATGAAGCATTTGGAAGTATGGATTAAATATGATTCCAGTGTGACAGCTAAGGATTTGTGAGAAGAGACTAAACTAAAGATAATACAAAAAGTGAGAAATTGGAAGCTCTGTTATATGGCTATGAATAGTAAGTTACAAGCAGTTAAATATTTTTAGTCCCTTTAGTGTTATACACGTCAGGCATATTTTTATCAACCAGAGAAGTTGTGGATAGCAATAAAGAGCTGCAGGACTTTATCTAGGATGGGAAGACGGCAAGAGTCAAGTGGGATAAGATGATTCTTTCAATAGAACAAGGCAGTCTGGGATTGTCTGATTTGAAAAGGGTATTTCAGAGCTGCACAGTTAAGGCTCATGTACATAGCACAAGCAGCAACCTATATTTTGAAGCAAAAAGGAATGATGATGAAATGGAGTGTGCTCAAGAAACAAGGAGAGACTGGGATTTTGGATGCAGACCATTAAGAAGAGTAACAGTAATCCTACTGAACATATTCATAAAGTAGCAGAAAGTTTTCTAAGAACTAAGCCAACAAGAGAATGGAGAAACGAGATTCTGATGATAGGGATGACTGCAACTAGGGATACAGACAATAGGCAAGCGGGGGTTGGAATTTATTGGAAAAAACTGGCAAATGAATCAAGGTATTGGGAGCAAATAACTAGACAGGGAAAGGTAATAGAATGGGAAGAGGAGAAGAGTTTATTTGGACTGCAGGTTGGAGAGTGCCTTCCCTATCAAGCATTGATGTCAGAGTATAGGCAAAGAGAAAGAAATAGAAGGTCTTAAATGAAACACCAGTACTGTTAGAGTGTTTAGTGTAATCTAGACCAGAAACTTCAGTTGAAAAAAGGACTAAGTAAAGCATACAGAAAATTGCATGATAACTACAAGACTCAGTCAGAGGAGGTTAGAAAGGACTGGGAAGAAAGTTTGGATAATCATTCCCAAGGAAACATTAGGAGCATATATGTGTGTCTCCCAAATACATAACAAAATCTAGAAGATTTAGTATTTTTCCTTGGAAATGTTTACATAATTATTTTATACCCCAAGTAGACTCCAGAGAATTTTTCCTCGGGTAGACAGCAAATGTTGAAGGTGTAATGGGGAAGAAAGAGGTAATTGGGAAATATTTTCTAGGAGTGTAATGAGTTGGCAGGCTTTAAAGATTACCTGCAGGCTACTCTATCAGCGATACGGGGTGAGAAAATTGGTGTAACTAGATAAATGATTTTTGCCGAGCTATGGAAAATGAAATCAAAGTCTAAAACAACTGTACTAGAAGTAGTGAGTATAGTCATGGAGGTAAAACAACTGGAATTGGGATCTTTAGAAAATGGTAGGAGCAAATTATATAGGAAAAATGGGAACTGTGGGAACAAAACATACAAGGGAGGAATGAGGTTTAAAAGAAGGCAGGATTTGAATGAGCTCAGTAATATTTGACTGACAATGATTGTGTAGATTATAAGTGTATAATGTCTGCAGCTAAAATTGTGTCATTATGGTCTGTGATGTAAAATACTTGCAACTGTGTCAATATGGTATATTTTCATTTATATAAATACATGACTGTCAATGTCATAAGGGATAATTTAAGAAAAATGATTCTTGTTAAAAAAAAAAAAATAGCCCGCAAGGGCAGCTAGAGTATTACTTACCTATAAGGGACAGATACAGGGTTTCTTCCTCAGATTTCTGATTCAGATCCTAAGCTGCGGTGGTGCAGCGGTACCATTGTTGCCTCACAGCAAGAGGTTCTCCCGTTCGATTCTCTGCTGGAGTGCCTTCTGTGTGGAATCTGCATGTCCTCCCTATGGTCGAGTGGTGTTCGAAAGACATGCGTAGAATGGGCGTGCCTTCGTTGAAAGTTGGGCGTCGAGCTGGCAACTCACCACCCGTAAAAAGATCTACTGCCAATCATTAGCGGACCGGAGTTGAGACTGTTTACAGAATATACCACTGATTTCAGTGAGAGAACACTGAGGTTGCTCCTTCTCTCAGAAAATACTATTGTTACAGAAGGAAATTCCAGAACTTTCTCTCATTCCTGCAGGTCTGTCAGCTAAAGAGGATGTGCTTATTATATTCCCTGCAATTTTCTTGGTAATCATCCTGCTGCCCCTAAAAAAATCAGGTAGGATCTGTAACCTTCCTAAGTCCTTCAGTTTTTTTGTACACTCTTCCCAAAGTTGACCCAGCAGCTATAGCTTTAGTTAATCCTACTACTGCTATTAATTAAATATTAATTGGTTAATTCCAGTCCTTCTCTTTCTGACAGTGATGGGAAGATTGTTGATAAGTATGGGAAAAATGTATGCTTCTACAACTTTGATTTTCAGAAGTTTTCATTTGTTAGGGTTATATGTTACAGTTTATTCTGACTAATTGTGAAAGTATGATGTATGGTTTGTCTGAAGTTTTTTCTTGTAAGGAAAATTTGCTTTAAATAATTTAGTTTTATTCCATTGTACAAGTCACTACTCATTTTTATAGTGTGTGCATATACTTCTTTGAGTGCTATGGCCACTGGCACTGTTTTGAATAGGATTGCCTAGCTGCATTCTTATAATGTCCTAGGTGATGCAAAAAAAATGAGATTTTAAATTCTTCTTCAGATAGAGACTTATTTTTTGGTTCTTTTGCTGCAGAGGTTATCAAATTGCAGTGAAAGGAGTAATTTGATACAGGGAATCTCTTTAAGATTTTTCAGGCATCCTTTTCCAAAATTTGTAAGGGATTCTCTAACCTCTCATCCAGTTTTGGCAAAAAACGAAATATACAGTGTCAACAAAATGCTGGTAAACAGACATTTAAGAAAAAATTCCAGGGGGGGTCCAGAATGACCTCAGGAACCCCTTAAAATGAAGGACAGTCCAACAAGTTAGAATGACTGTTTAAGGGACCTTACAACGGACCACCTGGATGATAAGGTCCTAATTCCCTTTAGACACCTGTTTACTGAGGGCTTGCAGCAGGCCCTAATGGAGGCAAGAAAGCCTGCTGCAAGAAGATTTATATTGGCAAATGGAAATGTTTTTCTGTTTTGTGCCAATAACATAACCAGCACTCATTCAGGGCTAGTTGTTCTCTTGTTATACAATATTTTGCAAGGTTTGTGTGAGTTACTATCCAGAGTCTTTTCTTACTCCTCCATGAAGGTACATTTATTAGTCATTTCAGCATGTCTGCCAATGGAGCTTAATCTTTCAATACATTCTCATGTCAAAATGTTTGTGAAGTGGGTTTTGCATAAGAGGCCCCTCCTTGAGATCCTTATTTTGTTTTAGAAAAGGTAATGTGTGCTCCATTTGAACCAGCTGACCTGGCTGACATTTTGTTCTTAACATGGGAAACAGTTTTACAGAGTTCTCTGACCTCTGCAAGAAGAGTATCTGAGTTACAAACTCTTAGGGTGAGTTAGCCCTATTTCATTTTTTTTTCACAGAGACAGGATTTCTTTGAGACTTAGTTCTTCTTTTATGCTTAAAGTGGTATCTAAGGTTACTTTAAGGCAAACTATCAAACTCCCTGTTTTCTTTCCTGAACCTAAATATGAGGGAGAAAGAATACGTCATATCTTGGATGTCCGCAGACAGCTCATGTGCTATCTTTGACACAAGTAAACCTTCAATTCTTTGAATTAATTGATGTTATGTAGTCCAATCTCGCCTACATTCTTACCCGTGGGTTCGGAGCCAAATGTTGGCTCCGACTCTGCCAACTTTTTTAGCTCAAAGTCTTTCTATTGGCTGGGCTAAGATGGTATCCCATGCTGCACTGCTGTCTATCCCCAAATCTCGTTTGCCGCTCTTGTAACTCAGACGTGGTCTTGCTCTTGGCTGTGGCTAAGTACCCTTTTTCTTCCTTATCAGAGAAATTTGTTGCAAATAAAAAGCTATTTTAATAGCTATTGTGTGTTCTTGTCTTGTCTTGTGGAAAAATTGTGTTTTGGATCGTTTTTCTTTCTGTGGTATCCCACTAGCTGTTTCCAACAGGCTAGGCCCATTTTCAGTTAGAGGACCTAGTCTGTCCCCTTGCTTTCCTTGTGTCTTTAAAGTTTACCAGGACTAAAAACCATTTAAATTAGAGATATTAGTCCTTTCTCCCTTGTGTTTGTGTCTAAGGATAGTTTAACTTGGAGATCTTGTGGTATTTGTGTGTTGTAGGTTTTTCCCGCCTTGTGACTGTTTGACCGTTGGTCCTTTTATTCAGTGTTTGATTGTCTTGGTGCTTTATTATTGTTGGTTAACTATGTCCATAGATACTAAGGAGCACAAGCCCTCGGGCTTCAAGAAGTGCTCTAGGTGCAGTTACAAAATGTCCATTACCGATGGACACTCCATCTGCGTATATTGTCTGGGAGCGATTCATCTCCAGGAGTCGTGCAGCTTCTGTCATGCTTTTAGTCCACGAGTTCTTCAGGAAAGGAAGAATAAATTGATTTTGAAGGGACTTCTGAAACCCTCCTTCGAGGAGGGTCTGGAGAGTGCTTCCAGCTCTAAGGCAAAATCCTCTAAATCAAAAAAGAGATCTCCAGCTCTATCAGTCTCCTCGGAGCCACCGGAGAAAATAGCAAAGTCTGCTTCGACATCCTCGTCTCCATTGTCCCTGGGGTCGCAGGAAGTGTCAGTTGTTATGATACCTGCTTCGGCTCCAATTTTCTTGGAACCTGTTTGGAGCCGATTGCCTAGCATTAGGCCAGTATCCCCTCCTCGCAGGTCCTGGAGAGGAGATTTCGATCTCCTTCTCTATCCTCTAAATCCTCCAGGACCTTATCAGATGTAGACGTCGATAGAGTAGTGCAGAGACTCCTTCAGTCACCGGTTCTGGCAAAATTGTTCTTGGCTCTGACCCAGTCGGCTCCGGAGCCGGTCCCTCAACCTGCTTCGATACTTCCTCCTCCAAGCACACCTCAGCTTTCGGAGCCGGAGTGCTCGGCTCTGTGTAATGTCCCTAGGTCAGTTCCGACAGCCCCTCCTGGCTTATCTGTGCCGACGTCACCTCCGACCCCGTCAGCACCGTTCACAGGGTTCAGGACTCAGGATTCTTTGATTGGACCCGAGGGAGAGGCTTCGGGACACCTCTCGGCTCCTATTCCCCTCTCAGTGCTTCGGCGTGGGGAAGTTTGACTCCTGTCGTGGCTTCGGACTCTGGTCGTTCTTCGGACTCAGGGGGACCAGCCTTCAAGGCCATGCAGAACACGCTGGCCAGGTCATCAGCGGCATCATGCGGGTCAGTCATTTTGTCTCCTGCTACACCGGTCTCTGATTGCCATCTATCTCTAGACAGCGGAGCCCCAAGGCCTCAGGGTACGCCCATGAGTGGTCCCCACATTTCTGAGGGTCCCTCAGAGTTTTTGCCTGAGGAGCCACCCAGAAAGAAGGTGTGCAAGAGGAAGCACATAGATTCTCAGGATGAGTCTCTCACATCAGACACTGACCTCAAGGAAACGGAGGGGTCCCCCAAGTCATCCTCTGAGGATGTTTCTTTCTCTGACATCATAGAGATTTTGAAACAAAGAGGTGACTGGCCATCCAAAGCCCCCTCTGAGGAGGAGTCGGTCTTCCTGAAGGCCTTTGTTGCTCAGCCCTCCGCCTCCTGGGTATCTCCACCCTTCGACGAGCTTCTGGTTTTGGTTTGTTGAAGGGTGTGGGAAACCCATGACTCTGTGGAACCAGTCCCCAGGAGACCCAATAAATTTTTGTCTCCTCCTCCTGATAAGGAATTTCTGTCCAAGGGAGTCCCTGTGGATGCCATGGTGGTGGAAGCTGCCACTCAGAAGGAATTGGAACTTCTTCCACCGTCCATCCCCCTAACAAGGAGTCTAGGACCATGGACCGGTACGGGAAGCGTACCTTTTCTACAGCTACCTTTACCTTATGGTCACTGAATTATTTATCACACTTTACACTGCTCCAGAGAGCTCTCCTCAAGGAGCTTGGAGATAATCTCACGGGTAACGTTTCTGAGGCGGTGGCCGAGACGGTCAGTGCTCAAATGTCTACCCTGAATTCCATTGCAAACTCCTTCATGAGGCTAATCTTGTATGCAGCCGAAGGAGCGAATAGGGTAGCAAGTTCAGGAGTTGCTCTTAGGAGGCAGGCCTGGATGCGCCTTTGTCATTTTGCGGAGGCCTTCAAGTCTTCATTCACCGATGCCCCTTTTGATGGTTCCTCTTTGTTCAGAACCAAGGTGAAAGGCACTCTCACCAGGTGCGAGCAGGAGGGAAAAACTCTGTCTGACGTAGGAGTCCATTTTTCCCTTCCCTCTAGACCTTATCCCAAGGCACGGGGGGGGGGGGCAAAATGTGGTTCAAGAAATCACAGAGGTTTTTCCCCGGTGCACAAGGTGAGTCCCCCTCCAGAGGCAGGGGAGGGGGTGGTTATTCAGGGAGACGCTGCCCTTGGGCAGAGGAGGCCACCGCAACTCGGGAGACTGCGATTCCTTTCGTGGTTCTCCCTACAGCCGCTTCTGATGGGAGGCCCGACTGTGCATTTCTGGAGCCAGTCGGGGGTCGAATCTCGTTACACCCGGTGGCCTGGCAAGACATCACCCAGGACCAATGGGTTCTACGAATAATTTCTGGAGGATATGTCATCCCCTTCTCATCAAATCCCCCTCCAATCAAGAAAATTCCCAGATGTTCCACCCAGTCAAAGGGATTACGCAGCTTCAGAAGTTTCAAAGCTCCTAGAAAAAGGAGCCATCCAACATGTCCCCTCAGACCAGATCAGATTAGGGACTTACTCCAGATTCTTTTTGGTGCCAAAAAGGACAGGGGACCTGAGAACCATATTGGATCTTTGCCGATTGAACACCCACGTGCAAAAGTCCAAGTTCCGAATGGTCACATTGCAGTCTGTTCTCCCATTGTTGGGAAAAGAAGTGTGGATATGCTCTGTCGACCTCAAGGATGCTTACTGCCACATAAAGATAGACAGGTCATCCAGAAGTCACCTACGCTTCCAGCTGGGAGCCAGTCATTTTCAGTTTCGAGCCCTGCCCTTTGGTCTCACCACAGCCCCCAGGGTGTTTACCAAATGCATGGCAGTAGTGACTGCTCACTTGAGACATCAGGGATTCCAAGTGTTTCTGTATCTGGACGACTGGCTCCCTACTGCCACCACCAGGCATCTACTACTTCAGACCAGGGACGCTACTATTAACCTATGTCAACAGTTGGGCATTACATTGAACTGGGAAAATCTGCCTTGTTGCCCTCACAGCGTGTCACTTTTTTAGGCGCTGAACTAGACACCATCCTCATGCGGGCCTTTCTACCACAGGAAAGCATCAGGGTCCTACAACAACAAGTTCTCGCCTTGCTCCCTCTGAGAAGAGTGAAGGCAAGCTGGGTCCTCCAACTGTTGGGGACAATGGCTGCTATGATTATGTTAGTCCCTCTGGCAAGGTTACATACGAGGCTCCTTCACTGGCTTCTCCTTGCCCAGTGTTCTCTTTAAAGTCTTCCACTTTCTCACCCTGTTGTACTCGGAGAGGTGCAAACAGGATCTCAGTTGGTGGCTTCACACCGACAACCTGAATGCAGGAAAGCCCTTCGTTCCTGTGTCCCCGATTGCAACGGTGACCACGGATGCCTCCCAGATGGGGTTGGGGGGGCATTATCTAGGCAGGACAGTCCAGGGCACGTGGCAAGAGCATGAGATGCATCTGCATATCAGTGTCCAGGAGATGAGAGCTGTGAGCTGTGCTACTAACGGTGCAAGCACTTCAGACTTTTCTTCCTCTCGGGACTATTGCAATCCACTCGGACAATAAATCAGTAGTGTGGTATCTGAACAAGCAGGGAGGAACCAAGTCTTATCCCCTTTGCAGAGAGGCCATGCGAGTGTGGCAGTGGGCAGTGTCTTCCCAACGTTTTCTGGTGGCAACGCACATACCGGGGAAGTCCAATGTGATCACAGACAGGCTAAGCAGAGCTATTCTGATGCCTTACAAGTGGTCCCTGAACTGTCAAGTTGTGGAACAGATCTTCCGCAGGTGGGGTCAGCCTTGCTGTAACCTTTTTGCCAGCCCCCTCAGTGCCAAATGCAGCAGCTACTTCACGTTGATCCCCCCTCAAGGGGAGTCACCCAGGGACGCTCTAGTCCACGATTGGCCCTCCGGTCTACTATATGCCTTCCCTCCGGTTCCCTTGCTGTCAAGTTATTCAGAAAGCGCAATCCTTGGGAAACAGAATGATTCTGATTGCCCCACACTGGCCTCGTCAAATTTGGTTCCCCTTTTTCCATCCCTGTCTCATGGACGCTCCTTGAATTCTGGACCCACAACCAGACTTACTGACACACATGTCAGGGCAGCTCCATCCCTCTCTTCAGACCCTCCGGTTGACAGCCTGGCTACTCCACTTCCATCATTAGTTAGGCTTCATAATTTTTCGCCGGACGTGGTTCATATTTTATCTTCCTCTCATAAGCCCTCGACCAGGAAGATTTATTTCAGCAAATGGAAGAGGTTTTCAATCTGGGCGCATACCAAAACGATTTACCCTTACACAGCTCCAGTTTCGTCTGTATTCGAGTTCTTGTCTATGCTCTTTAACCAGGGTTCAGCTGCCACAACCATTAAAGTCCAATTGGCGCCGATTTCTACCTTACATGTCGCAGATGAGCCTAGCCTGATGGCACATAGACTCTGTAAGGCTTTCCTGAAATGCACTTTGTTACTTTGTCCTCCGGTATCGGAACCTGTTATGCCTTGGGACTTAAACTTTGTTCTACAGGGTCTTACTTCACCCCCCTTTGAGCCTGCAGCCACTTGTGATTTAAAATTCTTAACTTGGAAGACTGTCTTTTTAGTAGCCATCACGTCAGCCAGACGCCTTTCGGAGCTTCAAGCTTTATCAATCAAACCGCCTTATTTGATTTTTCATAAGGACAGGGTTTCTCTCAGACCGAACCCCTCTTTTCTTCCCAAAGTGGCATCAGTCAGTAACCTTAACCAATCTATTGAATTGCCAGTGTTCTTTCTCCAGTTCTCAAACAAAGCAGAATTCAAATTTCATCAATTGGATGTGCACAGATTATTACGTTTTTATTTGCACAGAACGAAAGACCTCAGAAAATCTGATCAGTTGTTTCCTTTTCAGAAAACAGAATTGGGTCTCCTTTCTCCAAAGTCACAGTGTCCAGGTGGATTTCCAGCTGTATTTCTTTCATTTATTCCTCAGGGGGTTAAGATTTACCGTTCCGGGTGAAGGTTCATTCTACTCGGTCTGTATCTACATCTACAGCTTTTCAGGCCACATTGTCTATGGATAATATTTGTGCTGTGGCTACTTGGGCATCTCCTCACACCTTTGTTACTCATTACAAGTTGGATGTGGTATCTAGGGGCAGGTCTTCCTTTGGTTCCACAGTGCTCAGGAGTATTTTCCACTGAGCCTCCCAGGATTTAGGTGCTAGGGACACTGTCCCATGGGTAAGAATGTAGGCGAGACTGGACTACATAACATCAAGAAGTTATGTACTCACCATAACGTTCCATGTATGTAGTCCATATCGCCTCACATTCTTACTTACCCCCCCTCCTTCCCCTGACCTGGAGGTTAGGTCTGGTTTTAGAGCTCCCTTCATTCTTGGTTTGTTCTTCCTTTCCTTACGTGTTGTTATGCATGGAGAATGAGTGTGGGGGCTCGCAGCAAACTAGATCTGGGGATAGAGAGCAGTGCAGCATGGGATAGCATCTTAGCCCAGCTAATAGAAAGACTTCGAGCTAAAAAAGTTGGCCGAGTCGGAGCCGACATTCGGCTCCGAACCCAACGGTAAGAATGTGAGGCGAGATGGACTACATACATCGAACGTTTTGGTGAGTACATAACTTCTTGTTCATTTCTTGTGAAGGTAAGAAAAAGTAGGGAAAACCTGTGTCAAAACAGACGATTTCCAAGTGGTTGTTTACGGCTATCACCTTTTTTTTTTCAACCTTTATTAAATGATCACTTTTGACTTAGCAAGCTTTCATTTGTATGAAAGACAACAAACCATATTAACTTGTTCACAGTTACAAATATTAGACATCACATATCTTCTTTTGTACAATGTATTCAGTCTAACATTACATTAATTGGTCAGTTCCTGCCTTCCCTAAAACTCATTCCTTCTCCTCCAGAACATTTATTGCATGCATTGTTAAGGCTATTACCCCCTTTTTTTTTTAAATGCTCATTACAACAAAATTATTCCAGGCAGGATCAAAGCCCACTTTGCCTTAGTGTCATCCGTGGCTTTTTGGAAAGGGTTGGATTCTAGAAGTATTCTAGGGACAGCAACTTGGTCCTGTGTACATATTTTTACAAAGCACTGTAAGTTTGATCCCTTCTCTAGGTCTAGATCAGGCTTTGCTAGGACCATTGTCCAGGGACTCCTGGACCCTTCCCCTTCTACCTCCCAAATGTAGTAACTAGGGTAATCTACCATCTATCCAAGGCTACTGCAGCAGTGATCAGTATGATGAACATAGTGCAGTTGTGCAAGTAAACTTACCATAACAGTGGATATTCAAATGAGCACTGCTGCAGTAATCGTTCCCTCCCTTCTCCTTTTTTTTTAATGTACGTGTTATTTATGTATATAATTTATGCAGTGGTGTAGACATTTATTTTCTGTTTTTCCTAACATTGTCTTTTCAGGGTCTGCCTCCTTCTCTGTTTGGTATGAAAGCCATGAAAGATTTGGCACCAAACCTGTTTTTTAGTTAGTTCAGCTAAAGCTGACAGATGCTTTGAGTGCATAGAAGGTGCCCTGAAGCTTTGGAAGCTGGCTGGCTGTTATATCCTTGGCAGGATATAACCCATATAGCTAAGGGCTACTGCAGCAGTGATCATTTGAACACTTACTGTTATGGTAACTTTACTTGCACAGTTGTACTTTGTCAGTCTCAGAAAAACTTGCTGAAGGTTTACAGCTGCTGTGACAAGTCTAACAGCAGCTGACTTACCATAACAAATATGGGTAGTTAAGGATATAAAAGAAAACAGTCAGGATCTTATTGCTGGGTAAGATGATCAAGACTAGCACCACTGCCTATCATAATGAGAGTTAAAAGCTTCTCCCTTTTCCTTATGCATTAGTATTGCTAATATAAAGCAGGGTTTAAATGGATTCTGGGAGTCAGAAGATGAAGGTGTAAAACAGAAATACATTAGTTTGATAGGCCCCATCATGACCATTTTCTGGAAAAAGATATTAAAGTATAATAAGAAGCACTTAAAATGATTTTAATACATCAAAATACTACAAAATACAATAAAAACATACTTTTCTAAGTAGAGTTTTCATTTTTACAAGCATGCATAATTAAAATAAACTTGTTTAAAAGAGGAGAATATTTAAAGAAAGAGTTTATGGGAAACCTGCAAAGAATGGATGCACAAACAGGAGTTTTGAGTAAAAGGCAGAAATGTCGAAGGCTTTTCACCTTTAAGTTTAGAGATAAAAGGAGAAAAAGGGATAATGGAAAATTTGAGATATTAATAAAGGAGGGTGGAATATAAAATGGAGGATATGATGGGGTAGTCGTGCAGTATGAGGCAGAGTTTTATGCTGGTAGAGATGGATAAAAGAGTGCTTAAAAGTGCATAAGATACACCCTACACTGATCGACTACATTACAGTGACCATGAAACAGTGGGATACCATTTTGCAGTTAAACCATGATAAAGGACAAATTGTTATTCTAGGGATAAAAAATACAAAAGGGGAATATTCCAGGGTGACTCTTTGTCACAACTACTCTCTTGTCTTGCACTTAACCCATTAAGCTATCTATCTAATAGATTAGGTCATGCGTACAATTTGGCTGCCAGAAAACAGCAAAGTGTAAAGGTTTCTCATCTTCTTTTTGTGGATGATTTAAAACTGCATAGTTCATCAAATGAGGAAGTGAAAGCACAACTGCAAGTGGTCGGAACTTTCTCAGATGATGTAAGAATATCATTTGGTCTTGATAAATGTGCAAAAGCAAATATTAAAGCAGGAAAGCTGCAGCATCAAGAAAATATCAGTTTGGGACAGAATGTGATATAAAAGAACTTGAGCAAGAGGGAGTGTATAAATATTTGGGAATTGATGAAGGATCAGCAGTAAAACATGAACAAATGTGAATAAAACTTAGTAAGGAATATTTTAGAAGACTAAAAGTAATACTGAAAACAGATCTGACATCTAGGAACAAATTCCAGGCTATAAACCAATTTGCTGTCCGTGTTCTAACTTACAGTTTTGGCATGATTGGTCCCAAAAGGTATTGGATCAGTTGGACAGGAAGACAAGAAAAAATGTTTCATGCTTATCAAATGATTTATCAAAATCAGTGTTTATCAAGATTATATATTCCCTGTTTTGAAGGAGTTATGGGCCGCCTTGAAATTAATTATGTGTAGAAATCTGTAGTTGTAGGACTGCATACATATTTGCCGACCTCACAAGATCCAAACAGGAAGTTTTAAAACATGAAGAGAACAAATCTAAGATGACTTTCCCTGCTTAGTTTAGCGGACATCATATTGGTGTCAAGCAGGAATGGAAATCAAGCCAGTAATAGATAAAAAGTCAGACAGCAAATGAATGTGCCAAAAAACAAAAGAAAGATTATAAGGTGAAGGATCCGATAGGTTCATAGGAGTTTAGTAGGCTAGCGGCCCTAGAGCCCTTTGAAGCCTTGCCATGTTAATCTCAAGTTGCTTCAGTTGTCTTTGGTTAGATGGCCGTAATTCACAGAGTACCACCCCTTGAGTGGATTTGTGGTCTCCCATTTGTCCAGGTTGTGCTTGAATAGCATCAATGAGGAGTGATGCTTCACATGAATTGGAGTTCATTCCAATGTAGCAACAATCTCTGGGAGCTATATCTGTCTCTCCAGCATATTCTGTTAATGTCACAGTCTAGGTTAAGATCCCTAGAGCAAGTGACTCTTGTGCCATTTGACTTGCGGATGTGCAGCATATCCATTAGAGCAGGGTGAGAGACTGCCCTGTAGGTCAGGCATGTTGCCTCTGAGCAGCTTGTATGATACAGAGTGTAGTGACAGGACTTTCAGTCTGTCCACATAATTCATGATTTGGAGATCCTTTATTTTCTTGGTGAGAAATCTCTGTGGTCTCTCCAGCTGCTGCAGGTGTCTGGTGAGGCACATGAAAAAGGGAGCATTGTACTCTATTAACAGTCTGACGAGGGTCGAGTACAGTGGAGTTGTAACATCCTTAGGTTTGGATGCAGTTTCCTTACTTATGAGATATGCATCTTGGAAGGCTTTCCTTACCACTGTGGAAACTTGGTGGTCGAAGTTCAGATTGCCATCTACCTGTTTTCCCAGATCTTGCACCACTGGGTTTGAACTTTGGGGAGTTCTGTCAATATTGTAATTAGCAGGGAATTCCTCTTTGCCAGAGGGGATAATAATGCACTTTTTTTGCATTCAGTTTTAGACTGTGGCTTTGGCACCAGTCATTTGTCTGTGTTTAGCCCCTCCTGTAATACATTAACATCATTGGGGGACTCTGTGATTGCACCCAATTTGCAATCATCAGTGAACTTGGTAAGCCAAATGCTGGCTACTTTAGCCTGGACTTCCAAGAAATAGATTCCAAACAGTAAAGAGCCCAGCACAGATCCTTGCAGTTTGCCACTGGTGATGAGTCCACTGGAAGAGGTTGAGTCACCAACTTTGACAATATGTGTTCTGTCGGTAAGCCAGTTGGCTACTCATGTAGTGGAAGAGTTTCTCAGTGATACCTGTGTGGAGGATTGTGTCAAAAGCCTTGACTAAGTCAAGATAGACAGTATGCACTGTCTTCCATTCATCCAGGGCTTTGGTGATCTTCTCGAAATCTGCTAGGTTTAATAAGCATGATCTACCCTTAACAAAGCCAGACTGGGTTGGGTCTAGAGTTTGAAAGTCGCTTATGTCCTTGTTGATAAGGTCTGTGATAATTCTTTCCATGACCTTGCAAATGAGGCTGGTTAGACTTGTGGGTCTATAGTTCCCAGGGTTGGTTGATACTGCTGCTGTTCTCCACTCCACTAGAACAAAGACAGTTCTCATGCTATGGTTAAAGAGAAAGACAAGTGTGTCAGCTAGGCCCTGTTTTAGATTGCTTAATAAGAACCCTAGGATGTTATTTGGTCCCAGATATGACCTGATCTCTAGAAATACTAGGCAGCAGATAGGTGTCAGGCATGCTTTGAGGTATGGCTGGTGGAGACAGGGAGCGAAGTTTGCGTCAAATTTGTCAGCTAGCAGGTTGGCAATTTCCTCCGGTATAGTATGAGTGGTACCATCTGCTACCAGTTCTGCATATAGGTGGGCATTCCCTTTTAGATTTCAGATGTAGTTAAAGAATCCCTTATGAATATCCGTAGCTTAGAATGCTATTTTACCTTCGTAATTAGCTTTAAAGGACTTTACAAGAATTCTGATTTGCTTGTTCAAGCTCTGGAGGGAATTCTTCCTCTGCTGAGCCAGTTCCCTCTTGTTCACATCAGTTTCTTCTTTTTGTTATGTAATCTGTTTATACTTGAGGTCTATCAGGGTGGCTTGTATTTTCAGGAGGAGCTGGAACAGGCACAGTCAAGTGTATACAGTTGCTTAAGGGTTTATACAGGGCATTTATGTACACCTCTGCATAGGATTCATTGTTGTCTGTGATTTTTATACCATCACCTAGTAGGCTGTAGTTTGCTTTGAAAAGGTTTTCAGTTATTTTGCTCCTGTCGTGGTGACAGGTTCAGTAGTTACTTTAAACGAGACTGATTTATGGTCCATCTTTACCAGGGAGGGTGTCACACAATGGGGAATGCAGTGACCCCCCCCCCCATGTTGGTGAGTACTATGTCTAGGATATTTGAGGCCCTTCTGGGGGTGCATACTATCTATTCCAGCACATTTATATTGACAAAGTCCAGGAACCTCTGGGCAAGCATGTTCGTGTTCATGTATGTCACCCAGTTGATGGAAGGATAGTTGAAATCTCCCATGACTAAGATGTTGGGCTGTATGGCAAATGACTCCAGTACTTCCAGGTAGGCAGTGTGCTTTTCTTGGTTCATGGTGGGGGACCTATAACTGGCAATGATGTGATAGGGTATTTTGCCTATAGCTAATTGGACATGGAGTAGTTCACCAGAATCATAGTATTTGACCAGTCTTGAGGTGGACATGGCTTTAATGAAGATGGATACACCTCCACCTTTGGTTCTGTCATGCTCATTTTGAGGTCTGAACATGTGGAAGGCATTATAGCCTTGCATGGTGGGGGTGCTCTCTGCGGTTTTGAACCATGTGTTATTGACTGTACAGATAGATGTCAGCATCTTCCAAGGTGAGGAGTGCTTCCAAGGAGTGTAGTTTCATGTTTTGACTCCTAGCATTAAGCAACAGGACTTTGAGTTTGTCTTAAGTGGATTGTCTTACGTTGGAAATTTTATTTTGACATTGCCTAAAAAGGGCACTATGAGGGAGGCAAGCAACTTTGCCAGTATCTGAAAGCCTAGAGGAGACAGGTGCAGACCATTTCTGGCAAAGCAGTGTAGCCTGTCGCCTATGTCTTTCCAGGCTGACAAGTAATGGATCTTCCTGGACTGACAACACAAGCAAAGCCAATTGTTGAAGTCAGTAATTTTTTTGTTTATATTGTGGCATTACCCTGGGTTAAGGTAGAATGCTGCTTAGGGCTAGAGTGATACCTGCCTGGGACGCACAATCTGAGAGTTCAGTCATGTCTCTCTTCATATAGTCCAGAGAGGTACTTCTGAAGTCATTCACCCCAACATGGACTATGACAGAGTCATAACGGTACTTGTTGAATTACTTGAATGCATATGGGATTTGATGGATCCTGGCACCTGACAGCCAGCTGACCGTGACCTTCTCCGTGTCCAACCTGGTGAGGGGGACATTTGTGTGTCTCACTATGACACCGCCTGTGACCAAGGCGTTAGATCTTGTGGTGCTTTGCCTTAAGGGCTTATTTGCTGAGACACTGGTGTATGTGTTGTTATGTGTATTGGTTTCTATTTGCATAGCAGTGTGCGTTGTGTGTGTGTGTATAAGTGGTTTACGTTTGGGTGATCTCTGATCTTTGGTAGGCTTCTGGTGAGTACCTCCGCATATGTGGGTTTATTTGTCATGACCTCATTTTGTGTGAGAGGTGAAGTATGTGTGCAGACAATCTGTTTGATGTCTGTTCTGTTATTATGTGAGAGAACTGATTCTAATTTCATAGTGTAATTGCATCCCTCACATAGGGTATTTGTTTGTTTTAGGAGTAAGTAGTTGTCAGTATACATGAGGCAATTACTACATTGCCTCAGGATGCCCATGTCAGTCAGGCTGACTGGTGAAATGATGGGAAACTGCACGTCCATTATAGCAGGTTTTTAAAATATGTACTATTAGGGAAAGGATTGGGCTAGTTTGACCAGTGTTTGTGCTAGGACTGACAGAGGTGCTTGCTCTGTTGAAGGCTTTGGATGATGTGTGTGGCAACACTGCTCACTGCACCCGTAGCTTCAATGTGTTTGCATTTATACAGGACACCACTAACCCCTATTGTATGGTGTGCTGCAACACGCAAATGTGAGGCTTAAATACAAGTAAAGTTAAGGCACTTTTAAGCTAATCTACTAATAGGAAAGCACACAATGAACCTTCCTCCAGCAATCTCCAGCTCAGACAAGGCTGGATCTACACTCTTCTGCCACAAGGGTGCAGGGGAGCCCTTTTTAATATAAGATGGTTGATTTAGTGTTCAAGTGTAACAATAACAGGTTACTTTCGGCAGGTCTGAATCAGTCTATGCTATCTAGGTATCCGAACAGTGCAAATCAAGTGCAGAAAAGTGCAAAAAATACTTAGTGCTCTTTTATGTGTTTCCCAGCTCAGATAGGCCAGGTAAACACCTACTATTTATTTATTTTTTTATTTTACATTTGTTGACCGGGCTAGTCTAGCTGGATACATGTACTTTTTCAGTAGAGGCCCGGGGAGAAAAGCTCCACAATGAAGAGAAGACACAATAAGCTTACATACAGAAGAAATAGCATTAACATAATAATAAAAGAAAACAGCGAGGTTTACATACTGATTAAATAACATTCACATGTTATGTAGATAATTTCTCCCGGGGAGAAAAGCTCCACCATGAAGAGAAGACAGAATACATTTACATACAGGAGAAATAGCATTAACATAATAATAAAAGAAAACAGCGAAATTTTCATACTGATTAAATAACATTCACATGTTATGTAGATAATCTTAAACATGGTTACATTGAGAAGCCGTGAGTTTAAGATTATAAACTCTGAGATGGGGAAGAGACTGAGGTGGTATGAGACCATTGGGATTAGTCTGGTTTAGGACAAGGGCATAACCAGTGTGATTTAAGGAATTCTTTGAGATTATTTTTGAATTGATTAAGCGAGGTCATATGTCTTAGGTTGTTAGGAAGGGAATTCCAAAGCTTTCCGATGGAGTTGGCATAGAGAGCATCACCACCCGCATTATTAGATTTAATGGTTAGTACCTGAACACTTTTTGATGATCGTAGGCAGTTTAGGTTGGAGTAGGGGGTCAGTATTTTGCTCAGTGAGGGGGTTCTATCCGGTTGGTTAATTATTTTAAATGCTTCAGTGAGTTGGTTGAGTTTGAGAAGATTAGGCAATTCTAACCAACCAAGTTTCTTTAGGTTAAGGCAATGGTGAGTACGATAAGCTGTTCCTGTTATAAATTTGGCTATATGATTATAGGCAACCGAGAGTTTATTTAGCTTACGCTTATTGAGGAACGAAAGTACCGGGGAGGCATATAGGAGGGTGGAGAGGAGATGAGTGCGAGCAATGGTTAGTTTGGCATAAGGAGTTAAAAAGTTCTTTATACTGTACATTGAGCCGAGTTTCTTGTTTACAGACTTAATGGTTTGGGTAATATGCATATCAAATTTAAGCTTGTGGTCAATAGTAACACCTAATAGTTTGGTATTGGAGACAGGTTCAATGATGGTGCCATTGGTGGATTCCACGTGGAAGGTCATGTTGTTGGCAATTGGAGGTGCTTGTCCTAGGGGAGTAGATACAGAGGGGAAAAATAGCAGTAACTTGGTTTTTGTTGGATTAAGTATGAGTTTCAATTCAGAGAACCATTTTTCGACTATAGCAAAACAGTGTTGGGTGACTGCTTGGAGTTTCGGGAGAGAGACGTCAGAGCAGATCAGGGTGGAGTCATCTGCATATTGGATGCAGGTGGCTTTGGGGATGACTGAGTGAAGATCATTTATGAAGACGGAGAAAAGAAGGGGACCAAGTATAGAGCCCTGAGGAACGCCAATGGCGTTAGGGAGCAGGTGGGATAGCCTGTTTTGCCACTGGACAGCTTGTTGCCTACTAGAGAGGTAAGCATTAAACCAACTTAGAGCTAGGTTGTCGAGATGCAGGGTTTCCAGGGTGTGGAGCAGAAGCTGGTGATTGACCATGTCGAAGGCTTTCGATAGGTCAAGAAAGAGAGCAGAGGATATTAATTTATTATTACGGTTGTTATTGACTGAGTCAACAAAGGAGAGGAGGGCAGTGGTTGTACTATGATGGGGGCGAAAACCATGTTGGGTATTGGACAAAAGACTGTTAAGGGTGAGGTAGTGTAGGAGTTGTTTGTGAACACACCGTTCCATAATTTTAGCTATTGGAGACAATATGGCTATAGGTCTGTAGTTAGATGTTTCCGTGGAGGTGCCTCCTTTATGAAGAGGGATGATATATGAGATTTTCCAAATAAAGGGGATGGTAGCTTCAGTTATAGTTCTGTTAATCAAGATTGATATGGGATAGGCAATCGCATCTGACGCTATTTGTAGGTATTCCGCTGGGAGATGATCATGATGATGATTAGGGTGGATGGTTTAAGTTTTTTTAAAAGGGTACGAATATAGGAGGTAGATACTGGTTGTAAGTTAAAGGAGGGGGGAGCTGAGTCATTAGCATGAGTTAAGGATGAGGAAGTAGTAGTTAGCTGATTGGCAAGGGACTGGATGGTCTCTGTAAAAAAAGAGTTAAAAGTGTTGGCTATTTCTTCTGGATCTTTCCCAATGAGTTTCTCAGGGGTAGGGGTAGTAGATTTACCAGGATGGAGGAGGTTATTAAATCCAGCCCAGAACTTCTTAGGGTTATTCTGGTGTTTATCCTGGAGGTGACAGAAATACTGTTTTTTATCTTGAGTAATGGCTGTTTTAGTTGAGTTTCTAAGCTGTTGAAATTTGATGCGATCTAGGGGAGTTTTAGTAGCTCTCCATTTATCCCAGGCCTGGTCTCGGAGTTTAGTTTTAGTTTCTCTAGTTAGCCAAGGTGCTATCCGTTCCTTGGATCTGATTAGTCGGTTTGGGGCATACTACCACCAGATGAACAATCCCAGTCCTCCCAATGCAAAAGCGCATTAAAGGAGTGTCCGGAGTAAGTTATTCAATAAAAGTATTTAGCTTTAAATAAATGAGCCAAGAGCCACTGAGATGTACAGAATTTATAAAGGCACTAAACAAAAAATAAGCCCTCCAGCCAGTAAAACTACAATCAGAAATCTCAAGTGCATCCTCAACCTCAACAGACCAGGCTACTTTCCAGTGAGTTTAAAAATACACTACTGTATCCAACAGTAACTAGATCAAGTAGACCAGACAGTGGGAGGTAAAGTGCACTTTTTCAGTATAAACACAAAGAAAGGCAAATAAATAATTCAGGATATCAACAGTAGTATAGAAAAGAAAGGCAAACAAAAAAATTTGGGATGTTAACAGCAGTGTAGAAAGGGAGGAGCTTATTAAGCTCAATTTACAGTAAAGGTGGGCAGCTTAAAGTCACCAGGTTTAAAATCAAATCAGCAAACAGGATGGTTGTTGGGAAACACAGTGGGGAATCACCAGCAGTGTTTTAGTTTATGCAGGCTTCAAATTTCAGCCAAAGACAGAGGCCCAGAATTTCACTGAGAATTTAAGTATCACTCAAGAGACAGTTTAACCCATGGGGAAAAAACGTGACATGAGCAGCCTAGATAATTTACGTCTACCTCTCATGTAGAACAAAAATACCAGACCAAGCAAATTTCTTAAAACAGAAAACAAAATGGAGCAGGTACCAGAGTGCCTCTAAAAGGTCACAGGCAAAAAAATATAGGTTTTCTCACCTAGAAGGGAATCACCAGCAGTGCTTTAGTTTATGCAGGTTTCAAATCTTTTCAGACAAAGATGATAAGGCAAGAAATAAGGAAAATGCATAAATATAGTTGCAAGTATGGAAAACTCCAGGAACAACCTCATGTAGATCAGGATTTAATGCAGGAATGGTTAAGGAGAGGTGAGTTTAAACTAAAAGCTGAAAGGTTAAGATTCACAGCCCACTATAGTGGACAACATACACGTTTACAAAGTCGATTAAACATGTTGGAGAAACAGATAAATGCTGGTTTTGTAAAACAGAATTGGAAACAGTCGCACATCTTGTTGCTGGGTGTGATGCAGTAATGGCAGAAGGAATTTATATATAATAATGTAGCAAGACTGTTGCATTGAGGATTGTACAAACAGTACAACATTGAAGTAGTTGAGAAGCATTAAAAACATTAGCTACAAAGAACAACAGAAAATTATGAAGTTTATATCACATGGGATTACCCCTTACCAACAGTTCAAAAAAAAAAGATGCAAGAAAACCAGGTACAGTAGTCCAGGAAAAGAAGACAAAAGTAGCATTGATCATTGAAATTGCTACACTCCGTGATTACAGTGTCCTACATACAGAGAGAGTCAGAGCTGTAAAGTACCAGGATTTGGAGACAGAAATGAGGGCAAAGTGGAAGGATACCTAAACAGTTCTAGTAGTAGGAGCAATGCGTCTCGTAAAAAAGAATTTACAGTTGGATTTAGATATGTTATCGATACATATACATGTAACTCCATATGAGCTGCAGAAGGAGTCAATTCTGGATACATTGCAAGTGCTGCAAAGAGCACTTTTGGCTAACCTCAGAAATTGAAACAATACTAATTTCATGAACTCTAATCATACTTGTATTTAGGAATGAGGTCCATTCCAGTTATGGAATTAGAAACCCAAAGGTCTTGGACAAATTAAAAAAAATAATAAAAATAATGCAGTAATCATGCTTGCACATATGTTTGTCAGTTTGATTGTTACTGGGAACTTGGGATAATAATCTGTATATATAAGATACATTGCTCAGTATGAAATGGATTTATGACCCTTTGCTGTTCCCCACATATGCTTAAATCTGTATCTGGGCAAGAAAGTTAAGGGACCTTGGGTCACCTTTTCTCTGGACTCTATCTCAATGTGTGCTACATTTGCAGCTTTGAAGCATTTACTCATTATGGAAGGGGAATACCCTGTTAAACAATTGACAGGCTTGGTTGACATCCTACTCAGTATCTCACGGTACATTGTTTATGTATACATTAGAGAATATACCAACACCTTGCTATCTGATTAGGAATCTGAAGCTGAGGACGGGGTGAGCATGAAGTCCCTGTGTTCTGTCATACCTTTTACATGTCCATTAACTGGTAGTTGTCTAGGCTGTAGAAAATCTGGCATAGCTTTCTGGATATGTAATTGAAGAGGTTGTGGAAAAAGGCTTACCATGGCTATGGCACTGAAGTCTCACATAACCTACAGTAACGTTGCTGTATTGATGCTGTTGCAGAGGCAGTAGGCTCAATTGCCGGCTTCACCAGGGCCTTCTTTATATATATATATATATATATATATATATATATATATATATATATATGTGTGTGTGTGTGTGTGTATGTGTGTATATATATATATATATATATATATGAGTCCAAGCAGGTGATTTTAGATGCCTCCTTTTAGAAAAACTGCTCTTCTAATAGGCTTCCAAGGGTCTTTTCAAAGACGTGGGAGGTTTGGCATAATGGTTAAGGTGTTTAGCTTATAGACACAAGGTGCAGGGTTTGATTTTCAGAAGGGGTAATTGGCTAGGCTTAAAATGGCCTACAAGGGCAGTTAGCCTAGTATTAATCTATGAACATATGTCCTGAAAAAGAATCAGGCCTTGACCACTCTGTTGGCTGTCTTTTTTATGTTGTTCTGATTCCCTGTTATTCTAGGCCTTTCCACTTGTGATAAATACACCCCCACTATCCCATAGTAAGAGGAAGGTCACCAAGCAGCAGACAGTTTTGCTTTCCTCTTCCTGCACCAACTATTTCTGAAAGGATGACGACTCTAACAGTGAAACACTTGGAGCCATGACTGTTCACATAGGGCCAGTCATGAATGGACATCTTTTATCTGAGTTTGGAGAATCTTTACTACATACTGGTATGTTGTAGTCATGGTCATTGATTGACACATTTTAGAATCGGGTCTATATTAAATTGTCAAAACAGCATTACAGCGAATGCCGTTTCACCGACATGTAAAGAGCAAAATGCTCAAACAGCGAACGCTCAGGCCAGCGATTTTTTTGCCTAGGTAAAAAAAAAATCGCCCGGCCTGAGCCATGACATTGCCCTTTACCCCACTGTAGTGCGATCTCGGAGTTGGTATTTTTAGTTAGGGGGTGTGGGGGGCACAGCCCTCACTTTAAAATGTTTTAACTGGTGTGTTTTTTTTTGTTGGTCTACTGATTTTTTTTCCATAAGAAAAAAAATCAGTGACCTGGGGTTTTGCTTTTTGAGCATTTTTCTCTTTACGTGTCGACGAAATGGCATTCTCTGTAATGCCATTTCGACAATTTAATATAGACCCTTTAGAATCAATGAGTCTTCCCCTTTAAGAGTTCTGTTCAATAAACTAGGCAGGGTACTTCCTCAGAGCTATTTAAAAGGCCCAAACTCTTTATCATAAGGACCATAGAGTCTTTTCCTCTTTCAGTGAAAGAAGGAGTGTTTTACTACAGGGTTTTCTTTGTTCCAAAAAGGAATGCAAGATTTCTGTCACATGTTTGAGGTAAGCTACTTTTAAAAACCATGTCTCTTGCATCAAATTCTGTATGGCAGCTCTCCAGCTAATGGTGTTACTGGACATGGACACTTTTTGGCTTATTACTCTTGCTGGTACTTGCATGAGGTTTGCTCAATTCACTCTGGATAGGTTTGAGTTGTATTACAATGTATTATCATGTGATTGCTCCTGTCCAACTGTTATTTTACTGTGGTGCTTGCTGTGGTGGTAGAAGCTTCACAGTAGAAGGAACTTCATGTGTTCCTCTAACTGAATCTTTCTCCAGATGAGTGTGCTCCCATGGCTGTAGTCTTTGGTGGTCTCCTTAAACTCTGAGAGGTATTCCAAAATTTTCCTTAGTTGATTGCCTTTGTTGGTCACTTTCCAGTTTTTGTCATTCCTGCCAGCATAGAGGATCCAAAATGTTATGTTACTGGCAGCCTGGGTGAGGAGATCCCCAAACTAAGAGAGGAAAGATGGAAGGGTATCCCATTTGTAGACTTGCTTAGAAGTGTTCTTCCTATTAGGTTCTTCACCATTTTGTTCTTACATTAAGTCCCTGTTTCCCTGCATTAATAAAGAATCTGAGGTGGTTGGTCCATCTTTAAAGTGAGAACCAAGTATGATGCTTGAGCCTTATTGCCAGTTTACTTTAAGGTGTCATTTTAAGGCCATTGTACCAATGGCCATGATATTAGGAGGTTAAGATAGAATGGTAAAGTTTTTGGATGTCCTTAATTATGGTGAATAGATTACATTCAATTCTATAGTCAGTATGTGCTGATGATAAAATGGTGACCAACAGCATCTGTATGATAAATATAGCACTGACTTTATATCTTTAAAAATTTGTTTTATGTTTTGATGTTTAGGAATATCTGAACAGCATTCTTCAACATGCAAAAGACTTCAAAGAGTATCATCGTTCTGTTACTGGAAAAATTCAGAAACTTTCCAAAGCTGTTGCAACTTGGCATGCCAACACAGAGAGGGAGCAAAAGAAAGAGACCGAGAGAATTGAAAAAGAAAGAATGAGAAGATTGATGGTAAGAGCATGTCTTATTATTTATGGAGCTGTAAGAGAAAATTATTTTACATGTTTGTTTATATCTGATATACAGCTAGTACAGTGAATGTCCCATTCTTTCAGGCAGGTAAGACTCATTAGCTTACATTTATCAGAAAAAGCATTATATAAGTACTGTGCACAGATAAGTTATGGCTTATACCAACAAGAAAATAATGTAATTGTAACTGTGTTTCTTTGCTTAGTCATATGTAGCTGAAGCATCTGAAAAATTGCATGCAATACATTTTACACAGAGTTTTAAAGCTTAGATCATTTGATCCAATACTGTCTTTTTTGTCTACTGAAAAATCAGATCTGAATGGATCTGAGGCTAGCAATTCAGACTTTCATCTCCAAGGCTTAAGCTCCTTCCCTACCATAATGTACCACCTTGCCAACAGTCCTCAGATCTTGCTTGCCTCGATAGAAGATAGATATGGTCACTAACACTCAGCCTTGGTTTTTGAGATAAGTGCAGATGTTTCCCTTTCAAACTTCAGGATTATAAACTGCTGTCTTGGACTTTTTTCCTTCCTCTCTGCCCTTTTAGAGAAAGCTATTTCTCTTTTCCTGTTGAATGTTTTGTGAGTTTCCTTATTATTTCAAAAAAAAAAAAAAAAAAAAAAAAAAAAAAGAATTCAAATCCTTTTCTATTTTCATAGAACTTTGTAGTTATCCTTGCATCTGATTGTTGCTTTTCCCTCTTTCTAGTTGAAGTTAAATATGGCTAACAAGCCTTCAGAATTCAAGAATTGCGCGGCCTATATCCATAAAATCCCACTACAGGAACCATATGAGAAAAGTGCCTTTTGCTGGATGAAGTCTGTGAAATTTGCTTGTCCCTTGAGCATCGAGCCCTTTCTACTGCTGCTCATTCTTAATGTCCTTCTTCCTGTCCAAGTTGGAGACTCAGATACTTCACTTAAAAGTTACCCTCTTAAAAAGTCTTCGAATGAGTCAGAGAGGGACAGATCTAGGGAGAAAGAAAAGGACAAAGATCCCCCTAAAGATAGATCCAGGGAGTCAAGGAAAATGTTTGTCCCCTCTATAGTTCAAGGTCCTGCTGTGAAGATCTTCGGATTTTGAATCTTAGAGTCTACACCCCTTGCTTCGGTGACTGGGTCAGATCAGGCTTAGGTCTGGTCCCCATTGCTCCTTGTTTGAAAGATCTGGTGTTCTTACCAGGGCTCTCTCCTTCTTGGATTTGGTCCCCGACATTTCCATTGTAAATACATGGGCACAGGTCCCCGACATTCCCTCTGGAAAGACATGGTAATGGTCCTCCAGGCCACCGTCAGCGGCTTCTTCATTCAGGCCATTGTGGTCTTTGAGGAGCCTGGCCTAGGCTGAAGTAGAAAGGATTATGAGGGCCTTTTGAAGACCTAGATTCAGGTAGCAGTTCTTCACAATCCTCCTCTCATTGGAGGAGAGACCAGGCCCCTACTAACCCCATCTTTGTTCCTGCTTCTCCAATCCAGGCTTCAGATCCTGTGATTTTTGGATCCAGGTTTATCCCACGTGGTCCCCGTGCTAGAGTAGGTGACGTGGGCACAGTCAACTTTCATATTTTCTTTCACCAGCTCCACTCCAGTGGCATTGGATCTGGGTGGGTCCTGGAGCCAAGCTGTCAGCGTCGGAGCCCAGGGCTCTGAACTCAGGGCTGACTCAGAGGTTGTTTGGGTTTCCTCTGCCTCTCGGGGGATCCGCCATTGACTGCTTCTCTCTTGTTTGGTCTTTGATGCAAGCCAGGTTACGAGAGAGGATATAACCCATACCTCCTGCAGTTTCAGGTGTTTTGGTTCTTCATCTCCTATCCGTGGGACAACTGTCACCAACTAGCCTCAAGCAAATTCAGGTTTTGGGTTCCCCTACTGCTTCTCATTGTCCCTTGGCTACTCCCTTCATGATGGAGCATAATAAGTACAAATGCAAAAGGAGGCATTTGGATTCCCCACAGGAGTCTCTCACAGAAGTCACAGACTTCGATGAAGGGGAGGGGGCCCCAGATCTGCCCTGGAAGACAACTTTTTGGAGAGCTTCTGGAATTGCTTAGGCAGAGGGGTGGTTGGTCCACAGATGCACCTTCCCAGGAGGTGTCAATTTTCTTGAGCCATTTGGTGTTGGTCCATTTACTTCCTGGGTGGATCCCCTGTGGATGACTTGGTTTAGTTGTTGTCCTAGCAGCCATAGAAGGAGATGGAAGTGGTGAAATTCATTCCTCGTAAGCTGGATAAGCTCCTGTTGTCTCTGAGAGACTGGGTACACTAGAGTAAGGATCCTGCAGTGGATGCCATTGTGGTGGTGGCCACTAAGAGAGAGCTCTCTGTGGAGAGTGCTTCTTTTTACCTTGCTAACAGGGAATCCACAACACTTGAACAGATTTGGGAGGTGAGTGTATGTTTCGGTGACATTTGCTCTTTGACATCTGAACTGCATGGCTTACTTGAATTGACTGCAAAAGGTTTTGACCAAGAAGCTATCAAAATCCCTTTTGAATACCATGACAGTGGCATCCAATGGGACTGTGAAATCAGAGTTGGCTACCATGCAGTCCATTTCTAATGTGTCTGTGCGCCTTTTTTCTAATGCTTCAGATGGCATGGCAAGAGCTGCTATTAGCCTTACCATTCGTCTCCATGCCAGGATGTGTTAGTGCAACTTTGTAGAAATCTTTAAAACATCTTTCCTGAATGCCCCATTTGATGGGTCCACCTTGCTCAGACCCAAATCTATGGATACCCTAACCAGGAGTGAGCAGGATGGCAGTACTGTCTCTGCCATTGGAAACCATTTCTCCACACATCATATGTCCTTTTCCCGCAACCAGTAGGCTGGGAAATGTGTGTGGTTCTGGAAGTCCCAGAGCTTTGCGTAGAGAGGGGAGTTTCACTGTCCTTCTCCTGAAAGACAGAGGCTGACCACTGAAACAAGAGTTTTGAGGTTCTTTTACCGGTAAACCCTTACAATGCTCCTGGGGGATTGCCTGACTGTCCTACTTTGGAAGCAGTCAGAGGGTGCTTATCTCTCCAGGACTCTTGGGTGTTGAGAGTGATAACCAGAGGCTACTTTATCCTTATTGCATTTTCAAAATCGTAATACAAGAACTTTCTGTATGTTTCATTCCTGCAAAGAAGGGCAGCAGAGCAGTAAATTTCAAAGCTGTTAAGCAAGCAAGTCTTCCAGGAGGTCCCACTAGATTAGATAGGATCCAGAGTATTCAGGATTCTTTTTAGTACCAAAAAGTAGGGGGGCCTAAGGCCAGACTTGGACCTATTCGGTTGAATCAGTTTGTCAAGCAGACATCTTTCCAGATGGTCAGGGTACAGCCCATGTTACTCTTCTGCAGGCAGCTCATTCACTGGTGACTAACTTTTCCTGTAACCTTCTTAGGCTGCCCCTTTGTGTTTCCCCTTGCCAAGGGCCATGTTAAATAAGGGCACCTCCTCTGTTGAGGTGGGGGGGGGGTATTTTGAAGGTAGTCCAAAGCCTACCTCCACATCAGTATACTGGTGATGCAGGCAGGCAGTCTTCCTTGCATTGCAGGCCTTTCAGGATTGCCTCGCCACAGGTCTGATTGTGGTACAGTCGGACAATATATCGCTGGTCTGCTACATCAACAAACAAGCAGAACCCTTTCTTAATCATTGTGTCTGGAAAACGTGACAGTTTTGTAGTGGGAGTTGTCTTCCCAGTGTTTTCTGATTGCAACTCACATTCCAGGGAAGTTTAATATCATAGTGACCTATCTGAGCAGGTCTGTTCTTCTGCAGCACAAGTGATGCCTCAGTCAGTCAATCATGAACAGAATTTTCAGCCACTAGGGCCAGTCTTGCTGCAGTCTCTCTGTAACCCCAACCAGTTCCAAGTGCAACAAGTTCTTTGTCCTGATTCCTTAAGAGGGAGAATCCCCAAGGAACACTCTGGTCCATACTTGGCTACTGGGTCTCCTGTATGCCTACCCTCCAATTCCTCTTTTGGTCAAGTTTCTACAGAAAGCGGCATGTTGCAAGGAATGAGTGATCCCCATTGCCTCTTTTTGGCCCCCTGCAGGTTTGGTTTTCCTTTCTGTGGCATCACCCAATGTATCTCCCATGGGTCCAGTCCTAGATCCCCTTCTGGATATTATCTTCCTTCCCTCCTGCAGGCCTCACCTGGACATCAAGTCCATCAATCCTGACTGCTTGGCTTCTCCACTTCCAGTGGTGGCCAGAAATCCCTGCCATTCTTCTAGAGTTAAGCATATTTGGAAATCTTCCCAGAAGCTGTCCATTAGGAAGTTCTAAAGTAATGGAAGAGGTTTACTAGTTGGACTGACTTGCAGTAGATGTCCATTAGGAAATCCTAAAGAAGTGGAAGAGCTTTAATAGTTGGACTAACTTCAGGGATCTAGTATCTTTTTTAAAATGCCATTGCCTTCAGTTTTAGACTGAATGGCACATCTGTTTCATTCGGAAGCTAGTTATCCAGCGATTAAATTTCAATTAATAATGATTTTCCAAGATGGCTGCACGTTGAGTAACAGCTTAATTCTGTCTCTCCCAGTCTAAAAACAGAAACTTAGAAGAGAAAGCCAGTGGACCTAGATTTCTAGGTAAATTTTAGTGACTCACTAGTAAGTACACTGCCTAGATGCCAGAAAAAAATAAATATAAAGGAGCTGGAAGAAAATCAGCTACAAAAGTTGAGGGGAAAAAAACAGACTGGGAAAAGTACTACAGTTGTTCAGAAAGAAGCAGTACAAGTTCCAGACGTGACTTCCAGTAACCTACAGGAAAGTATAAAGCAGCTGCATACAGATCTGGTTAAAATAAATGAAACACTGATGGAATATATCAGCACAAACAATAAAAAGCTGGAAAAATTGGAAGAAGCTGTGAACAGATATTCAGATAAGGTGACAGAACTGCAAAACTCAGAGGAAGCAGTGAAGAAAAGGTTGGCTGAATATGAGACTGCACAAGAAGAGATGTTTCAAGAAATAATAGAATTAGAGAACAGAGCACATAGGGAAAACCTGAGATTTTCTGCTGTACCAGAGAAGCTGGAAGGAACAGACTGTATTAATTTTATTAAAGTACAAATAAGCAACTGGACTGGTATTCCACAACATGATTTGATAATTGAAAGAGCGCATATAGTGTGCATGATCCAGACCTGGCTGTGAGAAAACAACCTATACCTTTAATAGTAAAAATGCAATCTTACGAGCAAAAGGAGTTGATTCTGACAAAACTGTGGCAGAAGGACAAAGCACTAAAACTGGGAGACAGCAGAGTGTTTGTGGAGAATGACTATGCATTGCACACCAGGCAGAAGAGGAATAAATGTATTCCCTTATATAGGGAATGCCGAGAAGCAGGTGTGAGATTCAAACTTCTGTACCTAGCTATCCTCAAAATATTTCCCTGGAGGAATACAAACTTTTTTGATGAGGTACATGCTAAGGATGAAATACAAAAGTATGTCCAGCAAAAAGTGAGCTGTGAAACAGAAGGAGATTCTGCTTCTTGTTCTTTTGGTAATAGACCTTTCCCAGTGTTTCAACAGAAAATGATTGAGAGAGGCGAAAAAGCAAAGATGTTGACTAGAAGAATCAAGAATGCATTGGAGATGAGGCAGTGACAAGGTTTGGGAAATGGAGATGAAAAGGAATTGAACAAAAGAATCGGGAACTATTGGACTCTGTTAAACTTGTAGGGGACTCCAAAGCTTATGCCCTATTTCATGTCATTAATGTTCAGAAAAACACTCAGGAGAGGGGAAAAGCAGGGAGAGAGTTACCTATAAGTAAAACATTTTTTGTTCTTAACAGTATTACTTAAGTGGTGTATGATTTTCTCTGCATGTTATAAAGTAAAGTTTTTTTTTTTTTTTGTTATTTTTAAGTGTAATGGGGATACTAATGAAAATGTGTGTTTCTGTTTCTTCTTTTGTTTCTTTCTCCCTTCTCTCTTTCTCCTTGTTTAGTTTTAAGAAATGTAGGCATTGCAATATAAAACAAAAAATGGGGAGATCTGGTTAAAAGAGCATAACATAAGAACTATTAGTGCACTTTTTGCCATTCTTGCATAGGGGAATGACTGTTTTAACACCTTTGTCTTTATAGAGCAACACATTTTGACAGAAAGCAGAAAGTAAATGAAAAAAGAATACTGAATATTATGAGGTATTTTTTCTAGTAAACAGTCCTGTATCTGGTTCTCATGTCACTAGCAGACAATCTGATAAAAAGTAATGGCTTGGAAAAAATGTTTTCTGAAAGCATTCAAGTGTTTTCCCAGCTTGGAGAGCTGTAAAGATATGGCAAAACCAGACAGCACTTAATAGAATCAAAATCTATACCATTCGTCTTAGCATGGATAAGCTTTCTTTCTGTTTAGTTTGAGTCTTTGTGTGTGGCTGTCAGTTTGGAACCTGTTAAAGGGGGTAAAACTTCAGTATTTAAAGATGTACATAATTTTGTGTGTTATTATTTAGTTGTTTTAGGGGGCTATAGTGTGTGTGTGTGTGTGTGTGTGTGTGCGCGAGTGTATGTACTTGTTTGTGTGTGCATGTGTGTGCGCGTGTGTATGTGTTTGTATTTTTATTTGAGGGTTTTCAATAAAACAAAAAGTTTTGCAAAATGTGACATAGGCTCAAATGGAGAAGACAAGAAACAGTTGTATAAAAGATTAACCTACCAAACAGTGCATGCATGTAACACAAACGATGGAACTAGACACTTATCAAAAAAGCTGTTTTAATACAAAAAAGATGGGAATAATAATTCCGCAAGAATGTGATTCTTTCTTTAATGTCTTTAAATGTTAATGGTCTCACAGATAAATCCAAAAAAGAAAGAATAGTGAAATGTATTAAAAATGTTAAGTTCAAATAGCTATGGTACAGGAGACACACTTAGAAAGAACTGAACATGTGAATTTGATAAAATAAAGGTTTTCAGGATGGTTATTCAGCGGAATACCTGGAGCGAAGGAAGAGAGGAGTACTTACATTTTAATTGCAAGAGGAGCTCCAATGGTAACAGAAGAGGAAAAAAAGACAATAATGGTAGATTTGTAGTACTAAGGGGCTACTGGCAAGGGAGGATTATACTGGCATTTATTTATATTCCACCAAAAACTGCTATACTAGAGCTAAAGAAAATTTTGGGAGAAATAATTAACTTTCAGCAAGGAATATTAGTTATAAGTGGGGACTGGATTTTGATTTGCAACAGTAAAGATGTGTCTGGGGGTCCATAAAAGGAAATATAACAAAAACAGGTAGATTTTTAAAGAAATTTATGAAAATATTTGGCATGGAATATGTGAATTCAGTACTAGGAATTCAGATATTATTCCCCAAGATACAAAAACTGGGCTAGGCTAGACAGAATTTACATTTCATATGAAAATATGCATTTAATTGTAGGTCTTGATGCACACCCAATAACTATTTCAGATCATGAGCCAGTAATAACTAAAATAAAAACACAGAGTAATGAGATATAAATGGGACACTGGCACTTTTCTACTCCTCTGTTGAAAAGAGAGGAATTTAAGGAATGGGTAGTGGAAATTATTCAAGAGCTATTAGAGAAGATAGAACAGCTTCTGAAAATATAGCAAGGGACTGGGATAAAATTAAAATGGAATTTAAATATAGGATGGAAATAAGATACATGGAGATATGATGAAGAATTAACAAGAATTATTTAGAATGACTGAAAAATATTAAAGTATTGCAAAATAGGGGTGATCTCACAGAAGAAGAAGAGAAGCAACTACGAAATGCTAAACAAAATATAAGGGACTACCCTGATAATATGCATGAGTTTAGAAAGATTGCTGTTTAGCAACTGTTTTTGATAATAACTGTAGAGCACAAACATTTTTAGCACAATGACTCAGACAGTAGAAAGGGCCATCACCAAGCTTAGGGAGCCTATTACAAGGGGATCCTGTAGAAGTATTAGAACTATTTCGGAAATGTTATGAAAGTCTGTATAAAGCAGGGAAATATGGAAATCAAGAAAAGGTACAAAGGAAATGTTTATGGAAGAATTAAATAAGCCAAGGCTAGATAGAGGGAGAAGAGGATCAGTTACCAACAGGATAGGAGGAGATGAGATAAAAAATAGTGAAGTGTAACCTATCTACAGAAAAGTCCCCAAGATTAGGTGGCATTCCTGTGGAAGTTTGGAAGCTAAGAGGGAAAAACTGATGAAGATCTAAAGGCTTTATTTAACAGTATTTTAAGAGGAGGAGAAATAGCAACATCTTGGAAGAAAGCGGTACTAGCTGTACTACTTAAAGAGGGAAATATCCATCAGATCCAGCTTCATACAGGCCCATTTCAGTACTAAATCATGATTATAAAATGTTTGTCTTTAATGGCTGAAAGAATGGCAAAAGTGATGCCAAAATTGATAGATATGGATCAGTGTGGTTTTATGGAGGGGAGGCAAACATTTGACAACATAAACAGAACAGTGATGATCCAGAGGGAAGCAGAAGGCAAGAAAATACCACTGTTGTTAGTAGGTCTTGATGCAGAGAAAGCATTTGACAGAGTAAGCTGGATTTTATGAGCAGAGCAATGGAAGCATTTGCATTCCCTGATAAAATTATAAGTTTGATAAGTAAAAACACCAAACAGCAAATTAAATGAAGGTGCCTCACAGAACGACTCCACCAGCACACCAAACGTAATCCCAAAAATCAGTTTATTAGCGCTTTCGCCATGAATGAATGATTGATTCTTAAGTAGTACGTGAGTTTGACGAAAGCGCTAATAAACTAATTTTTGGGATTACGTTTGGTGTGCTAGTGGAGTCATTCTAAGAGGCACCTTCATTAAAATTATAAGGTTGATTAGAAGGATATATGAAGGATCAAAGGTGAAAATTAAAGTGGGCGGGGTCATCTTTGATAATCTCTGCTTGTGCAGAGGAACCAACCATGGGTGTCCTCTCTCTCACCCCTTTGTTGTTTGTGTTATATTTAGGACCATTGACAAAGAAAATAAGGAACTCAGAAATTCAAGGATATAACTGATATGGTAGTCATGGCTGTGGTGGTGGAGCAGTTAGCGTTGTTGCCTCACAGGAATAGGTTCTCCAGTTCTATTCTCAGCGGGGGTGCCTTTTGTGTTCTCCCTGCAGTCTCGTAGGTTTCTCCAGGTGCTCCAGTTTCCTCTCACATTCCAAAGACATGCAGTAGGTAGATTGGACACTCTAAATTGCCGTGAGTGTGTGTGCGAGTGGTACGGATGAACTACCGCAGGGATAGCTACCCAGAGTGTAAACCTTAGATGTTAAGTTGTCTATCTCACCTTCATTCTTGCTGGATGGGTTTGGAGCCGACCTCGTCTCCGACTCGGCCGCTCTAAAAGCTCGAGAGTTGGTTCCACCGGCTCGAGGCTCCCCTTATATCCCACAATGCTAGGCGGTATTACCTCAGATCTCGTTTGCCGCTACAGCTATCGAGACGTGTTGCTTCACCGGCTTCAGGTTAGTGTAGGAAATAGTTTTAAAAAGTTTATTAAAACCCTTTAAAATTAGTTTTCCAATCAGTATCCCCTTATTTTAAAGGTTTTGTATCCCTTCCTCCTTGTTCTTCATCCTTTTTTTACCAGAAGAGCTTATAGTTCTTCCCTTAGGCCTTCTGGCCCTCCCATTCCCTTGGAGTGTGTGTGTTTTTCTGTAGGGACTTTTATTAGACTAGAATAATTTTATTTAATTTAAGTTATTGTTATTTAGTGTATAGTGTAATCGGTGTGTTTGTGTTTTGTTTGGTTGCACTTGTTCCTTGAAATGTCCAAGGATTCGAAGGTCTCAGGCTTCAAGAAGTGTGACTCGTGCTGTCAGAAAATGTCTCTGACAGACGGTCACACTTCTTGTGTGTACTGCCTGGGACCTTTACACCTGCAGGACTCTTGTGCTGTATGCCATGGCTTCAGCCCTAGAGTCCTGCAGGAAAGAAAGAACAAGCTCATTTTACGGGGCTTGCTAAAGCCTGAGGGTCCCCCGACTGTTTCTTCAGGCAAACCTTCTAAGGCTTCTAGGTCTTCAACTCCAGCTACTGAGTCGACACCTAAGACATCGGTCTACTACAACATCGGCTCCGGCTGGAGCCGATGAGACTCGAACTTCTATTTCAGTGGTTCCTCGGCTCGGCTGGAGCCGAGGTATTGGAAATATCTGAGTCGGCTCCGATCAGACCATCGGAACCGACATCTAGGAAGAGGTCCAGGTCACCGTCCCTTGGCTCCGTTCATTCGGCTCCAGCATCTCCCTTGCTGTCTGAACGGAGCCATAGATCTCACTCCTCTAGATCATCGAGGCTATCCGACCATGACCTTCAGAGGGTAGTGAGTCGACTTCTTAAGTCCGAGGCACTGGCCCAAATGCTTCAGAGCCCGACTCAGCAGTCGATGCTTAACCCTATCTCTCAAAATGTTCCTCCTCCGACTCCCTTGAGCTCGGAGCCGGGGCGTTTCGGAACCGAGACTGTGGTAGCGTCGGAGCCGATACATTTGTCTTCGGCCCCGTCGTCGGCTCCGATTTCTTCCTTAGAAGAATCTCGGTGCCGAGCTTCCCTCGTCGGCTTCGAGGGGGTGAGTGGCATCGGACCCTTGTCCGACCCCGCTCTCCCTCTCGGCGCTTCGGCGCTGGTGAGTTCGGCTCCGACATCGGCCTCGGAGCCATCGCTGTCGGTGCCGAGGGAGGTTTTCAGCTTTTCGGAGCGGGGACCTTTGGCTCTGCCTGACAGAGGTGCCTTCGAGGTCATGCGGAGTGTGTTGGAACCCGGTTCAACACCACAGTCGGCTCCGTCCGTCCCTCCCTCTTCGCTGCCTCAGGTTATGTCTGCTCACTCCCTCATCCCAGACCGCAGAGAGCCAGCTCCTCAAGAATCCCCTGTGGGGATCTCATCCTCTTCCGAGGCCTCTCCTGAATTGGCAGGGGAGCCCCCTAGGAAGAGAAAGTGCAAGAGGAAGCACATAGACTCACCTGAGTCTGTTACCTCTGACACGGATTTAGAGGATTCCGAGGGTTCCCCCCGTTCCCCTTCTGAAAATGTCTCCTTTGCAGACATTCTAGAGATCCTGAAACAGAGGGGAAATTGGCCAGCCCTTAACCCTTTGGAGGATGAATCTGTGTATCTTGAGGCGTTTGGCTCTCGCCCTTCCACCTCCTGGGTGTCTCCCCCCTTTGACCCCCTCATGCAGGTGGTAGATAAAAAGGCTTGGATGGCTCCTGACTCTGTGGACCCCACCCCCAGGAGACCTTCAAAGTTTATCACAGCACCAGCAGATAAGCAATTTCTGACTAAGGGAGTTTCTGTGGATGCTATGGTGGTAGCTGCCGCCACTAAGAAGGAGCTAGCTGATCCTTCGGTGCCTGTCCATCCTCCTAACAAGGAATCTAGGTCTATGGACAGGTACAGGAAGCGGATGTTTTCGTCAGCGACCTTTGCTATCGTTAAGCTGAACTACCTCTGTCATTTCACTCGTCTTCAAAGAGACTTGATCAAGGAAGCGAGTGAGATGTTAAAGGATCCTACAGCTGCGGGTTTTCAGGACAAGATGAACGCTCAGCTGGCTACCCTAAATTCTATAGCTAACTCCTCCATGCGCCTACTTTCATATGCGGCTGATGGAGCGAGCAGAGCCGCAGGGACAGGTGTGGCCTTACGCCGGCATGCCTGGATGCGGCTATGCAATTTTGTGGACCCCTTTAAAACGTCTTTCACTAATTCCCGTTTGATGGATCATCCCTCTTTGGTCCTCAAGTGAAAGAAACCTTGACGAGGTGCGAGACGGATGGCAAAACTCTTTCTGCCGTCGGAGTCTGTTTTTCTACTCCTTCTAGGCCTTACCCCAAAGGCCAGAAAAGTGGAAAAATGTGGTTCCAAACAATCTCAAGGGACTTTGCCTGACGACAGAGTCTGTTCCCTCCAGAGGCAGAGGGGAACAATAATGGTAGACGCCGCCCTAGAGGCAGGGGGTCCGCAGAACCAGGGCAATCGAGAAACCTTTTCCGATAAGCCCTTTCAGCATCCCTGAGGTGTTGCCCGACTGTCCACCTTCGAGGCAGTCGGGGAAGATTGTCACTGTACCCAGAAGCCTGGCGATCCCTAACTCAAGACAAGTGGGTACAGTCCATCATTTCGAAGGCTATTCCATTCCGTTCTTACGCATTCCAAACCAATCAAAAAAATGCCTTCCAGATGTTCCACCGCTCAAAGGGATCAAGTTGCATTGGAAATATCAAACTTCCTTGCAAAAGAGCCATTCAGCCAGTGCCAGCAGACCAGCAAGGATCCGAAATCTACTCCAAGTTCTTTTTGGTTCCAAAGAAAACAAGGGACTGGAGACCCATTTTGGATCTCAGTATCTTGAACAAGTCTGTCAAGAAAACAAGATTTCGGATGGTCACGCTACAATCCATCCTACCCCTATTGGGAAAGGAAAACTGGATGTGCTCTATAGACCTCCAGGATGCGTACTATCATATAAAGATGAACAGGCGCTCCAGGAGATTCCTCCGCTTCAGGCTGGGAACCAGTCACTTTCAATTCAGAGCCCTGCCCTTTGGACTCACCACTGCCCCCCGGGTGTTTACCAAATGCATGGCAGTGGTAGCTTCTCACCTGAGACGTCAAGGATTCCAGGTGTTTCCATACTTAGACGACTGGCTCCTCACAGCTCCTACCAAGCATCTTCTTCTACTTGCCAGAGACTACACCTTTCGCATTTTTCAAAAGTTAGGTATCTCAATAAATTGCGAAAAGTCTGTTTTGTCGCCTTGTCGTGCTATTACCTTCATAGGCGCAAATCTAGACACAGTCAACATGTCTGCGAGACTCACAGACCAAAGAATAGCAGACATACACAAACTGGTCTCCCTTCTCTTCCACAGCAACAGAGTCAAAGTCAGATTATTTATAAAAGTACTGGGGATTATGGCGGCTGCTATCCCTCTACTTCTATTAGCCAGATTTCACATGAGAATCCTTCAATGGATGCTCTTCACACAATGGTCGTACCAACAACTTCCGATGTCCCACACCATTGTGATTACGCAAGCATGCAAGAATCATCTTCTTTGGTGGATTTCTTCCCCCCAGCTCTTCCTAGGAAGACCCTTTGTCCTTCCCCCTCCGGTTGCTACTCTGACAACGGACGCCTCCCTGATCGGGTGGGGGGGCATTATCAGGGCAGAACAGTCCAGGGCATATGGCAACCAGGCGAACGCCACTTGCATATAAATGTTCTAGAGATGAGAGCAGTGCTTTTAGCGTTGCAAGCCCTTCAAGACTCTCTTCCCTTGGGAACGATAGCAATTCAGATGGACAACATGTCTGTAGTGTGGTATATCAACAAACAAGGCGGAACCAGGTCCTACCCCCTATGTCGAGAAGCACTCAGACTGTGGCAATGGGCGAGTTCTTCTCAGCGTTTTCTGATAGCAACGCACATCCCCGGGAAGTCCAATCTTATCGCGGACAAGTTGAGCAGAGCTATCCTCATGCCTCACGAGTGGTCTCTGAAAGATTCTATCTTGGAGAAAATTTTTCTCAAGTGGGGTCAGCCTTGCTGCGACCTTTTTGCTACTCCCCAAAACAGCAAGTGCAAAGATTATTTCACCCTCTTCCCGTTACCAGGCCAGCCCAGCAGAGACGCTCTAGTCCAAGTTTGGCCCCGGGGACTTCTGTATGCATTCCCTCCCTTCCCACTAATCTCTCAAGTGATACAGAAAGCTATCGCTCAGAAGGCCTCATTGATCCTCATTGCTCCTTACTGGCCTCGACAGGTTTGGTTCCCCTTTCTACATCAATTTCTGTTGGAGCAACCTTGGCATCTGGACCTAGTTCCAGATCTTTTGATCCATCAGTCGGGTCAGTTACATCGCTCCCTCCCCTCTCTGAACCTCACTGCTTGGTTCCTCCAGTTCCAACCTTAGCCAGGCTTCCTCAAATATCTCACTCTGTTCGAGATATTTTGATAGCTTCCCATAAATCTTCCACTCGGAAGATTTATCTGAGTAAGTGGAAACGTTTCGCCTATTGGGCTCAAGGAAGGGACATGGATCCTTTCACTGCTCCCATCCAAACAGTCCTTGATTTTCTAGCTGAACTTTTCCATGCAGGTTCATCTCCTTCTACTCTTAAAGTTCAATTGGCAGCTATATCTAACTTTCATGTGGGCATCTCAGATTCTGCCATCATGTCTCACAAGCTTTGCAAAGCTTTCTTGAAGGGAGTTTTTCTTCTTAAGCCTCCTATAAGAACTCCTCCTCCTTCTTGGGACCTTAATTTAGTTCTCACATCTTTGATTCTTCCCCCTTTTGAACCTGCAGCTTCCTGTTCAATGAAATTGCTATCCTGGAAGACTCTCTTTCTGATAGCCATTACTTCAGCTAGAAGGGTCTCAGAGCTTCAGGCACTCAGCAGTCGACCACCGTATCTGTTGTTTCATAAGGATAGGGTATCCTTACGGACCAATCCATCCTTTTTACCTAAAGTAGCCTCTGCGGCAAATCTAAATCAAAACATAGACCTCCCTGTGTTTTTTCCTAACTTTTCTAACAGGTCTGAACAAAAATTGCATTGGCTAGATGTTCATTGTCAATTAAGGTATTATTTGGACAGGACCAAACAGATCAGAAAAACTGACCAGTTGTTTGTCTCTTATGCAGAAAGCAGAAAGGGCCTTGCAGTTTCGAAGGTATCACTCTCCAGATGGCTAACATCCCTGATTTCCTTTGTGTATGAAATTAGACACCAAAAGTTGCCTGACAAACCTAAGGCTCATTCGACTAGAGCTTTGGCTACCTCTATAGCTTTCCAAGACAGGCTGCCTATTGATACCATTTGTGCAGCAGCTACATGGGCTACTCCTCACACTTTCATTTCTCATTATAAGTTGGATTTAGCTTCTAGACATAGAGCTAATTTTGGTTCCACTGTACTCAAGAGTCTGTTCCGATAGGCCACCGGGACAAGGTGCTAGGGGCCGGTCCCATCCAGCAAGAATGAAGGCGAGATAGACAACTTAACATATAGAAGTTATGTTCTTACCATAACGTTCCATGTTAGTTGTCTTCTTCTCGCCTTCTTTTAGCCCCACCCTCCTTCCCCCTAGCCTGGACAGACCTAGAGGAGTTTGTTTGTGACCTCTCTTTCTACCACCTCTATTATATATATGTATATGCTATACTATGCATATATTCCCTCATCAGGTTTCAGGTCACCTTCTTCCTTTCCTTTTATAGAGGTGGTTTTTCCCATTTCCAGTAGTTCTGGATTTATTATTGGCTGGGCCTAGCTTACAAACGAGATCTGAGGTAATACCACCTAGCATTGTGGGATATAAGGGGAGCCTCGAGCCGGTGGAACCAACTCTCGAGCTTTTAGAGTGGCCGAGTCGGAGCCGAGGTCGGCTCCGAACCCATCCAGCAAGAAAGAAGGCGAGAAGAAGACAACTAACATGGAACGTTATGGTAAGAACATAACTTCTATTTCAAGCTGATTGTCACTGTTGAAGTGACATCCTGACATCCTGACCCCATGTTCAAAAATGGGAGAAAGGGTTGAGGATGGATGGAATTGGTATGGTAGTCGAGAAAAGCTGGCTGTGTTTGCAGATAACATTATTTTATTCCTGACAAAACCAGAAAGGGACATTACAGACCTGTGGAACATTTTGAGATGATTTCAAACTTTTTCAGGATACAAAATATAATAAAGCAAAAATAAAAGCAGCAGTGGTAAATTATGTACCCATATACGAATTGCTTTAGCAGTATCGATATTTATGTGGGCATAATAAAATGAAGTATTTAGGAGTTTGTTTGTGTCTTTCGGCTTTTCCCGGTTAGGGGTCGCCACAGCGGAACTCCGGTCCACTAATGATTGGTAGTTGATTCAAAAGTGTTTAGCAAGTAAACTTACTCTAATTCCATTCTATACTTTGATAGTGCTCACCCCTATCATCATAAAAAATGTATAATCAAGGGCCAGTTTGTAAGAATAAGTAGAATGACCTCAAATGAAGAAGAATTTATGAAGGAATGTAATAACTTAAACAATATATTTACTGAGAGAGGTTACCCAGGCCCTTTGATTATTCAAATTAAAAATGAAGTTATACAAGAAAGAAAGAATAGATTTGCACCTGTTTTAGGTGTTGAAGAACTAAATAAGGGGGATACACATAATGATAAAAAAGAAAGTGATGATAGAGAAGATACATTTAGTTCAGCATTTATTACAGATCATAGTGGTGATTCTAAAATTATTTGCCAAGTTATTGGACAGGAATGGAATAAGTTTATGTTTTTTAGAAGAGCCTTTATTGCTGTAATAAAACTGTTTCTTGAAGATTTGCCTGCTTGTGCTTAGTTGGTGACATTCTATGTGCTGAAGGATCGTGTTACTGGCTTTGTACGGCACTTTGTCTTCTTTTTTTGTAGAATGATTTCTTTATTACCTTGGCTACGTATTGGTCGAAGGCCAGATTACTATATACATGTTTCCAGATCTCCAACTATCAGGTTAACTCTTAAGGTATTTAAATTGATGGAGTAATTAGCTTGGTTGGACTATTTCCCAAGGGCCACTATTATGCATTTTGTTGCACTAAGTTGTAATGTATGGCTTTGGCACTAGACATCCGTTTGTGTAAGATGCTCTTCTAGGACATTGTTGTCATGGTGGGAATCTGTGATTGCTCCCAACTTAGTCATTTGTGAACTTGGTGAGCCAAAGGCCTTTGACATTAGCCTTTACTTCTGAGAAGTGGATACCAAACAGGAGCAGACTAAACACGGAGATCTGAAGTAGGAGATTCATTTGTCAGCAACCTGTGGGTATGGATCCGATATCGGATCCGAACCGGCATGGTTTATCCAGCTATGGATCCGAGCTCCTAGCTCCTCCCCTCACCCATAATGCCCTGCTCTCCCTACATGACCTCAGATTTAGTTTGCCGTGTTCATGGTGACAGCTGGATTTTGAGCTCCTGTCAGCTAAGTGCTTTTTTGGTCTTCTAATAGGACTTTTTCTGTCAAAAAAGTTATAATTGTGTGAAAGTTTTAGGTTTTCCCTCTTTTGAACTAAAATATTTGTTAACTTGGTTAATTTTGTAGTACCCTCCCCTCGCTGGTACGTAGCTGTGTGCGTGTGTATTCTTTGGGGCCTTCTGTGTGAGTGTTAGTTTTAAGTTACTTTACTTACTTTTTTTTTTTTTTTTTTAAGTAAAATAAAGTTAGTGAATATGTCTGAGGCCCCAAAGGCGATCTTATCAAAATGCTCCGAGTGTGGCCATAAGCTATCCCCTGCTGATGGCCACACTCGGTGCGTTCGATGCCTTGGGGTTGAACACCTCACTTCTGGGTGTTCAATCTGTGCAGGGTTCAACCCCAGGGCATTGAAGGAGCGGAGGTCGAAGCTGGTCTTGGCGGGTCTCTTGCCCCCGGACTCGGCTTCGGCCCCCGCCCCGTTGGTAGTGACTGCTCCGGCGGTTACTGCCTTGCCTGCTCCCCCTCCTCCTCCCGGGATTCAAACTCCCTCTACGGGTTCGGAGGAGAGGGAAGCCAGGAAGAAGGACCGGAGAGAGAAGCACCACAAGCGGCGGGCCGAGACCTCCGTCTCGGCCCCGCTGGCTAAGCGGGCTTCTCCTCCGGCCTCTCTGGCTGCTGGCTCTCCTCCTCCTCGGCTCCGGTCCCCTTGTTTTTCACCAGGGCCTGAGGATGAGGAGACCTGACCTCCTTCGAGGCTATCGAGGCGGCCTCGTCGAGGTCTACATACAGCCTCTCCGACGCTGATCTGGACCGGATGATGCGAAGGTTCATCCAGGCCCAGATGCAGATGGGAGTGCTCCTGCCTCCCCCCCCCTTCTGGGGGGGGAGCTCGACCCCATTTTTCAAGCCCATAGCTCCTTCTCCGACCCGCTACCCGGGCTCGAAGCGCTCGGAGCCGGGCAGCCTCGGAGCCGGGGGTGGGTCGGCGCCGACAGTACTGGGTACTTCGGATCCGACCCTGCCCTCGAGTCTGTCTGATCCGACCTCTCGGAGCCTTGGGCCGAGCTTCGGATTCGAGGGACTCAGTGTGCCTTCGGCACTGTCCGTGTTGGAGCGCACTGTTCCCTCGGATCCGAGGGGCTCGGCGCCGGCTCCGATCCACTCCTCGGATCCGAGGGGGAGCCGACTTTCGGATCCTTTAGTCGAGGCTGGCTCCCCCTCGGCCTTTGATGTAGTGGAGAGGGCTCTGTTGAGGGCATCCAGACCCCCGGCCCTTGCTTCGGCTCCATCCCGCACTCCATCTGCTCTGGGTCAGGCTTCCATCACCCGGCCACTGGGACAGCCCACTTCACTGCCCCAAGTAGTTCCTTTGGAACTGGACATCGCTGGCGAGGGCTCCTCGGACAGCCCCCCCGAGGAACCACCTCGCAAGCATACGTGTAAGAGGAGGCACATAGACTCCCCCGAGTCTTTAATGGAAGACACTGACTTGGAGGAAGGGGAAGGCTCCGCAAGATCACCCCCTGAGGATGTCTCCTTTGGAGACATCATGGAAATGTTATGTATAAGAGGTGGGTGGTCTGCCCCAAAGTCTTCCTCGGACGAGTCCGTGTTCTTGGAGGCATTTGAAGCGGGCCCATCTACCTCTTGGGTGTCCCCTCCTGCCGACCCCCTGGTGGACATTATTACCACCAGGGCGTTGAAGGAACCGGACACCGTGGAGCCAATCCCCAAGAGGCCGGACAGGATTCTTAGCCCCCCTGCTGACCGTGCCCACTGGAGCAAGGGACCCCCGGTAGATGCCATGTTGTCGGCAGCAGCCACTAAGAGGGAACTCCCTCAGGAGAGTCCCTCAGTCCATCCCCCGAGCAAGGAGTCTCGGATGATGGAGCATTTGGGGAAGCGAATGTTTAGTTCAGAGACCTTCTCAGTGATGGCACTCAACTATTTGGCACATGTCATTAGGATGCAGCGCGATATGATCAAGGAATACGCTGCATCCCCCCCAGAGTCCATGTCGGAGGAGGACAAACTTTTGCACTCCACCCGTATGGCCACTCTTCATTCCGTGACCAATACCTCTATGCGGTTACTTTCCCATGCTACCGAAGGAGCCGCTAGAGCTGCGGGAGTGGGCCTAGTCTCAAGACGCCAGGCCTGGCTCCGCCATTGTGATTTCACGGAGCCTTTCAAGGCCCCAGGGTGTTCACCAAAGTATTAGCAGTGGTTGTGGCCCACCTGAGGCTTCAGGGGGTGCAGGTCTTTCCGTACCTGAACGACTGGCTTCTCACCACCCCAACAAGGCATCTACTATCCTTGGCAAGAGACTCTTTTCTTCGTCTAGCTCCCCGGCTAGGCATCACGGTAAACTTAGAAAAGTCCAACCTGGTCCCTACTCAGTTAATAGAATTTATAGGAGCCAGGTTAGACACGAGGAATCTAAGGGCCTTTCTCACAACCGACAGAGTTTGGAATCTACGACTCCAGGTGCGGGCCATCCTCCACTCCAGCTCAGCTCCTGCGGAATTGGTCCTGAGGGCACTAGGGTCTATGGCGGCAGCGATTTCTCTTCTTCTGCTCGCCCGCTTGAACATGCGGGTGCTTCAGTGGACACTTCAGGTGCAAGGGTCATTTCTCTCTCTCCCCTTGCATTACCCCATTGCAATCAGCAAGGCTTGCAAGCAGTCTCTCTTGTGATGGCTCCATTCCCCGGATCTCCACAGAGGCCGCCCTTTTTGTGCATCTCCCCCTCTCGCCACAGTGACCACGGACGCTTCCCGCCTCAGGTGGGGGGGGGGGCATTTTGCGGGCAGGACGGTCCAAGGCTCGTGGAGCGAATCCGAGACCTCCCTGCATATCAATGTCCTGGAAATGAGGGCGGTGCTCTTGGCGTTGCAAGCACTTCAAGCCTTCCTTCCCCTGGGAGCAATTGCGATTCAGTCAGACAACATGTCGGTGGTCTGGTACATCAACAAACAGGGGGGAACCAGGTCTTACCCTTTATGTCAAGAAGCCATGAGAGTGTGGGAATGGGCGATCTCCACCAACCGCTTTCTCATCGCAACGCATATTCCGGGTCGGTCCAGCATCCTTGCAGACAAGCTCAGTCGCACCATTCTCTCCCTGTACGAGTGGTCTCTCAATGCTCAAGTAGCGAAACGTATCTTCGCACAGTGGGGGACTCCCTGTTGCGATCTCTTTGCTTCCCCCTTAAATGCCAAGTGCGACAGTTTTTTCGCTCTAATCCCCCTCCAGGGGATTCCCCGAGAGACGCTCTGGTGCATGCTTGGCCTCCCGGTCTTTTTTACGCATACCCCCCTCTGCCTCTGATGCTCCAGGTGCTTCAGAAAGCCTCTCGGTTGGGGTGCAGAATGATCCTCATTGCCCCATTCTGGCCTCGACAGATCTGGTTCCCTTACCTAAGGTCTCATTCAGTGAATCCACCTTGGATTCTAGATCCCATTCCGGATCTGATATCACACCCATCGAACCTACCAACTCCGAACCTGGACAACCTGAAGTTGACTGCTTGGCTGCTCCAGTTCCACTCCTAATCAGGACTCCCGGTATCTCGTCCCCAGTTAAGGCCATTCTGGTAGTGGCTCACAAACCCTCTACCAGAAAAATTTACCGCAGTAAATGGAAGCGTTTCTCCATTTGGGCGGAGCGGCAAGGTCTGGATCCCTTCACGGTTCCCCTTCCTTTGGTTCTAGACTTCCTTACTACTCTCTTTAATGATGGTGCCAGTAGTTCCATAGTCAAAGTTCAGCTAGCGGCCATTTCTCATTACCATGTTGGTCATGACTCCGGGCCTCTTATGTCAGCCAAGTTATGTAAAATTTTCCTAAAAGGTACCTTTTTGCTCAGACCCCCTGTGAAAGAGACGGTTCCCCTGTGGGATCTTTCTTTGGTTCTTCAGGCCTTGACCGCTCCCCCCTTCGAGCCTGCGACCACAGTAGATCTAAAATTCTTGTCTCTTAAGACTGCCTTTTTAGTAGCCATTACTTCAGCTAAGAGAGTTTCTGAACTTCAGGCCCTGTCCATGAAACCGCCTTATTTGATCTTCCATCCGGACCGGGTGTGCCTCAGGATCAGTCCCTCCTTTCTTCCTAAGGTAGCTTCGGAAGCTAACATTAATCAGTCCATCAACCTCCCTGTTTTCTTCCCTAAGTATCAGAACAAAGGTGAATACAAGCTGCATTCCTTGGATGTTCACAGGCAGCTTCGTTTTTATCTTCACAGAACAGCTGGTCATAGGCAATCCGACCAATTGTTCATTTCCTTTGCCAAATTCAATCTGGGTAAACCAATTTCCAAAGTTTCTTTGTCACGCTGGATTTCTCAGTGTATTCTGTCAGCGTACCAAGCTTCTGGGAGGCCCGCACCGGAGGGAGTCCATGCTCATTCGACCCGGTCTGTCTCTACTTCAGCGGCCTTTAAGTCTAGGGTTCCTCTGGATGACATTTGTTCAGCAGCCACCTGGGCTTCATCTCATACCTTTATTTCTCATTACAAGCTGGACATCACGTCTAGAGGTAGAGCATCCTTTGGCTCCGCGGTGCTCCGGAATATCCTTCCATGATGGCCACCCAAGACTCAGGTAGCTGGGGACTCTGTCCCACAGGTTGCTGACAAATGAATCTCCTACTTCAGATTTAGAAGTTATGTACTTACCATAACATTCCATCTGAGTAGGTGGATTAATTTGTCTGCAACCATCCCACCCTCCTATCCCCCTGGCCTTGTCAGTTTCTGCACTGGGTGTGTTACCCTTTAGTTAGGGTAGTTGGTGCAGGGCAAACTCGATCTGAGGTCATGTAGGGAGAGCAGGGCATTATGGGTGAGGGGAGGAGCTAGGAGCTTGGATCCATAGCTGGATAAACCATGCCGGTTCGGATCCGATATCGGATCCATACCCACAGGTTGCAGACAAATGAATCCACCTACTCAGATGGAACGTTATGGTAAGTACATAACTTCTAATTCTAGGGGTACTCCATTACTGACTGGTCTCCTGGTGGAGGTGGTCTTATTGATCCTGACACTTTCCCATGCTGGTGAATACTAGGTCCAGTAAGTTTGATCCTGTGATTGGAGTGAGCGCCATCTGGTCCAGAGTATTTGTGTTGATAAAGTCCAGGAAACACTGTGCTTGTAAATTAGGGGCAGTGTAGCTTTCCCACTCTGTACAGGGGTAGTTAACGTCTCCAATGAATAAGGTATTTGGTTGGATGGTGAACGTCTTTAGTAGGTTTAGGTGAAGGTTGTGAGCTTCTTGGGTCATAGGGGGTCACCTGTAGCTGGCCAGAACATGGACAGGAACCTTGTCTATGGAGACTTGGATGTGAATGAACTCCAAAGCATCATTCTGTTTAACCAACCTGGAGTTGTATTTGTTGCTAATGTAGATTGAGACACCTGCACCTTTAGCCCCTGTATGTGCTTCTGTTGGTTTAAATGTGTGGCAGGCACTGAAGTCTTGTACTGCTGGAGTACTCTCTACTGCTTTAAACCAAGTCTCTGTGACATCACAGAAGTCTATATTCTCCAGAGTGAGGAGAGCTTGTAGACCTGGACTTTCGTGTTTAGGCTGTGAGCATTGAGCAGTAACACCTTAAGGTTGCTTTGAGGGGTTTTGCTACATTGGTAGTATTGTTATTTTGAAATTGCCTGAAAAGGCTGTAAGGGGGTGGATAAAGTTTTAGCCAATATCCAAAAGCTGATGGGGACAGGTGCAGACCATCCTTTGCAAAGCAACGCTGTCTGTTAACCATGTCCTCCTATGCTGATAAATACAGGATTCGCAGAAAATAAGATAGTTATTAAAATCGGTCATTAACTGTTCATACTGTGATATCATCCTAGGTGAAAATAGAATACTGCTCAATTCAAGGCTCGCTGTGGCACATATTCAGAGATAGATCTGTAATGTCTCTTTTCGTATAGCCCAGTGAGGTACAGTTCAGTTCATGTACACCCACATGGACTGTGATAGAATCATATTAGTACCTGTGGTGCAGTGACGTGAGTGGGTGCATGGTATTGCAGATCCTGGCTCCAGATAGGCAACTAACCATTATCTTCTCCTTGTCCTGCCCAGTGAGAGGGGAATCTGTGTGGCATATGATAGAATTCCCTGTGACAAGAGTAGTAGGTAAAAATGTTTAATTGCCTTATGTGTAGTGTTAGGTGTTGCTTTTGGTGTATGTTTTAGTGATTGCTGAGGATAGGTGTTACCGTTTGATGGTTTAGGAGGTCGCTGAGGTATGGAAATGTTTCCTTTAAGTACCTCTGCATAAAACGTTTGTCTGTTTGGTGAGCGGCATGTGTGAAGGCTGCAGTGTTTATTTTTCTTAACAACCTTGTGTATGAGTGAGATACTTGCCTCCAAGGAAGTTATGTTTATACATCTTTCACACAGAAGTTATGTTTATACATCTTTCACATACTTTGTTAGTTTCTTTAAGGATTAGAATGTTGCCTGAGTACATGAGACAATTGCTGTGTTGTCTCAAGATGATCAGATGTACTAAGCTGGCCACAGAGACATTAGGAAATTGCAAATTTGTGTTTTCAGGATGTGTTTTAGGATTGGGCTATTATGGTTTTACAGGGGTCGCCTGAGTCATGTCTAGGGATAAGGCTAGATGTTAGCTAGTGCTGTGATCTGATTTTAGTGCTGTTTGATATCCTAACTAGCTGCCCTAAGCTTTGCTCCAGCCAAAGCCTTTCTGTGTTACAGGTTAAATTCCTAAGTACTAACTTTATAAGTTTGCTTCTATTGCAGGGTACTACTAATCACTAGTACTTGGTGACTAGCTCAGTGAAAAGTGCCTAATTTATTGCACATAGAAAAAAATTTGAAAACTAACTCCCATGGCCATTGGCCAGTAAATAACTACATTCTGAGTTTCCTGGAATACCTCCCAACTCAGAGAGATGAGGTAAACACCTTCTGCACAAGATGGATGGTCCTGGAACTTCTTAATGTAAAAGCGGCTCTCAAGTGCAGATTAACACAAAGCAGCTAAGTCCCTTAAAAGCCCTTTGGCTGATGAAACAACCTCACTTTAAGCCTCCCTGTGTGTTTCCCAACTCAGACTGACCGGGTCACTTTGCTTTTGTACTAGAATAGCAGTCCCAGTCTTCCTAATGTAAAACACACACTTTGGTTAGGCAAAAGTGAAAAGACATCAACCAACTAGCTACAACAAGTAATTGTTACTTTAAGCCCTTTTGTGCGCTTCCCAGCTTAGATAGACCAGGCTACCTTTATAGTCGCACTACAGTTGTAGTCCAAGTCTTCATAATGTAAAAACACATTTTAGTTAGCCAAATGTGAAATGTATCAGAAACAAATCAAATAGCTAGCTACAAGTAATTCTCACTTAAGACCTACTTGTTTATCCAAACTCAGACAACAGATCCGACTACCTCTTTTCTGCCACTAGAATTGCAGTCCCTGTATTTTTTAATGTGAAAACCCTCTTTAGTTAGCCACAAGTGAAAAGGTACCAGAAACTAATCTGCCAACTGGCTACAACTAATTAATGTCAGATAAGGTTAACAATTGTCTCCCCTGTGGTAAGCAAATCCCACACTGAGACTTTCATACTTTGTGTGTCACCCGTTTAGGCCCGGATCACGATGTCCCTAGTTGCCGTTTTTGCACCCATTTCAGTTTTAGGACGATCAGACATAGGTCCGAAATCTTAGCTAGGCATCTTAGTCTTCCATCTTCTTTGCAACATTCAGTGGTGTCCGCAAGTTGTCATGAGGTTGAGCTCCCTAAGCATAGGAAGGATAAGGAAAAAAGACCCAAGCTTAGGGCCTTGGACGACAACTGTTCACCATCCACCAGTACCCCAAGGCTCGTTATCACTCAGGAAGGCAAGGCACTTTTGCTGCAACAGAGGTGGTGGAGCAGGCCTCGGTCAAGACCTGTATGGAGACCGACATGCTGTTTGGTCCCTCACCTTCTCAGTTTGTCGGTTGGGTCTGAAGTCGTTCAGCAGACCTCAGCTTCCAACAAACAGTCTTGTAGTGGCGACATTCCTTCGAGGCATCAGCCTGCATCGGTTCTGCTTTACAAAGAGACTGGCGTCAGGATTGCAGATGTACCTAGACCCAAGGCCAAAGCTACTTCTAAGATGGGTTCTACCTCAGGTCCTATGCCTAGGCCCAACTGCTCCCAGGCACTAGGTTATCAGCAAGACCTGGTCAGGTTAGCTGAGGACCTTATCTCCTTAGTCAGAGCTAGGCAACCCCATTTGGAGTCTTCTCCAGGGGAAAAGATGAGCGATCCTACCCTTGAAGTTTTTTCTGAACCTCCTGATTCAGATGAAGATTCTGATCAAGAGAAGTCTGTCTTTGAGGAGGAACCCTTCCTTACTTCTTTTGAAGATTCAGATTCTGAGGAGAGTCTTCCTTCAGCTTCGCCTCCTGAAGATGTCAGTTTTGGGAAACACTCCAAGTCATGAATACCTATATTCTAAAAACAGGTTAGGGAGTTCCTTGACCTCTGAGAATACAAACATTTGTCTCTTCCTGCTGTATTGGAGGTGGTAGAGGATGTTTTTATGGACTCTTCCTTTAATACAGATTCTCTACCTCCAGCCCCTCAAAAATCAGACAGGCTTTACGGGGTGCTGAACTCATATAAATACCTCTTCAAAAACCCCTCTGCCGAGCCAGAGGTTGTCACTTCAGGTCCCAAGGGAGCAAGAGCCAGCTCTTCAAAGAATCCTTTACCTTCTGGCAAAGAAAGCAGGGCCCTTGATAGGTCTGGTAAAAAAAATCTTGACTTCTGTTGTCCTATCCATGAGGGCCCTTAACTGCCAGTTTCATATGATAAAATACCAAAAAGGTATTTTAGATAAAAAGGAGCAAAAGATATCCTCCCTGGAGGACAAAAACATTTTCAAGGAATTGATGGACGTTTGTCATTCCAGCTCCCAGGTGGCTAGACACTCATTACACTGAGCGTATGATTCTATGGAGGCCTCTAGCCAAGTTGCTGTATTTGGCTGTGTCTTTAGAAAGCATGCTTGGCTTAGGGAATAGACCATACTGGCCAATGTCAAATCCAAACTTCTAGATGCACCCCAGGATAAGGACTTCCTTTTTGGGCCAAAGGCTGAGGGTCTGCTAAAAAAGATGGAAGATAAAGCAACATTTATGCGAACTGTCAAGAACTTTCTCCAAGTTCAGCCTCCTAGGCTAAGTAGGGATTTTCCTGCTAAACACTGGTCCTTTTTCTCTCTCAGTTAAAAAGTGGCCAAAGGAAACCCCAGAGGGAAGGCCTCAAAGACAGCATCAGTACCAAAGGCGTAGACAGTGGTCCTCAGGAACCCCTAGGCAGGGGAGTTCTAGGCCATAGGGCTCTGGCAGAGAGCAGCAATGACTCCCCCCCCCCCATCAGAAATGATAGGAGGAAGATTAGGAGGATGGCTATCCCTGTTCAAAGCAAATTGGTCCCTCGTTACTTCAGACAAGTAGGTTCTGAAAGTTATTTCAGATGGTTACAGGCTCAGTTTCAAAGACCCATTAAGATATTCAGGTTACTCAGATATTCCACAAAATTAAAGAGCAAAGACACTTTCTCAGATGTGTTTACAGGGCTCAGTGGAACCAGTACCAGAACATCAAATAGGGAAGGGGTTCTATTTCAGTCTGTTCCTAGTTCCCAGAAAGGAAGGCTCTTGGTGCCCTATTTTGGACTGTCCACCCTCAATCATTTTCTGCTGGTACCAAAATTCAAAATGTTGACTCTTCAAAAACTTCCTCCTGTGAATAGCCCCTCAGGCCTTGATGGTCACCTTAGACCAAAAATATGCTTACTTGTACATTCCTATAGTATAGATGAATCTTACATAAGTTTTCTTTGTTTCAGAGTAGGTACCAGTCACTTTCAATTTACTGCACTGTCCTTTGGCTTGTCTACTGCTCCCAGGGTATTAGCAAAGTGTTTAGCTTCCATGATCGCCTTCTGCAGAATGAGAGGGAATCCAGATTTACCCCTGTCTGGGTGACTGCCTCATTCAAGCCATGAGTCGGTCAAAGCTCCTCAAGGATCTGGCCTTCACTAACAACCTCCTCATCTCCTTCGGGTTCACCATAAATCTTCACAAATCCAACACAGACCCATTCACCAGGATAGTTTTCCTGAGGGCACTTCTGGATTCCTGTCTTCACAAGGCCTGCCTCCCCCCAGAAAAAGTCTCCTTCCTGACTTAGTACTTTCCAAACATTATGCAGAGACAATGCCTCTCACCCAGGGAATTTCTCAGAGCATTATACTACATGGCATCTTGTATCCTCATGATCCCTCTGGCCAGGCTACATATGAGGAAGCTTCAGTGGTACCTCAGGAATCTGTGGGGCCAGCACTCACAGCTCCTGGAGACACAAATTCAGCTGAACCCTTGTCTCACGTAAGAATTTGCATGGTGGACACGGGCATGTGCCCAGAACCTGGGTCTCCTGTTCAGGTTCATCTTTCAGGGCCAAACTTTTAATACAGATGCTTCAGAGACAGCCTTGGGGTGCTTATTTCCAACAGCTTCAATCCCAGGGTAGATGGGAAAATCAGTTCAGACACAAGGGCATAAACTGGAAAGTACTGATGACAATGCAAAAGGGTCTAGTAGCTTTCAAAGATCAGTGGAAACCAGGGGTACTTCTTTTCAAAACAGGCAACACAGTTATGAGGTACATAAACAAACAAGGGGGTACTCACTCTTACCTTCTTTGTTGACTAGCGATGCAAGTCTGGGAGACTGCTCACTCACTGGGGTTGCATCTCATGGCACAGTACCTCCCAGGGACCCAAAACACTCTTGCATATCATCTCAGCAGGAACTTGATGGACCACACGAGTGGCATCTGCTTAGGGAAACATTTCTCAGCATAGTCCAGAAATGGAGATCCCCACAGACCTCTTTGACACCAAAAAAAATAGCTCAACTGAAAAGATTCTGCTCCAGGAGTAAACTACCCACAGCCTGGAAGACAGATGCTTTCTCCTTCCTTTGGAACCACCTTTTCCTTTGTGTTTCCTCCCCTGTGCCTTTTTCCACAGGTTCTCCTAAAAATCAGGGAAGAAGGCCCAAGGGTCATGCTGATAACCCTAGACTGGCCCAGGCAACACTGGTATCCTCTGCTACTAAGTTTAACCAACCAGTGAGATGAGCAGAGGAAATAAGACTGGGAGGAGCTTCTAGGACCAGGTATACAGAAGATGAGATGGGAGGAACTTCCAAGGCCAGATATACCATATGGACAGGCAGCTCAAAAGCCTCTGAGTATAAAATCACAACAGTAGTAGGGTTGGGTGGGTGAGAAACTAAATTCAGAAGAGAGCTAGTAAAAATGGAATAGAATGGGGGCTCAGACAAAACACCTAGGCCTAGCAAAGAAACCAAAAAGGTCTGCAGACCACAAAAATGCCTTGGATAAGGAGCAAATACAGCACACAAAATTGATTTAAAAAGAAAGATAAGCACAATGTTGTAAATGTAGTTTAAATGTACGTCCTTGGATGCAAAATGTAGTCCAAATATTTTGTTTTCAAGCTTCCAAGTTTCAGCAGTCCCAAGACTAAGATGGCAAACAACTTTTGTAATCTAAAATTCCAGGGGGCTAAGTTAATTATCACAAGTTCCAGTTACAACTCAAACAACTGTCCAGAGCTGGTTTCTTGTTTTAAGTTTGAAAAGTGACTACAGCACAGAATTAGATGATCAGTGCTAATAATTTACTTAAGAGTTCAACAAAATAATGATGGATACTGATTGAAAGGCGAGTAAAACACAGAATTAGATGAGCTATGCTGATAATCCACTTACGAGTATGTAGAAATAATAAAAGTATACTGTAAAACCCAAATCAATGTATAGCCAGCTTCAGGTTCAGAAGAGAGCAGTAAAAGTGCAGTATCATGAGGACCCAGTCAGAACAACTAAGTCCAGCACAGAAACCAGAGAGCACTGCAGACTATAAAAGTGCCTTAAATTAATAACTTTTAACTTCAGATAAAGAGCAAACACAACACACAAAACTGGTATAAGAGGTTAGATAATTGCAGTATTGTAAATATAGTATAAATGTACTTCCCTGGATGCAAAATGTAGTCCAAATTTTTTATTTTCAAGCTATCAAGGTTCCAAGCTTCCAGCAGTCGCAAGTCTTCCATCCATCTCAACATTCTCTTCTGCCATCCTTTATTAAAATTGTCAGTATTCTAGGGCTCCTGCCTGATCACACTGAACATACCTTGAGCCTTGTTTGATTACAGTCCATTAAGATTTCTCCTCGTGATTACAGTAGTCTGCTTATCAGGTGTATTTCTTTTTAAGGATTGTGCTCTTGTCTTGTGAGGCATACTTGATTTGAGGAATGCTAGGATGGCAAAGCATTATGGGAGGGAGGAGGAGCTTGAGCCTTGGAGCCAAGAGTCTGAATTGCCAGCCTTGGATCCATTCAGATCAGATTGTTGAGATGGATGGAAGAAGACAGCATGGCTCTAGTATATGGTAAACATATATTGTTTTGTTGTAGTTATCTTTTAGCGGTCGTGTACTGAAGAGCTGGGTTGATATTTATGTATAGTTGTGAGCAATGGGATTATAATGTAAGAACAGAATTGTTAAGTTAGCATAATTTTATAAGTCTTAGAAGAGATTGCCAGCTTTGTGGCACAGAAGAATGGAGCCCTGTGACTTTAGTCATTGGAGACTCCATTGTGACGCACACTGACATACCTCTCAACCTGGAAACATGAAAAATCTGGACAAAGGCTCATGAAAAGCAGGTACAACTGGGCAAAAATCGGGACACTGAGTAACATAATAATAATTAAGATCATGTAACCCCACCCTCTGCAATGGAATTGTGGGGTACCACAGTGACGATTGAAGTTGCTAAAGAATAAGTAATGGCAGACATTTGAATTTCAGACTTCATATCCCTCAGAAAATAGCTAATAATGCAAAACCTGTTATTATAGCAACTATCTGCATTTACAGGAGCAATATTTAAAATCTGTCCCTATTTTGGGGCTTTTGCCCCACCATTATTTTTGGCATTGTCCAGATTTCTTGCTCATAGAGATTGAGAGGTTTGACACACATATATACATGCACAAATGGGTACATATCAGTGTTTGTGTAGAAGCACACACATCTATCTACATGCATGAATGCACAAGCGAAGTCTGTATATAGACATGAACACAGACACACGTGTACAAATGTATATATATAAATATATATATATATATATATATATATATATATATATATATATATATATATATATCCATAGATTGTGTGTGTGTGTGTGTGTGTGTGTGTGTGTGTGTGTGTGTGTGTGTGTATACTGCATAAGTACAAGTATGTGGGTGTTTGGGTACATATAAACAGATGTAAAACGATGAACGAGCTACACCTCCACGACTGTAGCACTCAAAAACTTGATAAATAATTTTAATCAAAATGTTAAAACACTACTAGAGAAATGCAAAGCCCCTTAAATTCCACAGATGATAAGCGCTTTCGTTAAATCTTCATCAGATCGCTGATAACTTGGGAATGAAAATGTCTTTTAATACTCAAAGTTTAAAGTGGTCTTCTCTCCTTCTTAACAATGGACCAGCCACAATTGTTTAAAATGGACACACCTTCTTATCAGCCAGTAGTTGGTCTTCTAGCTTTCAGCTTTGAAGAAAACAGGAAGACTTTCTCTCTTCCAATCACAATTGTTTAAAATAGACACTCCTTCTTTTCAGCCAATAGTTGGTCTTCTATCTTTCAGCATTGGTCTAAATGGAATCACTGCATTTAGACCAGGGAACTGATCTGCTCTTAAATTAATTATCCATCTGATCTCTCTCTTTTCTGTTTGATTATTTACATAACCTTGTTTCATTCCCACAAAAACTCCTTTGAACAAAAAAGAATGTGTAGGGAAAGTATTAACATGTGCAGCAAGGGAATTATGTTAGTCCTGTATACGGATGACTCTCAAATGCCTCAAGATGTGTTTTTTAAAGGCTTGATTTGTTTTGCCTACATAATAAGCCGGACATGACATACAGGTCACCAAATATACAACATTTGTTGCTGTGCTACATGTAGCTTTCAAATTGAATGTGTATTCCTTTCCAGAATTCGGTTGGCAAAAAGAATTGCCACAATCAATTTGTTCACAAGCTAAGCAGCTTCCACATTGAAATGTCCCTTTAGGACCCAAAGTTTGAGGTTTTGGAAAACCATCTTTTGTACTTAATAATCTTTTAATATTCTTCCTATTCCTGAACCTAAAACTTGGATTATCCCCTACTGTCTCCTTCAATTTGGGGTTTTGGGTTAGGATGGGCCAAAATTGATGTATTACTTTCTGAATGTGTGCATTATTTGTACTATATGTCATCATCACCCTTAGTCTGTTGTCCTTCTGCTCATTGCTACCTTTTTGTTTCTTACATGCTCCAAGTGTAGTTCTTCAATGATTTATTTCCCTATTTATTTTATCCATTGGAATATAGGTATAATTTTCATTGTAGCCACGTGCTTTTAGATTCTTTTGCAAGTGCTGAATCTCTTTCTCTATAACTGCACCTTGGGTGCATCTTTTCAAAGTTCTTGTAGTTTCATTCCGCATGATGTTTTTTGTAATATGCCTGGGATACATACTACTTTTATGCAGATAATGGTTTCTCCATGTGCTTTTTCTATGCAATGCTGTACTAATTGTATTCCCTTCTTCCAATGTGATGTTAACATCCAGATAGTTGACTGACGTTCGAGACCATTCTGCTGTTAATTTCAAAAAAGTAGCAGTTCCATTTATGTACTCCAAAAATAAAAGGAATTGGTCCTCATCTCCTTTCCAAAGTACAAAAAGGTCATTCACAAAACGGCCATAGAATAAAACATTCTTATACCAAGGATTAATAGAATTAAGTATATGAGTATGCTCCCATTCTGCCAATACAAGATTTGAGTAACTGTTTGCGCAGGGGGTGCCCATGGCAATCCCCCAACTCTGCCAGTAAATGGATTGTCCATACACAAAGTAGTTGTTCTCAAGAATCATCGACAATAATTTGCACAATTTATCAGCCTCTGTTCCATTCAGCTTACGTGTTAGGATTTTCCTTATAGTCTCAATCCCAAATTCATTGTTTATGGAGGTAAAAGGATTGTTCACATCCATGGTAGTCAGCAGAAGGTTACAACTACTTTTGTTTGTATCCATAGTTCTGTGTAATTTCATAAGAAGGTCATCCGTGTCTTGCATAACTGTCTCAATATCAATCAGTATTTTTCCAAGTTCTTTCTCTACAAATAGAGACATAGTTTCTGTGACCCAACCTTGCCCAGAGACTATAGGTCGTAACAGAGGGTCATGTAGATCATTGTGAATTTTTGGTAAAGCATTATCGAAGGCGTAGTTGGATGTGTCATATGAAAAAAGTTAAATAAATTTAAATCAATAACTCCTTCTAATAGCAAATCATTTAGCTGTGTTTCAACTTTTTGCGTGGCATTCTTAAAATTCATAGGTGTTACTTCAATGTATGTCTTCTTGTCTTTTAACATCTTTAGCATTTTAAGTCTATACTATACTGCCTCAAGTAGCACTATGGCCCCTCCTTTGTCTGTGGGTTTCAGCACTAACTCATAGTTTTCTTCCTTTTCCGATCCTGACTCTGGGTTCATTGATTTCTGTATTGGGTCTCTTTAAAAAAAAACTGTAGATTGTGGTTAACAAGTATGTGCACTACTCCTGTCTTTGGCACCGCTCCAATTTGATTCGAGCTGCAGATTAAAACGAAGCAATTGGAACTCGAGAATTTCAATCTGAACTCTCATCAATAAACAAAGTAGAAAAGCTGCAGTTTAATCTGAATGTATATGATTCCAAGCTAAAGGATCAAAAGTTAACCAGGGATGTTTCAGATGGCCCAGGGAGGAAAGGAAATTTGAAACTCGCACAGTAGGTCGGGACAAAGAACCGATTATGCCTAAAAAGAATCCTGTTAATTTGAGCACCGCAGTAGCTGAGGTAGAACAACTACAAACAAGGGTGAATGTTACTGATTCTTCAGGCCCTGGGGAAACAAATGCACCTATATTTAATTCATCGTTAGAAGGCACTAGCAGCTTGAATCAGATTGGAGCTGTACCAAAGAGAGGGGTAGTGCACATACCGGTTAACCACAATCTACCGTTTTTTTTAAACAGACCCAATACAGAAATCAACGAACCCAGAGTCAGGATCAGAAAAGGAAGAAAACTATGAGTTAGCAGATTTGTTACTAGTGGTGAACATCTCTAACCATATATTAACTCACATAGACCATAATCTAGCCTTTGACCATCATGTGTTTACAGTAGTGAAGAAATCATTCTACATTGTACAACTTATAAACAAAGGTATAGCATCTAGGTCCAAGCAAGTCATTGTTCCCCTGCATTTGGCATTCATCAGATTTATCACTGAGTACAGTGTCCCCTTTGGTATGTACCTAATCAGGTATATCCAACAATTGGAATGTCCGCAGAGGTTCCTCACTAAAAGAATACAGTGTGTAAGTAACATGTTCTGTGCAGGCCTCCTCAAGGCCCTGTCCCTGTATTTTGTCTCCTACAGGCTGTTAATGGGAGATCTATGCCTGGCATACAAGGCATTGTCAGACACCACCTTGATAGACCACCTGCATATCCACAAAACAAACAACACCAGAATTACCTGTTGTAAAGACTTGAACCTTGCCTATGTTATAAATAGGACCTGCTGGAGAGAGAGGTATGTATTCCAGAGACTACCCCTTCTCTGGAACAGGTTCCACATCCATGTAAAGCAGAGTTCCTCCCTAACCCAATTCAAGTGTAACCTGGACAGTTGGATGGGGAACAGGAAATTCATCCCTGGTTTGGCAACTATGTCTGTTATGGACACATGCAGCCTGTAAATGGTTCATCTCCAAGACCCCTGCTTGTAAATGTTTCACCTCCCAAGCTCCTACTTACACTTATCAGGGGTACTAGAACTTGTCAGAGATTTGGGATGCATGGCTAGGCTTAAAAAGGCCCTTATGGTCATTAGCCTAGTAAATACCTATGAACCTGTAAACACCTAAGAACCTACAAACCTTGGTAAAGTAGTCGGCTTGGTTACTTGAGGAGCTGGGGGAGGGGTGATTCTGCCTGGCTGCATTTGTGTTACTGGCCAGGGGTTCTAACTTGGATAGACTGAAAATATGGAAAGCACAGCCACATTGTCTGCAGTGTTTGGTATATATTTGATAACATATGTACAATGTACTTCAGCAGTGGCTAACCCATCCCATATGTTTTCTGCTTGACTGGGATTAAATTTCAAGGAAGCACAGTCAGATATATCTGCAATGGTGTGTGTGTGTGATATCTGCAATGGAGTGTTATGTGTGTGTGTGTGTGTGTGTGTTTGTAGTAGTACATGTACACTTGAGCTGCATTGACAATATTGTATACCATGTGTAGTGGATGGGGTTGAGAGTAGGCCAAAGAGGAATCTCTTCCCCTAATATGATAGCACCATGCTGGAACACTCGTGTCTCCTTACTGACTTATTTGTGAAATTAAGAGAGAACTCATAGACACAGCAACTCTGGATCTTACAGTTGGGGGACAAACCAAAGAAATGGAAGAAAGTCTTAAGTTAAGACAGTCTAAATAGGCTTCCCAGCAAAGATCTGCATGTAGCTGGTCTGTACTTTCAAAGGTCATGATTTGAAAGCCTACATAATAGACCTTTGATGGACCTATAGCACATTCTGTCCTCTGGCATGATATGGTGCATACACAGCTTTTTGGAAGTGAATGTGTTGAAGCATGTATGTATTTACTTAATTTGATGTTTTTGCATGTACATAGCTTTGAGAAACATAATGGCACTGGAAAAAAGCCTTCTGCAAGGTGACTCTTAATTCAAGTAAAGCCTAGTGGGCTTTTTAGTAGCAGATAGTTCATCTGGGATGTTGAAGAAGAAGTGTAAGAAAGTCTAGTGATACTAGTTGGGTAGATTTCATAAAGTGCAGTCATGTATGTCAGTACCTGTGTCTTTCGTTTTAAATCAGCATAGCAAACAGCATGATGTCTGTGCCTCCAAGAGTATCCTTAATTATGTACAGCAGTGACCATTAAGTGGAATTCCCGTCCACCAACAACATAACCAATCAGGGCAAAGTGCACTTTACTGCATTTTATTTTCAGTGAAATAGAGTATTTTGCACACATGTACTGTAAAGTTAGGTTAAAGAAAATTTCTTTTTATAGGGAAAAAGTGTGAAGTATATTTTCACTGAAATTCATTTTGTTAGTTTATGTTCAGAAGTTCTTGTCTATTAATTATTTCAGAGTATGGCAAGTACATCACATTTGTTATATAAAGTTATTTAAATTGTGTAAAATTTACTAGTTTTAGGATGAAAAATTTTTAAACTAGATCTAATTATGATATTTCAGGGCTAGTTTGTTGACTCATGTTATTATGGTAAGTTTTCTGTCTGGATATAAAAAGGGTCATTAAAAGAACATTTTCAGGACTATAGAAAGGCTGTCATGAAAAGCTGGTAAAATTCAGATTGATTTGTATTTGTGCAATAACAGTATGTCATATCTGAAGAGCATGGAGTTAAAAGTTGCTCATTTAAGTAAATGATTTGAAAACAAGTGCAAGTTGTCTGGAAAATGGGACTGCTGTGTTAAGTACATTATACCTTTGTGAACTTGATACAGGATATTTTTCTATGGCTGCATAGTGGATGAACTGATTGATTTGGTTTCTTGTCGGGCTTGGAAGGAACCAGACACTGTCAAACCTATCCCCAAGTGCCTGAACAAATTTCTGGTCCCTCCCACTGATAGACCCCAATGGAGCAAGGGAATTCAGTTGATGCTATACTGTGGTGCCAGCCACCAAGAAGGAGCCAGCTAAGCAAAGCACCCCTGTCCATGCACTGAACAGGGAGTCTGGAACGATGGACAGATTTAGAAAGTGAGTGTACGCCTCAGCTACGTTCACGCTGAGGTTGTTAAACTACTTGGAGCACTTCACTCGGCTGTAGAGAGATTTGACAAAGGAACTGTTAAATACTCTGTCAGAGTCCATGACTGAAGAAGATCTTAAAAAGACTTCCTTGCAACTGGCCCCTCTGCTGTCCGTTTCTAATGCATCGATGAGGCTCATCTCCCATGCAGAGGAGAGTGCCTCATGAGCAGCTGGTTCAGACATAGCCATTAGGAGACATGCTTGGATGCGGCTTTGCGATTCTGCCGAACCCTTCAAGACATCCTTTGTCAATACTCCTTTTGATGGCTCTTCATTGTTCTGGCTGTCAGTTAAAGACCTGCTTACCCACAGCAAAAAAGAAGGAAAGACTGTCTGCCATAGGGATTAAGTTTTCTACCCCTCAATGGACCTTCTCAAGAAACCAACAAGGTGGTAAGAAGATGTGGTTCCGAAAATCTTAGGGACCTTTACAGGATTTGTGCGGGGATAGTCCATCCAGACCGAATCACCTAGAGCCATATTTTACACTATCGAGTGGCTAGCCTTGCTATGGCACCCAGTCTGTGATCCGTGTTCTCCTATCTTGAGGATACTACGCACCACAGTAGATCCCAAAGTGGTTGGTCTGTACATATCTTTCCCCTATAGGGCACCATGTTGAGTCTGTGCTGCTGCCCACAGCTCCATTCATTGGTGAGCTTGAGATGGAAACACTCAGCATGTTTTAGGACATGGGAGAAACCCCACAGAGACACAGTGAGAACATGCAAACTCCTAACAAGCATCGGTTGGAAGTCAGGCTCGAACCTTGTACCTTGTGCATGGGTGGCAAAGACCTTAACCACTAAGCCATCTGTTCTCTCTGTTATTACATTGCATGAAAGTTCTGGGGAGGGTGATTGATAAACAGATATGCAGAGCAGTAGAATGTAAGATGGGAGAAGAGCAGTTTGGATTCAGATCAGGATGCAATACAACTGTCCTGATGTTTTCATTGAGACAGATATTTGAGAAGAAGCTAGAGATGAGGAGAGAGTCCATCTGGGCATTCCTAGACTTGGAGAAAGCATATGACAAGGTCCCAAGAAAGCTGATTTGGGCGGTACTGCGGTGGTTTGAAGTCCCATAAACATTGGTAGAATTAGTGCAGGCTGTGTACAAGGACCCCATGACTCAAGTACATACAGTGTTCGGCCACACAGAGGGGTTCCCAGAGGGTGTTTGGTGTACATCAGGGTTCAGCTTTGAACCCACTGCTGTTCGTACTGGTGACAGACTACATTAGCAAACAGGTTACAAAGCTGCTGTATGCAGATGATGTGGCAATACAGGCAGACTCCGAGCTAGAACTTCAGCAAAGGATAGGAGAATGTAATGCAAATCTAAAGGCACATGGGATGAAACTAAGCACAGATAAGACTGTGGCAATGGCAGCAAATTAGAGAAATCAGAAGAAGCTGAGAATAGAGATAGAAGGGAAGATAGTGGAACAGGTAGACAGCTTCAAGTATCTGGGAGGAGTAGTTGAGGAGAAGGGTAGTTTGAATGGAGAGATCAGAGCTAGAATCAGAGGGGCTGCAGCCAACTGGCATAGAGTATCAGGTGTAGTCTATGACAGAAGAATGCCAAAAAAGCTGAAAAGTAAGGTGTACAAGACAGTGGTGTGACCAGCACTACTGTATGGTATAGAAACCTGGGCAGTAAAGGCAGAACAGTTGAAGCTAGAGGTGATGGAAATGAAGTGCTGGAGAAAGGTGATAGGATGCACACTGTGGGATAGACGAAGAAATGAGGACATAAGAGCAGAAGTCAAAGTAGCACCAAATGCAGAAAAGATCAAAGAAAACAGATTACAGTGGTTTGGGTACATGTGTAGAAAAGCAGAAGACAATCTGGTGAGGAAGATTTGGGACAGACAGGAAGAAGGTAAGAGGAAACGAGGATGTCCAGCAAAGAGGTGAATGGATTGTGTGAAAGAAGATCTGTGACAGTCAGGCATGAGTGTTGAAGAAGGCAGGAGTGTGGCACTGAATCGAAAGAGTTGGCGGCAGTTAACACGATACCCCGATCCCATGTAGAAAAATGGGAAAAAGGGGACTGCTGCTGCTGCTGAGTTCCTCCAGAGGCAGAGGAAGAAATTTGAATTGAATAAGTTGCCCTAGATGTAGGGGGGTCCGCAGAACCAGTGCTTCAGAGATTCCTTCTCCAATAGGCCCTATCAACACTCCTGACTCATTGCCCGACTGTCACCTCTGGAAGCATTCGAGGGTCATTTCTCTTTGCACCTAGATGCCTGGACAGAGACTACAAAAAATTCATGGGTGCTAAGAATCATATCCAGAGGTTACTACATACCATTTTCCTTCCCTCCTCCTGTCCAGAAGAGGAAGCTTCCTGATGTTCCACCTAGTCAGACAGAAGATACAGCATATGAAATACAAAACCTGTTTCAGTAAAGAGTTATCCAAGAGGTCCCACCTGACCAGATAGGATTTGGATCTTACTCCCACTTGTTTTTAGTGCCAAAGAAAACAGTGGACCCAAGACCCATTTTGGATCTAAACAACTTGAACCAGTATGTAAAGAAGATAAAGTTCCAAATGGTTACAGTTCAGTCTGTCCTGCCTCTTCTGTGCAAGTTACAATTGGACGTGCTGTATAGATTTCTAGGACGGGTATTACCACATAAAAATAAACAGGTGATCCAGAAGACATCTACTCTCTAGGCTGGGAGTCAGTCATTACCAATTCAGGGTACTGCCCTTTGGACTCACCACAGTCCACAGGGTGCTTACCAAATGCATGGCTGTCATGGCAGTTCACTTGAAATTCAAAGGATTCCAGGTGTTTCCATATCGCGATGATTGGCTCCTCACCACTGCATCCAAGCATCAACTTCTACAAGCCAGGGACTACTTGCTCCAGGTTTCCAACACCTTAGGCATCTCAATAAACCATACCAAGTCGAACCTAATTCCGGTAAAGACCCTGGGATTTGTAGGGACTCTCTTGGATACTACAGCTCAGGTGATGCCTTGAAAAATTAAGTTTGGGCTGTATTATTTCACACTTCTCTTCCAGCAAGGTTAGTACTGCAAGCTGTTAGGTCGATGACAGCTGCCATACTTCTAGTTCCTTTAACAAGATTCCTTATGTGAATCCTTCAGTGGACAGTGGTGGTACAGTGGTCCAAACTTTACCAGCCCCTATCATTTCCCATAAGGTGAAACCCCTACCATTTCCCATAAGATGTACCCCAGTTTGCAAACATGATATTCACTGGTGGATTCAGTCCAATGACCTGTTTCTGGGCAGACCATTTACCCTTCCACCACCAGTTGCTTCATTGACCACAGATGCCTCCCAACTGGGGTGGGGTTGGGCACTTCTTGGGAAAGATGGTCCAAAGCATACGGTTCCCTCTGGAGACCAACTTCCATATCAGTGTCCTGAAGATGAAAGCAATCATTCTAGTGGTGTAAGCATTTCAGAACGTTCTCGCTCTAGGGACTGTTGCAGTTCAAACAGACAACTTGTCAGTAGTCTGATACATCAACAAGCAAGGAGGAACCCGATCTTATCCACAGTGCAGAGAGGCCTTGAGGGTTTGTGAAAGGACGATCTCTTCAGACCACTTTCTCATTGCAATGCTTATTCTCGTGAAAACCAACACACTAGCAGACAGGCTCAGCAGGTCCATTCTGATGCCTCACAAGTGGTCTCAGTCAATCAGTAGCAAATATGATCTTCAGCTGCTGGGACCAGCCTTGCTGGGACACATTTGCCTCACCCTTCAACAACAAGTGCAACAAGTATTTTGCTCTGATTCCCTCTCTGGGGGAGTCACCGAGAGATGCTCTGATTCACGATTGGCCCACCGGGTCTGTTGTGTGCTTACCCTCCTCTTCCTCAGATTCCAAAGTTCTCACAGAAAGCAAGCAGGCTGAAGAGCTCAGTCATCCTCATTGCCCCTTTCTGGTCTTGACAGGTATGATACCCCTTCCTCCGATCTCACTTGAGATATCCTGCATGAATACTGGAACCCACTCATGATCTTCTGACATTTCTATTGAGAATTCAATACCCCCGTCTCCAAGCATTCAAACTTACTGCATGGTTTCTCCACTTGCAGTAATAGTTAGACAGTCCAGGCTTGCTTCCCCAGTTCGTGAGATTATCTTGGCCTCTCAGAAGGCTTCTACCAAGAAAGTCTACAAAAAGCAAATGGAAAGGATTTTCTCTTTGGGTTTCCAACCAGAATATCAACCCTTTTTCAGCACCTATTTCAGCCATTCTTCTCTTTCTAACAACTCTTTTTAAAGGAGGAGGTAGGTTTTCTACTATTAAGCTTCGGTTAGCAGCTATCTCTAATTTCCATTCTGGAAACAAATCTTTTTTGCTGGCTTCATCCAGATTGTGAAGGGACTCCTTCTCCTCAGACCTCCAATAAAGGACCCCTCACCTCCTTGGGAATTTACTGTGGTCCTTCAGGGTTTACCTCAAGGACCCTCTGAGCCAGCAGACAAATGCAATATGAAGTTTCTTTCTTGGAAAACAATCTTTTTTGTGGTTATCACTTCAACAAAAAGAATTTCTAAGCTTCAGGACCTATCAGCCAACCCTCCTTACATTATTTTTCATAAGGACAGGGTGTCTTTATGGACTAATCTTTCCTTTCTTCCTAAAGTGGCGATGGAGAGTAACATTATAAGGGGGAATACATGCTTCACCTCCTTGATGTGCACAGAAGTTACATTTCTACCTTCAAAGGACAAAATAGTTTATGAAGTCCGGTCAGCTGTTTGTATCCCTTTCCCCTAATTGCTTGGGTCAGGCAGCATCTAAACTTACAATAGCAAAATGAATTACTGATTGCATTTCATTATTTTATTCTCGAAAAGGATTAGATTTGCTGCATCCCCCCAGAGGTCACTCAACCAGTCTATGGCTACTTTATCTGCCTTTTCATCAAGGACTTTCACTGATGATATTTGTGCTGAAGCCACTTGGTCAGAGGCTCACACTTTTGTTACTCATTACAAATTGGACATTGTATCCAGAAGCAGAGCTTCTTTTGATTTGTTAGTGCTCTGGCATGTCCTGCCGTGAGAGCCTCTCAAGGGCTATGTAGTTGGGGATTCTGTCCCATTTGTGAGGGAGAATGAAAAGAGACAGCATCAGATTTAGAAGTTATGTACTTACCATAACTTGGCATCTGTGCTGACCTTTTTCATTCTTCCACACTTCCCCTCCCAGCCATCCTCCAGCATTGTCTTTCCTAGAAGTACCTGTTAGATGGCATTGGAACCTTTCAGTTCCAGTTTTGAGCCCTAACCGTTTCTTAAGTTTTTTATCTATCTCTATTATGAATTGGGAGATTGGGCAGCAAACTCGATCTGAGGAATTCAGGAGAGAATAGGGCATTGTTGGTAGAGGGAGGAGCTCAATAATTGGATCCAAAGTCTTCTGTATGCAGCCGAGTTGGATTCAAGGATTGGATCAGATCCCATTTGTGAGGAAGAATGAAAAAGAACAATGCAGATGCCAAGTTATGGTAAGTACATAACTTCTAATTGTTAAATAACCTGAGAAACCCACTTTTTTGGCAATAATTCCCTTTTTTAAGGATGTATCTATTTAACATTACGTCTTCTGCAGCAGCTGCTGGAGGCCAGAGCCATTATGAGGGCCACTTCAAAAAAAGTGGAGACAGGGTTTTAACTTGCAAGGAGTTGGCAGTTGGAAAGGCTCTTCCATGCACAGATGTACTAGCTGAGAGAAGAGAGACAGTGGTTGTCTTGGCAAGGAAGGGTTAGAAGGGGTAGAATTGACTTGTACTCCTTCACTCTTAGCAGCAGCCTTGGAAGAAGGGTGGAAAGATGCAAAGGTGAAGATGCCTTTGATCCCATGTTGGAACTTTGGGCACACACTTAATCAGCTTGTTTCTTTTTAAAGGGAATTTATTCCATAGGTGTGGAAGTCTGTGTTGCATTGCCATGTCTCACAGTACAGTTGATTTTTATTTATGAGGTTAAGTAGCCTCTTGTGAGCAGTCTACTGGGGGTAAATCTTAGTAAAGGATTGCAAAACGTAAAGGGTCCATTAATGCTCTATATGTCAGGTGTAAGTCTTCTTTAAGAAAGACATAAGGTACAGAGGAGAAACGTAGAGAGAGAAAGAGAAAGTTCCTTAGTATTTGTCTATAATAAAAGCTTTGAAGCCCTTCACTCCTCTTTTTGAGGAATCTTTGAAGTTTCTGCATCTGCTCCATATGGTGTGTGAGTAGGTTATAGAACAGGGTATAGTATTCTATATTTGGCCTGCTAGAAACTGTATAAAGAGATACACTAACCTGGCTGGCATCCTGCTTGCCTTTGGACCCCCTTTGTCTTCCATCCCCTCAGTCAACCATTTCTTGAAAGGAGTCCTGCATTTGAGATCAATAAAAAGGGTCTATCCCTCTCCATGGGATTAGGATTTTGTAGTAGAGACACTAACTCTGCCTTACTTTGTTCTAGCCATTATAGCAGCACTAAGTATTTTTCATGGAAGATTTTGTTTACCTCAGTAATGAGAATTTCACAGTTACAGATGTTGTGCAAAGAGTGTTATACATTGTTCCACAGAGACAAAGTGGTTTTAAAAATAAATCCATCCTTTATGCACAATGTGATGCTACTTTGTTCTAAATCAAACATTCCTTTTGCCATTTTTTTAATGTGTCATAATAACATAGTTGGCTGCACAAAGGTGATTGAGATACTGCTTTGAAGAACAAGAGTTGACAGAAACCTACATTTTGTATCCATGCCAGAGAGGCAATACAAGCCAATATGCCAGCATAACTTATCCATACGGCTAGCTAACTGCATTGCATTATGTTACAATCACTGTAGTAAAACATTGTAAAGGTAGGTAAGAATTCATTTTATCAAGGGCATAAACTTTTTTGCAGTCTTTTTCAGAAATGTATTAGCCCATATTATTTGTGAGAGTTACCTAGAACCCCATTATCACATTTTCAAGCACTATAAACTGGGCTTACAGTGTCAAAGCAGAGCAGGATTTGCTATGGCCATCCTGCACAGTACATGGATATGTTATTTCTTGATCTGTCACAAGCATATTCTTAGGTATCAAACAAATTTTGTATTCTTCCCAAGTGTAATGAATTATATTGCAGGACGTATTCCTTAAGAGGAATTTGATACAGTTGTATGGGCATGTTTACCATAACAGTTGATTTTCATGTATCAGAAGCACTGCATGCTGTATGAGCTCCCTGTTACTGACTGTTGTCCCTTTTTGGTGGGGATATACCACCAACCTCTCCCAGTCCTCTGTGAAGTACAGATTAAGCACCAGCCTTCTAGGAGATATGTATTGGTGGGAGAGCACCTGCCTGCTTCACCATGTACTCCCTTACATACTGCAAGAAGAGGCTGCTAGACCCACCTCCCTTGTGGGTTATAATTGGCAAACTAATCTCAAATCTGTCTGTTTTCCTTGTCCAAAAAAAAAAAAATGATGTGACAAGCTGCTCTCCTTTTTTATTGAACACTTTAGTGACATCCTTAGCGTGGGTGTGGAAGCGACCATTTGAGCTCCAAAATTTTGGCTGGAAAGATGGACATCCCTCTGTGGCTGATTCACCAAGTATATTGAATTGTACTGTAGCAGTGATCCTAATCTTTGAACATCTCTTGATGTCTTTGACTGAGCCACTGTTGCAGTATTCTTAACAGATGGGTTGTAGCTTGCTGACATCCAGCCAGGGTGCCAAAGCTTTACCTTCCTAGGCTATACATCCAGATGATGACTTCAACATGTTGGCGCGGGGGTATAACATCAAACATATGTGAAAGATCAGTGAAGAGAACTGAAGAATTAATGGTGCAGAACAGCAAAAAATCCAGTAAAGAATGTGAAAGTACCTGCACCGAAACATGGCACTTTGTTAGACTTGAGAATGACACAGCAGGAACAAAAATAGAAATAAAATCCAGGTGTTTATTTACTAATGAATAATCCAAGTGTAAGTAACAAATAGGTAAGCACTTTCACGAGTTATACTAGCTTCATCAGACCACAGTAAAATCAAATTTCAAACAGTGGTGCAGGTACATACACATTCTTATATGTGCAAGATCCTCAAACTGTCTTGCTGCCAGCCTGAATACATATTATTGCATCTGTCAAACTGTGATTGTTTTGTTGCTCAGCACCATAACTTTGCTTGTCGGATCTGGTAAGTGCATTGGGATCCTCCTTTCTAAACTTTTGACCATCTTGATAATTGTTATTAGATGTCATCTGGGAGGGATAAGTGTGAATGCAGTAGACACATTCCGTACAAAGACTTGTTGACTAAGTGCCTGTTCTGTCTAGGCCCAGAATACAACTATAAATCCTGCTGCATCTATCAGTATTTTGTTCCTAAAACCTTAATGTTTAGGCTATCCACAGATCTGATGCTATATGTGTCGATCGTGGATGGGGTCTTGGATCCAACCTCAGATCCGAACCGGCAACTGAAAGGAGAGATCCAGAGCTGAAGTCCCTCCTCTTTCCATAATCCCTTGTTAACTCAGAACCACCAGATCTCATTTGCTGCGATTTTCGCTCGGATGTGCGATGTCTGAAAAGCCTTCTGGCTTTAAAAGATGTACCTCATGTGGTTGGAAAATGCCCACTCGCACGAGAAGTGTGTTTATTGCCTGGGAGAGCCTCACCTAGAGGTTGAATGTGACATTTGTGCCGGATGCAACCCCAGGGCTCTCCTTGAATGCAGGAACAAGCTCCTGCTTAAGGGGCTTGCCAAAGGGGGTCCTCTGGCCTCGGGTTCCTCTTCTACACTTCCCTCCAGTCCCAAGAGGAATTCTTCTTCCTCTAGGGATTGTTCCTCTAAAAAGCTAAGGCTCTCGGATATGAGCTCTCCAGCTCCAAGCCCAGCCTCTTTGGCTTCAGATCTGGGCTCTTCTGCCCGGAGAGCTTCAGCTCCTTCTGATGGATCTGAGACCTCGGAATCTTGGTGGCCCTCGGATCTGACTCGACACAGACCGTCTTCTGATCTGACCTGCCCATCAAATCCATCTGTAGCACTGACTGCTCCTTCGGATCCACCCATGTCTTCAGATCCATTAGTTTTATCGGATCCAGTCATTATTGATGTTTCTCCCTCGAGGTCCAGGAGCCCAGATACTAGGTGGACAAGTCGGTCTCCCTCCCGAGACTGCAGGCCTTCAGCTAGATCAGGACATTCCTTTGTTTCTTCTAAATCCTCCAGAGGTTTCCTCCCTCAGACATGGATAGGATGATGAGGAGCTTTCTCAAGGCCCAAATCCAGTTGGACTTGTTATCATCCCCTGCTCAATTGCCAAGGGGATCCTCTCCATCCACAGGACCTCACTGTCCTCGTCTGACCCATCCAGGTTTGGATCCTCAGGATCAGAGCATTCCCTGTGAGAGGCTGACAATGTCTGGCATATCTTCCTTTCCCACACTGTCACGGTCCCTGGCAGCCTCTGTTCCATTCACCTCGGAACTGGCTGTGCCTCGGCCCCGCGAAGTCAGTGCTGATTCCTGGGGGATGGGATCAGGCCCGGAGGTTTTGGACCATTCCCTACCTCTGGGGGCCTCCAGGCTGGACAGCTCATGGCCAATATTGTGTGGAGATGTTGGTGATGCGTTGGGGTCCCCCTTCCTTCCTTCCTGGTTGGCTGTGGCCATGGGGGAGGAGAGGAAGGCTTTGTTAAGTCCTTCGGCCTTCCGGCTTTAGAGAGGACCTTTTCTGGCTAGGTAGCTTACTCTCCTTTGGCTCTAGATCCTCTCTAGCCCCTCTCGACATTGGGCAGAGAGACCTCATCATCCTTCCAGGGTCAGCCCTCACGGTAGTGCTTTCATATGGGCATTACTCCCCCTTGAGGTTGCTGCCTCTTCCAAGTCCTCCCCAGAGCCCACCAAGGAGAAGCCTCCTCGGAAGAGGACATGCAAGAGGAGGCACTTGAGCTCCCCTAGAGAATCCCTCACTGTTGACACAGATTTCGAGGAAGGAGATGGGTCCCCCAGACTTCCGTCTGAGGATGTGTCCTTTGGGGACATCCTCAAAATCATCAAGCAAAGAGGTGGTTGGTCTTCCCTCACCCCGTCTTCAGAGGAATCTGTGTTTTTGCAGGCCTTTGGGACGGGGCCATCTTCTACCTGGGTGTCCCCCCCTATCGACGGGTTGTACAACACATCGCTGACAGGGCATGAAAGGAGCCAGACACAATGGAACCAGTTCCTAAAAAGGCTGACAAGTTTCTAAGCCCCCCCAAGGATAAGACCTTTTGGAGTAAGGGTGTCCCCATTGATGCCATCATGGCGGACATAGGTACTAAAAAGGAGCTCACTGAACAGAGCTCCACGTTCCATCCCTCGAACAGGGAGTCTCGGGCGATTGACCATTTTGGGAAGGACGTGTTTGCCTCAGCTACATTTGGACTGAGAGCAATCAATTACATGGCACACTTCACCCAACTGCAAAGGGATGTGGTATCCGGGCTCTACACTTCTCTTTCTGAGTTGCTGCCTCGGGAGAGTCTTAAATTAGTCTCTTTAAAGCTATCCACTCTAACTTCCTGGCTAATGCTTTGATGAGGTTGATCTCCAATTCAGCACAGGCCACCTCTCAGGCGGTGGGCACTGGCTTTGCCATTAGGTGGCATGCCTGGCTTCACCTTTTTTGGATTTGTGGTACTCTTTAAGGCGTCCTTCACTAATATCCCTTTCAACGAGTCAACTTTGTTTGGTCCCTCCATCAAAGAGACTTTGACCCGCAGAGAGCAAGAAGGAAAGACTCTGTCCGCAGTGGGGATCAGGTTCTCTGCACCCCAACGATCCTTTTCCAAAAATCCAAGGGGTAGTAAGAACCTTTGGTTTTGCAGGTCTCAGTCTTCCTTCCAGGATGCTCCTCAGAAATCTTCTTCTTCTGGCCGGGGTAGGGGATTTGACGGTAGATGCCACCTAAGAGGCAGAAGGGGTCCGCAGAACCACGGCTCCTAGGAGTGCTTCATGGAGAAGCTGCTCAGCTCTTCTGAAGCGCTGCCTGGCTGTCCTGCCCTGGAGGCAGTCGGGGAACCATCTCTCTCTCTCCACCCACTAGCCTGAACACCTCAGAACAGTGGGTATTAAAGATAATTTCCAGGGGTTACATCATAACATTTTTTCAGCCCCCTCCAGTTCAAAGTTCTCTCCAGGACATTCCACCCCGCTAAAGGGAATTGGCCCATCTTGAGATCCAAGACCTTCTTCAAAAAAGAGGCATCTAAGAGGTCCCAACAGGATAAAGAGGGTCCGGAACCTACTCTTGGTTCTTTCTGGTGCCTAAGAAGACCAGGGACCTCCGTCCTGTCTTGGACTTCAGCGAACTGAACTTGCCGGTCAATAAGTCCAAGTTCCATATGGTCACTCTTCAGTTCATTCTGCCTCTTCTGCGCAAGGATGACTGGATGCACCAGTGGATCTCAAGGATGCGTACTATCCTAGCAAAATCGACAGATGCTCCAGGAGATACCTGCGCTTTTAGCTAGGGGCCAACCACTATCAGTTCAGAGCCCTGCCCTTTGGACTCACCACAGCCCCCCAGTTGTACCAAATACATGGCAGTGGTGGCAGCTCATCTCTGGTTGCAAGGTTTCCAGGTCTTCCTGTACCTGGATGTTTGGCTGTTCATGGCCCCTAAGAGGCATCAACTTGCTATGGCCACCGATTATACCCTCAATCTCTTTCAGGATCTAGGCATCATGGTCAGCTGTCCAAATCCCATCTTTCCCCGTGTCAGAACCTAGAGTTTATCGGGATCCTTCTGGACATGGTGTCTGAGACTGCAGCACTTCCCCTATGCAGAGTTCAAACCATTTGCGACCAGGTCCAGCAGTTGCTGGATCTCGATCATCCCATAGCCCACTTGATCTTGCAGGCGCTAGGCTCAATGTCATCTAGGAGGGATAAGTCACCTGAAGACTCTTCTCATCCTCATTGACCCTTTTTGGCCGTGTCAGACTATCCATTTAGTTCCTCTCACCAGATATCTTCTGCAGTGGACCCTGGCGGTGCAATGGTCAGCTCAGTTTCACTTCATGTCCATGACCATCAGGATCTCTCAAGTGTGCAGATGTCACTTTACTTAGTGGCTCCAAGCTCAGGATCTCATGCTAGGCAGAACCTTCTGTCTTCCCCAGCCCAAGTCCATGGTGGCTACTGATGCCTCCCTGTTTGGGTGGGGGTGGCATTTTTGGGGGAGGTTGGTTCAGGGCACATGGTCCCCCATATAGGCCAAATTGCACATAAATGTCCTGGAGATGAGAGCAGTTCTTTTAATGTTGCAAGCCTTCCAGGAGTGCCTCACTGTCGTGATTATAACAATTCAGGCAGACAACATGGCAGTGATCTGGTACATCAACAAGTAGGGGGTAACACGGTCTTATCCCCTGTGCAGAGAGGCCATCAGAGTGTGGGAACGGGCAATGTCTACCAGGCGCTTTCTTCTTGCAATGCACATTCCTAGCAGTTCCAACGTGTTAGCCGACAAACTCAGCAGATCTATCCTGAGTCCCCACGAGTGGTCCCTGAATCCGTCAGTGCATCTCGGATATTCAACCATTGAGGTCTTCCTTGCTGCAATCTTTTTGCCTCCCCAAACAACCAGAAATGCAGAAACTACTTTGCCCTGATCCCCCTGATGGGGATGTCACCCAGGGAAGCTTTGGTACATGATTGGCCGTCGGGATTTCTTTATGCTTACACTCAACTCCCCTCATTCCCAAAATGTTACAGAAAGCCAGTTGCCTGAAGACTCTTCTCATCCTCATTGACCCTTTTTGGCCTTGTCAGACATTGTTCTCCCTCCTTTGGTCTCCTCTGAAATATCCACCCTAGATATTGGATCACACCATAGATCTCCTTTCCCACCCTTGTGGGCCTCCTTTTCCCAATCTCCAGTCTCTTCGTCTAACTGCATAGTTCCTCCATTTCCAGTGATCCTTTCCCAGTCCGGCTTCCCTCTTCAGTTGAAAATGTTATCCTGGCCTCTCACAAACTGTCTGTCAAGAAGGTGTATTCCAGTAAATGGAAGAAAGTTTCTGTTTGGGCTAAACAGTGCAATCCAGATATTTTTCAGCCCCTATTCCTGACATTTTGTTATGCTTGGCCTCTCTTTTCCACCAAGCAGCCAGTTTCTCTACAAGCAAACTCCAATTGGCAGCCATCTCTAACTTCCATTTGAATGAAAGTCCCACCTTTTCTTCCAGGCTGTGCAAGGCCTTCCTCAAAGGGATCTCTCTTCACAGGCCTCCTATTAAGGATCCCTCCCCACCATGGGATCTCACACTAGAGTTGCAGTCTTTGACTCAGAAACCCTTTGAGCCTGCAGCAACTTGTGATCTTAAATTCCTGTCCTGGAATACGGTCTTCTTGGTGGCTATTACTTCAGCCAGGAAGGTCACTGATGTGCAGGCTCTCAGCATTAAGACCCCTTTCTTGGTGTTCCACAAAGATAAGGTGTCTGTCAGGACCAAGCTGCAGTATCCCTGAACTCAGACAAACCTTCCAAGCTGCTCCCTGGCACTAATGTTCTTCCCAGTGACAAGGACAGTTGAGCAATGGACAGGTGGGGTAAGAAATTATACTTCATACACTTTAGCTTTCAGAGCTATAAACTACCAAACTCAAACGACCATATACTTACTCTCTGTGCTACAGTCCTTAAACAAGACCATCACGGAGCCCCAGCCACTGGAATCAAAGCAGCATATGCAGTCTCTAGTGGCCTACACTTTACAAATAGCCAGGCACAGTAGAAAATGCAGCTATAATGCTGTCAGTACTTCTTCCTGGGTGGCTGCTACTAGCTCAGTGATCAGGTGGTGTACAAGGCTGCAAGGCCATCTTCTTCCAGAACATTTCAAGTCTATGAACCTAGACTTCTCTGTGGATAAAAGCCTTCTTTTTGGCTCACAAGCTGCCAGTCTTTTCAAGGCTTTGCAAGAACAGGGCAAGACAATGAAAGATTTCTGTCAGATTCTGCTTTCTACAGTTTCCAAGTATCATAGAAATTATCCAACAAAATCTGTCTCCTTTGCTTGCCAAGAGAGATACTAAAAATCTCATAGACAAAGAAAAATTCCTAAGAAAAGATTACCAGAAAAAAATCAGAGGGATTCACCTCCCGGGAGGCCTTAGTTTAATAGTAGACCCCTGTGACTGTATTACACCCATCCCCCTCTCCAAACCCAACCCTTCCACTCCCCTCTCAAAAGGACTCTTTCTTTTCCATTCTGGGATACAGTAACCTCAGACAAATGGGTCTTAAGCATTATGAGAGAGGATTATACTATGTCTTGAGAAAGCAGCCCATGTCCTGGGGGAATAACCCCCCCCCCCCAACCAGATACAGCTGCTAGACTTTGTCATGCAAGACTTACTAGCACAGAGAACCATAGAATAGGTCCCCTTATCCTTTTTAGGAAAGGGATTTTACTCAGGGATCTTTATTGTCTCAAGGAAAGAGGATCAATGGAGACCTATCCGGAACCTCTCCCAGCTACTGAGAGTTCCCTCTTTCAGAATGCTATCTTTACAAACTCTTCTACCCTTCCTACTTCCTCAAGCCATCTTGCTATCCTTAGATCTAAAGGATGCTTATCTTCATATTCCATCCATCCTTCCTGCAGAAAAGTTCTCAGGTTCTTTACTGGATCTTCATATTTTCAGTTTACTGCTTTGCTCTTTGGTCTTTCTACAGCTCCAAAGGTTTTCAGAGAGTGTCTATCCCCATTAGTGGCTTTCTGTTGCAGGACATACAAATTTTCCCTTACCTGGATGACCTACTCCAGGTTTTATCCAGGGATTCTTTACCTTCATTACACTGCACATCCTTTGACCCTTCTGGGGTTTACTATCAATTACAAAAAAATCTCAGCTCATTCTTATCCAGCAACTGACCTGGAATGCAGCCTGTACTTGTCTGCCATGCACGCCTGTTTTCCTCAGGAGATGATCATCTTTGTAGTCACCGAGTTCTTAATAGTTTCTAGCAAGGGTTTTTGTTCATCCAACTAAGCTCTTAAGGCCATGGGACTTATGGCTAACACCATCCCTGTGCTGCCCCTTGCCAGATTACACATGAAGGAAGTACAATGGTATCTGAAGTCCGTGTGGTTCCAGCACTCTCACTCTCTCAATACCTGCATTCCTCCTCTTCTTGCATCAAGAAAAACTTCTGTGGTGAAGCAACCAGGTTATGCTCAACCTAGGTGTTCCATTCACTCCAGCCCCATACAGCCAAGTCCTATTTACAGATGCTTCAGACAGGGAGTGGGGGGGGCTTGGACAGGAGACCGCAGAGTTTAAGGAGAGTAGCCTACCTGTGTACTAAAAGAACACATCAACTTAAAGGAAATTAGGGCACTCCTGCAAGCTCTACAGAGATTTTCACATCTTTAGAAACTAGGGACTTTGCTGGTACACATGGGCAGCACCAGGTTGAAGTGGTACGTAAACAAGCAGAGAGACTCGAGATCATACCATCTGTGCACAGGCTAGCACATGAGGCCTGGCACCTAGCCTTTCAGTTGAATCTTACACTTACAGTGAAGTATATTCCCTCTCAGCAGAACACATTGGAAGACTCGCAAAGAAGGTGCATGGAGGGTCCCTGAACACAGAGGTTTTCAAATCCATAACTCTAAGATGAGGGACTCCCCAGAAAGACCTCCTTGCTTCCTCTGAGGGCCACCTACTCCTGATTTTCTGGACAAGGAACCCATCACCCTAGCCCAAAGGACAAATGCCGCCTTCTTCCAATGGATGGAGAAGTTCCTTCATGCATACCCCCCCTCTGCCTGTGCTCCCAAGGCTCCTACTTGAGGTCCAGAAGGAATATCCAAAATTCCTGCTTCTGGCACCTTTCTGGCTAAGACAGCACTGGCCCCTACTCCTGTTTTACCTCTCAAAGGGAAATTACTAGAGAATCCCTCCAAAACCAGATCTAAAAGACTCAACAGAAAGGAAAGCTATTTCATCCCAATCTGACCTCATTCAGTCTGACCCTCTGGATGACAGGATTCTAATCCCTGCAAGACGCACCTTTTCTGAAGAGGTTATTTGAGTCCTACAAAAAAACAAGAAATCTAACATTAGGAAATCTTGCACAACCAAGTGGAAGAGATTCTCAGTCTGGTTTCTTAAGCGCAAACTCCACCCCCTTCTGTTGGACTCCCCCACACTATTCCAAAACTTGAGTGACTTATTAAATTTGGGTTAACTTACTCTTCCATTAAGGCTGACTTGTGTGCCATTCATGCTTGCCTACCTTTGGAGCCCCTCTCTCATATCCAGGGCTGTTTTTTTTTCTAAGATGAGTTTTATACCTCAGACCCCCAAAAGAAGCCTATCCCCTCACCTTGGCACCTTCATTTTGTTTTGGAATAGCTCACTCTACCCCCTTTTGAACTGACTGCTTTGGCTATTCTTAGATTCTGCACTTGGAAAACAGTGCTCCTAGTCTTGATTTCACCCCACACGGTCTCAGAACTACATACTCTCATGGTTATTCCGCCCTTCCTCATCTTCCACAAAGACAGGGTAAGCCTCAGGGCCAATTCTTTTTTCATGTCAAAAGTGGTTGGCAAGCTAACCCTCAACTAAGCAATCAATCTGCCTGTCTTCTTCCCCAGTCCCCAGAATAGTAGAGAAAGAATCTTACACTCCTTAGACATTCTTAGACAATTGCCTGGACAAAACTAAATATATCAGAAAAACAGATCAGCTGTTTGCCTCAGTGATATATTCCAGTACAGGACAACCAGTTTCCAACCACACTGTTGCTTCCTGGATCTCAAAGGCTACTTCCTAATGTCACCATGGAAAGAATTTACCCAATTGGCCAAAAGCACATTCCACTCGAACAGTGGCCTCATCAGGTGCCTTCTACAAGGGGGTGAATGTCACATCCATTTTAGAAGCAGCTACCTTGTCATCTGTTCACACTTTCCAAAACAGTACAAGCTAGATGCCTTCTCCAGTTCCAGGGCAGTATTTGCCAGAACTATTCAGCTTGGCCTCATGGATTCTTTGCCTTCTTCTTCTTTTTAAGTCTGCAGCTCTGGTAATCATCCATCTGTTAAGAATACTACAGCAGTCGCTCTGTCAGGACATAGTGCAGTTGTGTAAAGACTTACCATAACAGTAGATGTCCTACTGATCACTGTTGCAGTTTTCCTTCCCTCCCACCTTAGCCTCTTCTCTTCTTCTCTCTCCCTTTTGATACAAACACTATGCCTTACAGTTACAGACACACACACATCATCCCAGGATATTACAGATTTTCTGAGGGAAACTTGCTTACCCTTTTCAAATTATGGCCCTCATAGTTGACCAGTCTCCTTCCTCAGTTTAATTCAGGCCAGTGCTGGCTTGGAGATAGTCTGAGGATCTTCCATACATGTTCATTTTTGTACCCCTATGCCGATGAGCTGGGGACATCTACTGAATGTACGTCCTAGGAAGGTAAGGCTTTGGAACTCCAGAGGGATGGCAACAAGCAGCAACCCATATGTTAGGAATACTGCAACTGATAGGTTATGTGAGTCTGTCATAGGTTCATAGGTTCATACTAGGCTATCTGCCCTAGGGCATTTATAAGTCTAGCCAGAATGTGTTTGGCTTTCACCACCCATTTTAAATTTATTTTGCTATGCCCTTTTTCGAGGTTAGTATACTGTGCCTCTGTCTAACAGTGACACAGAAGTGATACCCGGGGTAAACCTACGATCTCCCATCCACTCATCAAGATTCCTCTTGAAGGGGGGCGGAGCCTAATGGCTAACTGAGAGCAGCTTGATTTTGAGCTCTTCATACTCATACTAGAAAATACAGGAAAAACTAAATATATTTAAAAAAAACTTGGGTAAATATTGAAGATGAAGTAAAACTACCAATTTTGAAGAAAGAATTCTGAAATTTTCCTGTCAAATACTACAGAGGACATTCCAAACTGTTTGAAGATGAGTAACTCCAAGAATTCACACTCAGACTCTATTATAAAAAAAGAGATGCAACAGATATCTGCTACTCTGCTGGACTTATCGCTAAAAATGGACAGATTCACTGAAAATCTGGAAAGTCTAAAGGATAACTGCCAAAAACAAACAGAAGTTTTTAAAGAAATCTTACAACAGCAACAAATAAAAATATCAGACATTGAGACTTCCTTAAGTGATGTTGATGGGAGGTTAAAAGAAAGTGAACTACATCCTCAATTTCTGCTACAACAGAACACTTGGTTAATAAATAAAGTTGATGATATAGAGAATAGAGAAAGAAGGACAAACATAAGGATTTTTGGTCTTCCAGAGAAATCCGAAGGTGACGACATTATCTCATTCTTGAACTCTTGGTTTCCTGAAGTTCTCGGACTAAAAGAAGGCTTATCTTATGGGATAGAAAGGGCACACAGAGCTATCTGTAAGCCACTTTCTATTTCTTCTAAATCAGCTCCAAGATCCATAGTAGTTAAATTTCTTTCTTTTATGGACAAAGAGCTTATACTGAGATCTGCATGGAGGAAAAGTCCTGTTATGTATAAACAGTCACTATTAAGATTTGATAATGACTATTCAACAAGAGTTCTAGATATAAGGAAGAAAACATGGCCATTAGTAAAACTTTTGAAACAGCATAAAATCAAGGTGCAGCTCTCTTATCCAGCCAAAATAAGAATCCAATATAACAACGACATGAGAACATTCAACAGCATAGAGGAAGCCACATCTTTCATAAAGAATAATAACATAATTCCACTACCTGAGGAAATGGACTGGTTAAATTCATCTTCTTTAAAAAGGGCTCCAGGAAAAAATATTTGGTCGGAGGCAAGAGAAAAGAAGAAGCAAAAGACTGACAAGAAGAACTCTGATGATACTATTTCTCTCAAAGTATCAACTAAGGTATGATTATAATATATTAAAACTAAACTCTTTGATACACTAGTATAAAGCAGTTTTTTATTTCTCTTTTTTCTTTTCTTATTTAATTGTTTAGTTTAATATAATACTTAAATTTTAGTACTAATTAATAACTTACTAAAGCCCTGAAGTACATATTTTTTCTCTAGCCAATGAAAGTCTACTAGACATTCTTTTTGTTTTATCACTAAGCTTTTAATATAAACTGCCCTTTTAAATGGTTTTCTCTATACAACTGCTTAGTTGATAAATTAAGGCATTTTTGATGCCTGAATAAATATTATCATTTTTAGAAGTCACATTTATGTTATTTAAAAGTGCACATTCAAAATTCATTGATTTAATTTGATGTAGAGTATTGTGATAAAAATGTTATACAATAGAATCACTCATGAACATTTTAGATGTATTCAGCATATTACTGTATTATTTGTAAGTAAAAAAGCATCCACGAGCCTTCTGCTCAGTTATTTTTAGTTTCCTTATCTAAAAAGTTGTTCACCACTTCATACATTACAAGTGATATATTTAACTGTACATAGATGTAATTTAAGTTACTGGCCAGAAGATGGCGTGTAAATACACACTATCACAGAATTTTCCTCTTCAACACTGCAGCTTCTTCTCTATACAAGTATTTGGTTACTAGAACAGTGCAAAATAACAATTTATTCATAAGTGCACATTCGAAATTCATTGATTTAATTTGATGTAGAGTGTTGTGAAAAAGATGTTGTACAGTGGAGTCACTCATGAACATTTTGGATGTATTCAGCATATTGCTGTATTGTTTGAAAGTGAAAAGGCATCCGCGAGCCTTCTGCTCAGTTATTTTTAGTTTCCTTATCTAAAAAGTTGTTCACCACTTCATACATTACAAGTGATATACTTAACTGTACATAGATGTAATTTAAGTTACTGGCCAGAAGATGGCGTGTAAATACACACTATCACAGAATTTTCCTCTTCAACACTGCAGCTTCTTCTCTATACGAGTATTTGGTTATTAGAACAGTGCAAAATAACAATTTATTCAAAAGTGCACATTCAAAATTCATTGATTTAATTTGATGTAGAGTATTGTGATAAAAATGTTATACAGTAGAATCACTCATGAACATTTTAGATATATTCAGTATATTACTGTATTATTTGAAAGTAAAAAAACATCCACGAGTCTTCTGCTCAGTTATTTTTAGTTTCCTTGTCTAAAAAGTTGTTCACCACTTCATGCACAGCACGTGACATGTTTAACTGCACATAGATGTAATTTAAGTTTCTGGCCAGAAAATGGCGTATAAATACACACTATTGCAGAGTTTTCCCCTCTAACACTGCTGTTTCTTCTCTATACAAGTATTTGGTTACTGGAACAGTGCAAAATAATACTTTATTCAAAAGTGCACATTCAAAATTCATTGATTTAATTTGATGTAGAGTATTGTGATAAAAATGTTATACAATAGAATCACTCATGAACATTTTAGATGTATTCAGTATATTACTGTATTATTTGAAAGTAAAAAAAAAAAAAAAAAAAACATCCACGAGCCTTCTGCTCAGTTATTTTTACTTTTCTTATCTAAAAAGTTGTTCACTGCTTCATACATAGCACACGATATATTTAACTGTGCATAGATGTAATTTAAGTTACTGGCCAGAAGATGGCAAGTAAATACACACTATTGCAGAGTTTTCCTCTTTAACACTGCTGTTTTCTTCCTTATACAAGTATTTGGTTACTAGAATAGTGCGCTATCATTGCCTGAATAAATATTGTTGTTCTTGGTGAATGCTTTTATGTAGCTTAAAGGTACACATTTACAATTTGTTAATTTGAATTAATGTAAAGTATATTAATGAAAATATTATAAAATGAAACCACTCGTGAACATTTTGGGAAACATCTAGAACATTAATGTATTATCTGAGGGTGGACAGTATTCATGAGCCTTTTGCTGGGCTTTTTCAGTTTTTTTTGTCTGAAAAGTTGTTCACCGTCCACATTCATAAGCACGCGATATATCCTAGCGTGTTTAGATGCAATTTAAGTTACTGATCACAAGATGGCGTGTAAACACGCACTATCGCAGAGTTCTTTCCTTAACATCGCTGTTTTGATTACAGTAAAGGAAGTGTTTGCTTCAATTATTTTCACACTTCATATATTCTTTGGTATTTTATTAAAAATGTTATGGTTTATTATCAATCTCAGTTAATATCTCATGCAAGTATAGCGCTAGATCTGCTTTGAAGACAGCGCTATTATAACAAGAAAGATAGTGAATCATTTAAATACTGTTGTGTCTTAATGGGTGAGTGTCTGGTAAAAGTATAATACATGCGCTCGGTGAACACATCTAACCGACACTGTGTTAGATAAGTTACTTATAGTTATTAAGTTATATAGAAATGGAAGAAGAGGGAAGGAAAAAGAAAGGTGAAGAAAAAGTAAAAAAAAAAAAAATCCTGAGTGTCAGCTTACTGGGAATTATACTTTTATTTATCTAAAGATTGCTTTATCATACTTGTTATTGTATAAAGGAAGTACTATACGTAAAATGTTTATTATAAATGATTAGTTATGAGACAAGAGTGCTATTGCACCATTATCAAGGTAGATTTCCTTTGCAAGTATAATTCTAATTTTGACCTTTCTCCTTTCTGTTTTATAGTTTTAACATATAAGTTGAGACCTTTTACTAGTTGCCAGACGCTCACTATATTTGTGATAAGCAGAAGACAATATCTGATATGTGTGATCTTTAAATTGAACTTAATAGAGAAAATCTTATGAATAATAACTTACTAATAACAGAACTACAAAAGATCACATATAAGTAATTTAGGAGTGAAATCTTTTACACATGTTATTAATTTTAGATTGTGGAATTATCAGAGTTATAAAACTGACATTAACTGAAGAATGGGAAAATGCTTTAATGTAAAGCACTATAAATATTGCTTTAATTCTAACTGTTATTATATTAAATCTTATAAATGAATATTATTATCTGTAAGGACTTTAATTGGTTTCGATAAGTGGTTAGCTATATGTCAATTAACTTCACTATGCTGATGTAATAACTTATATAGATCTAAAAATATGTAAAAAAATCTCTTTTATTTTAAACAGTATCTATCATACTCACTCTACTTCTTTTTATTATTAATAACGATGTTAAATATTACTAATGAACATTAATGATCTGACATTTGCTAATATATTATCTACAATTGGTAATTTGTAAAAATTTCATAATATTAATAAAAAATGAACATCTAATATATTGTTAAAGCAATTAACAAATGTCTTATTTAAAATTGTTTACAATTTGAAATAATACCTCATTTTAGAATCTAATTAGTAATGAACAAAACTTCACAGACTAGGTGTATGTGTTATTTACATAATAAGTGTATCTTGTTCTCTGGTTTTAGTTTTCATTTTTTTTTTTGATGAGCTCAATTTAAAGCAACATTTCCTCATTAATGCAACTATTATTATTGAGGGTAAATCTGTTTGAACTTTTAAGTCCAAACAGATTTGAGGTGCTAGACACTTCATGTTTGGGATTTAGAATGGTAAAATCATTAATTGTTTATTCAAAATATGTTAACGCAATGTTTTTCAGCTTTTTCATTTTTCAGTGGTCCAATTTGAAACTTTTTTAAGCATAAATAGAAATAAATATATTCATTTCAAAATAACTTTTAAAAGAAAGGATAAATCGAATACTCCAAGGTAAAACAAAATTTCAAGAACAAACAATCCAAAAGTACAAATAAATACTTAAAAAAATGACAGACACAACTTTATTATCTATAAATATTAATGGTTTAAATAATTCTATAAAAAGGTCGAATTGTCTAAGATATTTGAAATTACAAAAAGCACAAATCATATTTATACAAGAATTTCATTTTAAAAGAGTTTATAATTTCACATGAAAACCTAGTGACTATCTAATTCTTTCTCACTCCCATTACAAAAAAAAAAACAAGAGGAGTTATAATTTTATGGAAAAAAAGTGTAGTTATTCCTCAGATCATTTACAAACACGAAGATAAAGAAGGGTTAATATCAATTGTAATAATAAAATATCAAAATAGAATTTGGACTTTAATAAATATCTACTGGATTCCTGGAATAGGATTGTCTACGGTTAAAAAACACATAGAATTAATTAACAAAGTAAATAAAGGTATGATAATGGGGGGAGATTTCAATTGTATTCTAGATAACTCTGAAACAACTAATAAAAGAAAGTTACGTCTCACACCCATAAGTAAATATTTCAAAAGATGGTTAGAAAGCTTAAATCTAATAGATACATTTAATTTTAAAGATTCTAACTCATTAAGTTACACACATAGCGATTATCGCTTTAATACTAAAACAAGAATAGATAAAATATTGGTCTCCTCTGATTAAAACAGTAGGATAACAAAATTTTCTATTATTCCATGTCCCCTCTCAGACCATAATGCCTTAATTCTTAAAGTACAAATTGATTTCAAAAGATTAAACACTATAACTAGAATACCAGCTTACATCCTTAAATTAAAAGAGTTTAAACCTTGGCTAGATTCAGAAATCAAATATTTCTTAGAAACAAATCCTATTAATGATGCAAATAATATAATAACTTGGGATACACTTAAGGCTTTTTTGTATGGCAAGATTATAGGATGGTTTAAAAATAAAACAAAGGAATGGGAATCTGAATTACACAACATACAAAAACGAATAACAGAAATAAATACAAGTTCTTATGATGTAATAGATTCTCAGGAAAAAAAAAAGAAATTATAGATCTAAATAAAAAAATACAATGAATTCCTCACTCATAAAACAAATCTAGCTTTGGAAAAACTAAAATTTGCTTCAATTTCAACTTCTCCAAAACACTTACATAATCTAGCAATGAGAATTAAAAAGCAGAACTTAGAAAATAACATCATAAATATAATACATGAAGGAAAAGGGAAAAAAAAGGTATCTGATGTGAACGATATTCGTGAAGCTTTTAAGTTCTATTATGCTAAGTATTATGGAAATAATGATAATATTTCATTTTCAGATCAGAAATTTAATAGTTCCTTAATAAAAAAAACTACCTGACCAATTAAAAGTAGAAATGGACAAGCATATCTCCATAAAAGAAATAAAAGACATAATTAAAGTAAGTAAAAGCAACAAATCACCAGGAATGGATGGAATAATAATGGAATTATATAAAATTCTTCCAAATTCAGCAATTTCTCTACTTCATAACATGTTAAATGATATTCAAATTCAAATGATTACTCCACCATCTTGGAAATATTCACTAGTTACCCCTATAAAAAAAGATAAAAGCGATTCATCCCAATGTAGCTCATATAGACCTATCTTTCTGCTTAATAATGATTATAAAATCTTTATGTCTATCTTAGTAATTAGAATTAAGAAATCCCTGACTAAAGTCATAAATGAAGACCAAACAGGCTTTATATTTGGAAGACACACATATGACAATATTCAGAGAATTTTAACCATTATAGAAGCTTTGAACAGAGACAATTCAGAAGCTCTTATAATCACATTAGATATAGAGAAAGCATTTGATTCGGTAAACTGGAAGTATCTATTTAAAATTTTGGAACTTTTTGAATTCCCATTAAACTTTATAAATTTAATAAAGAATATATATAAAGATAACCTGGCTTATGTAAAATTAGGTCAGTTTACCTCGGAAGCTTTCAAAATAACTAAAGGCTCTAAGCAAGGTTGCCCTATGTCTCCCATACTGTTTGCCCTGGCGATAGAATTATTTATGCCTGCAATACGAAGTGATCTAAAAATAGAAGGAATTAACTTTTACAATAAATTTAATTCTAAAATCATGTTATTTGCTGACGATATATTGTTGACTTTAAGACCGAATGAAGAGTCCATGCAAGAATTAGAGAAACAAGTAGAAGATTTTTTTTCCATTTCAGGTCTTTGTTTCAATAAATCCAAGTCAAAACATATACTTCTAAATAAAATAGATGACTTGCATCTGAATAAATATCAAATAATTGGAGAAAAGGTTTCTTCACTAGAATATCTAGGAATTCTTATATCCGAGAACATAGATACTACCATGACCTTAAATTATAATAAAATCCAAAATTTAATTCAAAAACAAGTTAATAGCTGGAATAAATTAATATTAAACTTGGAAGATAGGTTACAGTTAATAAAAATGATATTACTACCACAAATAAATTATATAGCATTAGCAATCCCTATTTTACCAGATAAAAAAGTTATAAAGACAATACAGAAACTTTTAATGGATTTTCTTTGGTATCCAAAAAAGAATAGAATTGCTTTCTCACATCATATTAGACCCTGGGACTTGGGAGGAATCAAATTTCCAGACATAGAAATGTATATTAAAGCTTCCATCATTAAACTTATACTAAATTGGGTAAATCCAAATTATTCATCCGCATGGACAATTTTACATCTAACTTTCTTCTTAAATGAAAACAAAATATTAAAAAAATATGGATTTGGAGAATTATAATAACATATTTTTGCATGTACTATGTCATAGCTTACAAAATAAAACAACAAAGCCAACTGATTTATCATATCTGAATAATATTTATAATCTACTTAGAAAATTTATAATTACAAATCCAGACATAAAATTATGGTTCAAACTCTTAATACCATTTAAAACATCAAAGAATTTTAAAGAAAAAATCCAAGAAAAAATACTCATTAATTGGGAATCCAAAAACTTTATTTACTGGTTTCAATGCTTAAATAATCACAGTACTTTAACCACTCAACAAGTAATAAATGAGTTTAGTATATTTGAAATAGACAGAACAGAACTACAAAAAATACTACAATATGCAAGTGATTTATGTAGAATTATTAATGATTCAAACTTTAATACTATACCTAAGTTCATAAAATATATGCAAGAATTGATTTATGGAAATCATAATAAGCTAATTTCTATATCTAAATTATACAAAATTTTAATAGTGTATATAACCAAAATAGGTCAAAATGTTGTGAACATTTTAACAAAGGGCTTGACAATAAATCTATCATCTGAAGGTATGACTGACCTTTTGTTGTCAGTTAAGCTAACATCAAACTTCCAGATATGGAAAATCTTCACATGGAAATTTTTACATAGAGCCTTTTATACACCACATAAAATAGCCAAATTTGACCCTGCCCAAAAGCCCACATGCTGGAGATGTACTGTAAATTGCGAGGCAGATTGGATACATATATTTTATGATTGCATTAAAAAATTCTGGGAAGATATTAATACATTTCTTCAAGCCATTTATAATGATAAATTTGTTCTAACAAAATCTTTAATTTTTTTGAATGTAGACGACTCAGTAACTATGAGTAAAAGTGATCAATATCTTTTATGGTCTATTCTGGCTGTAGCCAGAAAATGTATAACAAGAAAATGGAAATCCACTATCCCTCCAAGTTATGAAGACTTCATATCTCTATTAAAGGAATCTGCACAAAAAGAATTAAAAGTCAAAGAAGAAAGAATTTTTCCCAGACATTGGACAGACAATCCTTGGAATAAAATCTTAATACTTATAGACACATTACAAAAGGATAGAATTTCTTCTACATGAAATTGAAATGTTATAAACTAAGATGGACTTATGTGAATATATACCAGTAAAGGTTATACTAGTTCTATGTGATTCTTCCTCTTTATAACCTAATCGGTTAATCCTTTTCATTGGACCACCTGTAAATATTGTACATATTGTTATAGTTATTAACTATTTTCTTTTATTTTGAATTGTAACTTAAATTTACTGTATCATAATTTGTCTACAAACAAATAAAAATTATTTAGTAAAAAAAAAAGATTCCTCTTGAAGAGAGTCAATGAGGGACTCTGCCTAACCTGGACTGGGATTTTATTCCAGAGTGAAGGGAGCCTCTGGGTTATGAATCTGTCCCTCCAGCATGTCCTATTTATTTCAGTGCTGAGGTTCAAGTCTCTCAAGCGCGTAGCTCGATGGGATTTGGATTTTCTGAGGTGCAGCATGTCCATTAATTCCGGGTTGGACATGGCTTTATATGTCAGGCACAGATTGCCTCTGAGCAGGCGGTATGCCACTGAGTAGAGCTGGAGTTTCTTTAACTGGGCAGCATATGGCATCTGTTTGAGCCCTTTGATCCTCTTGGTGAGGTACTTTTGGGGTCTTTCCAGTTGCTGCAGGTGTCTGGTAAGGTACATCCCAAAAGGGGCATTGTACTCAATTATGGGCCTGATGAGGGATGAGTAAAGAGGCACGATGACCTCCCCTGATCTAGATGTGAATCCCTTCATGATTAGGTGAGCTATATAATATGTTTTTCTAACCACTTTAGCCACGTGGTTGTCAAATGAGAGATTGCTATCAACTTGGGTCCCCAGGTCCATAATTACTTCTTCTGTACTTAATGGATTACCACCTATGTGGTAATTTGTGGGCACTTTGTTTTTGCCAAAGGGGATGACTATACACTTTTTGGCATTTAGCTTGAGGCCATGGCTCTGGCACCAGTTGTCTGTTTCTATGAGGCCCTTTTGGAGGATGCTTGTGTCGGCTGGAGAGTCGATTATGGCGCCCAGTTTGCAGTCATCTGCGAACTTGGTCAGCTACAGTCCTTCCATGTTGGCCTGTACCTCCGAGAAATATATACCGAACAAGAGAGGTCCCAGGACTGAGCCTTGTGGGACACCACTTGTAACTGGTTTGGAGTCTGACATGGCTCCAGCAATTCTAACCATGTGGGTTCTGTCCTTGAGCCAGTTTGCAATCCATCTAGTGACATAGGGGTTTATATTTAAGCTGGTGAGCTTATCTATAATGCCCGAGTGGGGTATTGTATCGAAGGCTTTTGCGAGGTCCAGGTAGGCTGTGTGGACCACCTTCCCCTCGTCAATGGCCTTGGTGACTGTTTCAAAGAAATCAATCAGGTTTAAGAGGCAGGATCTGCCCTTAACAAAGCCGAACTGGGTAGGATCCAGTGTCTGTAGGTCCCCAATATCTTTATTTATGAGGTCCATGATGATCCTTTCCATAGCTTTGCAGACCAAGCTAGTCAGGCTTATGGGGCGATAGTTTCCAGGATCCGTTGAGGCACCACCTTTATGGAGTGGGACCACTATTGCTGTACGCCACTCTTTGGGCACATATCCTGTAGTAAGGCTGAGATTGAACAGTAGTTTTATGTTTGGGTTTAGCTCTTCTTGGAGTTCATGTAGGGGCAGCCGGGGCACCGTCTGGTCCCATTGATGCTGTGTTTTTTGCTTTGGAGAGGGCGGCTCTTATCTGAGCATCTGAGATGTCAGGGGGCAGCACTCTGCTGGGATAGATATTTGCCCTTTTGGTGGGGAGGGGGGGAGAGGTTTGCGCTGAACCTGTCAGCTAGGATGTTGGCAATATCTGTGGGTTCAGTGTATTTTTTTGTCATTTTGGACTAATTCTGAGCATATCTGGGAATTGCCACCCAGGTTCCTAACATAACTAAAGAAAGCCTTGTGATTATTCTTAGTGTCTTGTGCAATTTTTCTCTTGAAGCTGGCCTTAGACAATTTTATGACTGCCCGTAGTTTTTTGCTAATACTGATCAGTGATGCCTTCCCTTTTTGGGATTTTGCTTTATCATTTAGTAGCTTCCTCCTTCTATTGTATAGTTTGTTTATGGCTGGGGTCCACCAGACAGGACGTCTGCCTTTGGAGGATTGGGTCTTGGTTTTATTTGGGATTGCATGATCCATGCATTCCTGAAAGTGTTCATAGAATGCGTTTATAAAGGATTCTGCGGTCTGGGCCGTATTTTCCACAGGCCGGGGCTTTGAAGGATTCCACCTCGGTTTTGAGGAGTGTGAAATTTGCTTTAGAAGTTTTTCACTGTGGTTTTCTGGGCAGGGGTGGGGTCGGGATGTGAATATCCAGTGAGATTAGTTTATGGTCTGATCTTACCAGTGAGGAATACACTTCTGGTCTGGAGCATAGAGTCCCCATGTTGGTGATGATCAGGTCCAGTATGTTTTCCCCTCTTGTGGGAGTGGTAACAAGTTGTTCCATAGCATTTGAGTTTATAAATTCTAGGAACCTTTGGGCTAGGGTGTTGGAGCTAGAGTAATGCTCCCAGTCTATGTTTGGGTAGTTGAAGTCACCCAATATAATGGTGTTTGGAGAGACCGTCATATTTTCCAGTGTTCTCAGAAAGGCCGAGTGGGGTTCCTGGGTTTGGGAGGGTGGTCTGTAGCAGGCTATAAACTGGAAGGCAGTTTTACCCACTGTTAGTTGCACATGGATAGTCTCTGATGCTTCGTGCTTTGCCACCAACCTGGAGGTGTGGGTATCTTTGATGAATATCGATACTCCCCCTCCTTTTGTGGTTCGGTCCAAGTTTTGGGGCCGAAAAGCATGGTATGAGGTATAACCTGGTAGTGCTGGGGTGCTCTCGGGAGCCCTGAACCAGGTTTCTGTTAATGCACAGATATCGATGTTCTCCATGCTAAGGAGAGTTTCGAGTGCGTACATCTTGAGGTTTAGACTTCTGGCGTTGAGTAGCATTACTCTTAGTTTCTTATCCCTTGTGATACCTATGGAGGTGGGTTTGTCTTTTGAGCCTTGCCTAAAAAAATCACTATGGGGGTAGCAAGAGCCTTTGCCAATATCTGAAAGCCCAGGGGTGACAGGTGCAAGCCGTCCCTAGCGAAGCATCATGGCTTGTCGAGCATATCATCCCAAGCTGACAGGTATTGGATCCCCTTTGAATGACACCAGTACTTAAGCCAATTGTTGAAATTGATCATCTTGTCTTCATATTGTGGCATCATTCTTGGTGAGGGTAAGATGCTACTCAAGGTCAGGGTCATACCGGCCTGGGCTACATGCTCAGAGAGCTCCTTTATGTCTCTTTTCATGTAGTCCAGGGAGGTACGTCTCAGGTCATTCACACCAGCATGGACAATGACTGAGTCATATTTGTACTTGCCTTGGAGTGACCTGAGTGCTTGTGTTATGTGGCGGATCCTAACGCCCGACAGGCTGCTCACCGTGACCCTCTCCTTGTTCAGTCTGGTGAGCGGGACGTCAGTGTGCCTGACGATAGAGTCACCTTTTGTCATTATAGCCCATGTATAGTTGGACAATGTTTCCGTGTTCTGAAAGAAGAAAGATTTTTAAAGCTGGAGAAGGAGAACATACTTGGCAGTTTCAGTGAGCCATTGTTGGGTGTAGAAATTCTGGTTGCTACTTTGCATACTATAAGCAGATCATTGATTAATTGGAGATTTAGTCTGTCCACAGATTAAAGTACAACTTCCTCCATGCTGCACATCAGCTGATTCCTAGGGAGAAGTAAAAAAATATAGTAGACGAAGAATCTGCTGCAGAAGTAGTCTGCACAGGTTGGGACTTTACTGCTTTGCCCTTTATCTTCACTTCTGTCATTTCTTTTTCAGCAATGGAGAAAATGTTCCTTGGGTTTGATTCATGTGTCTCTCCAGAAAAGAGATATGTGCCTAGTGAATTAAACCAGTTAACAGCTGAATAATAAAAAGGAGAAACTAAGTAAATAATTATGGCATTGGAGAGGGAAGTGGGCTTTAGTATAGCAGTGTGCATTTTTCTGGTAAAAGAATTATGATTTCATCATTGATCTCAGATTGTTCTTGAAAATGCAAAATAGGTTCCAGGACTGGGAAATTACTTTATGGGGGCAAGAAAAAAACTTAAGTGAGGGAAAAGGAACTGTGTAGATAATGTAACACAGGCATATGATTTTAATTTTTCTATAGTCAGAGACAGACATTTTTTTTCTATGTTATGAGTTCATTGTATGATGTTTTTATTGAAATATAGAGGACCACTAAAACCAGAAAAAAATGCATGTGTTTATGGCATTATGTGTTTTCATTGGTCTTTTGTTAGCTGTAATGTGTGATGCTGGTGTACTGAAACCTGTTTCTTAACATTTGAGGCTGAAGATGAAGAAGGATATCGTAAGTTGATTGACCAGAAGAAGGATAGACGTCTGGCGTATCTGCTACAACAGACAGATGAATATGTTGCTAATCTCACCAGCCTGGTTTGGGAACACAAGCAAGCACAGGCTGCCAAAGAGAAAAAGAGAAGAAGGAGAAAGAAGGTAGGTGTTACAACATCCTTATTTGTATGAGTTGCACTTGAGAAGTTTGTTTTTTGTTCTTTGGGACTGGTATTGTGGTCTTTTTGTGGTACAAGTAATTTGAGCAGCTAAGTTTATGTCTTTTGACAGTGTATTACTTAAAATTATTCAAAGCTGGCTTTGATGTCTTGGTACCAAGACATGTAATCATCAGGACAGAAGCAAGGCCCAGATGAGGACAGACTTTCTGTGGGTTGTTTTCTAGAATTTGCTGTTCTCTGTTCTGTACTCTTATAGGACAACACAGTGGAATTTCAGCTTTTCAGTTGTGAGTAAGAGTAGATATTTAAAGATGCAGTGTATAAGAGGAAGCTATGGCCTTGTTTCATATTTCCCGATGACGATACCTGCATTCAGGTCATGAAGCCATCATGGTCGGAATCCTGAATACTACATTGGTACTTCCTTGATCCCATTCCTTGATCCAAGTTAGATTTAAATAGTTCATTATTTTTTTAAAATCCAGGTTATATCATAACCATGGGAGTGCTGACAGATGTTTTCTACAGGTTCAGAGGTACTTGTTAGACTGTTGATCACTGAGTATCTTTAGAAGCCTAGTCATATATTCCCATGAAGATTTTTAGCCCTGGTATTTTAAGTACAAATAACCCAGAGATGAGCAATACATTTACATGTTGCCCCTATCCAAAGGGACAAGGGAATTTAACATGATACAGAGCTTAGTGTATCTGTGTGGATTCACTTTATATCCTAGAAATACTGAAATGTCGAAATTCAGTATTTCAAAGCTATAAAGTTGAAACCTTAAAACAACAAAACTTAGAAGCGCGAAATTCAAAATCTCGCACACTGGAGATTTTGAATCTCATGCTTCTACTCCACACACACACACGCACACACACACACACACACACACACACACACACACACACACACACACACACACACACACACCTTCCTCCCCACACACAAACACAAGCTCTCTACTACGCCCACCCCCCTACTTAAATATTCTAACTCCAAGGTCACACTACATACAAACACACACACACCACCACACAAGCTGCATTCTCCTCGCACACATACATCACAGCAACAAAACACACTAACACACACCACAACCCCTACCCAAAACCCTTACCACATACACACTTACCTGAATCCATAACCACAGTGAAACCTCAGAAGCCCAAAATTCAAAATCTCCGATATTCGAGGTTTTAGATTTCGCACTTCTGAGGTTTCACTCTTGTCAGGATTCCACTTTATGGGCTTGAAATACTGAATTTCGATATTTCAGTATTTCGAGCGTCTAAAGTGAAGCCATCTGTGTTTGTGGGTAGCTGGATTGGTGTAAATTTACAAGCCCAATAGCATTCTGTGCACCTCACCAGAAAAGCTTTGTATGCAGGCCACAACTTTCCATGAAAAGACAGTACATACCACAGAGACTCAACAGTGTTTGTTTACTTGTATAATCCAACTGTCTAATAGTTGGGGTACACTTTGTAACTTTCTTCTGCAGAAGGTCAGTACTGTTTATATTATTTAATGTGTAAGCACAAAAATTGGAATTGTATTATAATTTTTCTGATCATTTTGCTTAAGTTAGTCAAGATACACAGATCATGTGTGGTCATGATTTTAATGACAAGACCAAGCTGTCTCAGCACCCGGATCTTAACACATTGAATGCTTGTTCATGAAATAAATTTTTTTTTGTAAGAACACAAAGATCTTCCATAATGGCCCCATGTTCCAGAATCACATTACTTCACTAGTATACATGTGCCAGGAGTGTTCCTTCCAAATACCATACCATATGATAAATGTACCTGCATTTATCATTGTTAAATTTAGAATCTCAAGTTCTTTCTCAGGCATCAGTGTCTTTCAGATAGTTGTTGAATACCACAGTATGGTTGCTAGGTTAATATAAATAACTATCTTTGCAATTTAGCATATTTTGCAATCCATCATTGAGGTATGTGGGTAAATGAGGCAAATGCATAGTTGAAATCTAAACAACCAAGCATTGATCCTTGTGGCACCCAAGCTTTGCCATTCTTTTTTGTGATGCTTCCAAAATGATTGCTCTTTTTCTGGTATTATAAGACAGTTTTAGACGCATCTTGTTATATATGAGTTTACACCAGTTTTGGACCAGGGTTTACACCAATTTTGGAATACGCAAGACCTAAAACAAGAAAGGTCACTTGTAAAGATATCCCATGATCATTGGCACAATTCACTGCTTCATAAAAGTTAATCAGATAAGTTAGGATAGATCTACCAGAAAATCCATGCTGGGCTATATATTTGCACTTACAGAAGAAACAGCCACCTATATGAGGACCCGGAAGGCAATGTTCAAAGGCCTTACCTAAAATTGCAGTTAAGCTGACAGGCCTTACTTCAGTATATTTGTGCATTCACCACCCTTGTGTATTGGAATAGCTCTAATTTTTTTCCAGTCAGTTGGCATATAATTTTTTATCAAAAATAAACTAAACATTTTGACCAAATGAGAGACTAAATAGTCCCATAAGGCATGTATAAAAACACTCTGGGATCCTGTCTGGACCCATATTACAGTTGTTTTAATTTTCCAAAGTACAGCCTTGACCATATCCTGGTTAATATATGGACATGCCCAAGAAATTTCCAGGGTGGATATACAGTGTATATTAGAAACATTACCGGTTGTTTGTATGAAATATTCAGTATGTTCAACAGACATTGTGTGTGTATCCACACATTACCAAAAACATATCCCACACCCCAGAACCCTCAAGCTCCATAACAGTACATCTATACTGTATATTTCCACTGTTATCTAAAAATAAACGTAAAACCAACTAGACTAATGCACAGTCAACCAGATTGCTCAGTTAGCATTACTGTTGACTGAAGTGTCACTCAGTTAAGTAAGAGTGATCCAAATTAATATATACCTATAGTACATTTTCTTGTTGTCTGGGCAAGAGGCTAGAGTGGATTCATATTTTGGTTTATCAAATTTATTAGTAGTATTTAATTTCTGGCTGTGCAGTTTTAATCCTCACTTATTTGTAATGGTTGAGTAGCTTTTATATACACAGCAACTGCACCCTTTTTTGTCTGTGTACTAACTGTGTTGGCCACTAAAATGCAGGATGTTCTTCATCTCACATTGCTGCAGTCCTTACACTTGGGTAGTCCGCTGTCCTCGGTCGGCCCGAATATCAAAGTATTAGGCTGACGTCGGTCAAGGCGCATAAGACTGACATCAGGACGTCAGGGTACAAATGCGCATGACCGACGTCATATCCTCAGTCTTTTTTGCCGCATGGTCCGATGCAGAAGCAGCGTTGCAAGTGCCGTTCGGCGTTCTGAAATTTTTCGAATTCGGAGTTTCAGACCGAGTCAAAGTTGGCTAAGTACCCGTTGGGGAATATTTTAGTTTTTCTTGCCTCAGTGGTTTACGGATGTCAGAAAAAGTGAATAACTGTATTTCTTGTGGGAAACAGATACCGCATAGAGATTATCATACTTTGTGTATTCCTTGCTTGGGGCCTGAGCACGGCGTTGTTGGGTGTCGCTTTTGTGCTAAGTTCAATAAGCGCACTATTAGCGAAGGTTAGATTGTGCCAGGTTGGTCTTGAGCGGTGCAATTATAATATGCCGTCGGATGCTCCGGCGCCCGCTTCTTCGAAGAAGCGCAAAGACAAAGCAGCTAAGCCCAGGCAGAAGAGTCGTCCGTGCGGACGCCGGTTCTTTAGAGGTGTCGGTGGAACCGGGGTTCCGCCGGAGGTTTCTCTGGAGTCCCAGGGGAGACTTTGTTATTGCAGGATGTGGCCTCTCAGGAGGCAGGTCAGGCTGAAGGGGCTTCTCAGGTTACTGTACTCCCTCCCTTCCTAGGGTGGTTAGGCCCTCTCCTTCTGTTTCCAAGGCGTCTCCCAGAGGCAGGCCAGGTTTAGCTTCTGTTGGTGTCACTCCTAGTTCATCAGGATCTGTGCCCAAGAAGCACATGCTTAAAATGGCAGAAGATTTAATTACTTTGATTAGAGGTTCTTTGCCCCTCCTGATAAGAGGCCTAGGGTGGAACCAGAGTTGGGGAGTTTTGAGCAGGCTTGGATGGTTCAGAGTCTTGACTGAAGACTTGCAGGAGTATTCTTCTTATTCTGATTCTGATGTGGATGATTCTACTCCTTCTGCTTCTCCTCCAGAGGATTTTTCTTTTCAGAGACTCTTCATTCCATGAGGGAACATTTTAAGTGGGAAGGTCAGGACTTCTCTGATTCCAGGAAAAGGCTTAGGGAATTTTTGTTTTACCCCAGCATAGGCCTTTGGCTATACCTCCTGTTCTGGATGTTGTGGAAGATGTGTTTGCAGAGGCTTCTCTTAATCCTGATTCTTTGCCTCCTGCTCCTGTTAAACCGGATAGGTATTACAGGGTGCCTGAAGCTCATAAATATCTTTTTAAGAGTCCTAGGGCGGACCCAGAAACTGTTAGTCAGGGGCCTAAGGGTGTCAAGGCTTCTGTTGTAAAAAATCCGGTTCCTCCAGATAAAGAGGCCAGGGCTTTGGATAGATGGGGAAAGAAAGTCTATACTTCTTCCACCTTAGCTATGAGGGCTTTGAATTGCCAGTTTCACATCATGTTGAAATACCAAAACTATCTACTTTCTCAATTGAAGTCTAAGGTAGATGCTCTGGCGGAAGGTATTGAGTGTAAAGAATTACAAGATTTGGTACATGTTTCTGAACAGGTGGGTAAGCATTCTTTGCAATGTGGTTTTGATGCTGTACAGGCCTCGTCTAGGGTGGCTGCCACTGGGTCAGTTCTTCGCAGGCACGCCTGGCTGAGGGATCAGAATTTATCTGACCATGTTAAGACAAGGATTTTAGATGCTCCTTTACAGTCTGATGTGTTGTTTGGTTCACCTGTGGAGGCAGTCTTAAAGAAAATGGAAGACAAGGCTAAGTCTATGCAGACTGTTAAAGATTTTTTGCAGGTTCAGCCTCCAAAGTTTAGTAGGAATTAGCCTACCAAGGGGTGGCCGTATCCTTCTTATGATTCCCAGTCTAGGGGTAGATCTAGGCGTGGTAGGGGCAGAGCTCAGGGCTCTTTCAGGCCTAGAACAGGGAGTTCACCTGCACAGTCTTCGGGTGAGGGCAGGGGCCAGTCCTTTCGTAAACAGGCCCAATGACCTACCTTTTCAGCTGCCAGAGCCTTCTCGTCTGGCAGCACCTTTGGGAAGAAGGTTGGCACTTTTCAAGGAAAATTGGAGTTTAATTACCCAAGACAGATGGGTATTGGATATCATACACCAAGGTTACAAGTTTTATTTCCATACCTTGCCTCCTTTCAAAGGCATGCCGGACGTTCCTCCTCAGCAAAGAATAGAGGCTCACAAACAAATTTCTCTGCTACTTCAAATAGGGGCCATACAGCCAGTCCCTCTGCCAGAAGTGGGCCTAGGATTTTATTCTCGCCTGTTCCTAGTACCAAAGAAGGGGAACACGTGGAGACCAATTTTGGATTTATCTATCCTCAACACTTATCTGGACATTCCCAAGTTCAAAATGTTGACGTTACAACAGCTTTTACCTCTGCTGGGCAAAGATCACTGGATGGTAACTCTGGATCTCAAGGAGGTTTACCTTCATGTTCCTATCAGGCTAAGTTGCAGGAAGTATCTGCGTTTTCGGGCTGGGACTTCTCATTATCAGTTCTCTGCATTGCCCTTTGGCTTATCTACTGCGCCCAGAGTGTTCACGAAAGTTCTGGCTCCAGTGATAGCTTTCTTCAGGCTAAAAGGAATACAGATCTATCCTTATTTGGACGATTGCCTGATTCTGGCTCAAGGAAGGGCGAACTTCTTCATCATTTGCAATATGTGATAGCAGTGCTAAGATGCCTGGGGTATTCTGTGAGCGAAATAAAGTCCAGTCTAGTACCCTCTCAGGACATGTGCTTTCTGGGTGTGAGACTGAATACAGCATCTCAGATGGCCTTTTGACCCCGGCCAAACAAAAGAATCTTTCCCTTTACTTCCATCAATTGTCTCATCAGTCCAGGCTGACTGCAAGGACAGTCCTTCAAGCCTTGGGGTTCATGGCATCTTGTATTCTGGTGCTTCCCAATGCCAAACTGCATATGAGGAAGCTACAATGGTATCTCAAAATGTATGGACACAGCACTGCCAGGATATGGACACTGTCATTCAGATAATACCTTGCATTCAAAAGGAATTTTTGTGGTGGGCTCAGGAATGTCACCTAAACAAGGGACTCTCTGTGACCCGGCCAGAGGCAAGTCAGATTCTAACGACAGATGCCTCAGACAAAGCTTAGGGAGCACATCTAAATGGAAAGTGGATACAAGACACGTGGCCTGCCAGACTACAACATCTACATATCAACTTGAAGGAGATGTTAGCAGTCCAATTTGCATTAATAGCTTTCAAGGATTTACTTCTTCCAGGGCAGGTGTTGATTCTAACAGACAACACAACTGTCATGTGGTACATCAACAAGCAAGGGGAACACATTCTTATCCTCTATGCAGGCAAGCAATGATTTTGTGGGAGACTGCTCTCAGTTTACAACTAAATCTTCAGGCAAGGTTTCTGCCAGGAGCACAGAACTCCTTAGCAGATGTGTTGAGCAGACGAATTATGGATCCCCACGAGTGGAAATTGGATCCTCATGTATTTCAGAAATTGACAGTGTCATGGGGAACTCCAGACATAGATCTGTTCGCTTCTCCACTAAACTACCAGCTGCCAAAGTTTTGCACAAAAAGGTTTCATCCCACAGCCTGGAAAGTGGATGCTCTTTCTTTCAATTGGAGCAATCTTCATGTGTATGCCTTTCCACCTCTGCCTCTCCTCCCAAAGGTACTCCTAAATGTCAGACAGGACAAGCCAAAGATGATTTTAATAGCTCCAGATTGGCCTCGACAGCATTGGTACCCATTACTGAGAAGTCTGGTACGGGAGCCTCCATGGCCTTTGCCTTCGATTCCACACTTGCTGTCTCAGGAGAACAGTCATTTACTCAATGTCAAACTTCACTCTCTTCACCTAACAGCCTGGCATATTCTGTTTTGAACCCTGGAGGGTCTCAACTTCCACAGCGAGTTTTGAATGTTATTTTGGAAGCCAGAAGGCCTAGTACAAGAAAAGTGTACGCAGATAAATGGAAGAGATTTTTATTTTGGAGTACAGCAAAGGAATTTGATGTTTCTGAGCCTAATTTAAGTGTGGCTCTTCAATATCTTACTGAGTTACTGGACAAAGGTTTGTCCTTCTCTTCTATTAAGGTTCATGCTGCAGCAATTTCTGCTCACTATAACTGTGACCCACCATTGTTCTCTCATCCTTTGTTCAAGCAATTTCTTAGAGGGGCAAAGAATATAAGACCCCCACGTAGAGCTCCTACTCCTGCTTGGGATCTCAATTTTGTGTTGGAGAAACTCACTCTACAACCTTTTGAGCCTGCAGCTACTGCCGAGTTGAAATATTTATCATGGAAGACTGCTTTTTTGTTGGCCATTACCTCTGCAAGAAGGGTTTCTGAATTACAGGCCCTTATGGCGGTTGAGCCTTTCTTAATTTTCCATAAGGATAGGGTATCTTTACGTACTAATCCTTCCTTTATGCCTAAAGTGGTTTCTAGTGTGGCTTTAAACCAAACTATTCATTTGCCTACTTTTATGCAAATCCCCAAAATAAAGGGAGAAGATTTTGCACACTTTAGATGTACACAGGCAGTTGCGATATTATTTGAGCAGAACTAAAGGGTTCAGGCAGTCTCAGCAGTTATTTGTTTCTTTTGCTTTGAGTTCTCAGGGCAAGCCTGTGTCAAAACAAACTATTTCTAAGTGGATTGGGTTTTGCATTGCTTTCTGTTATTCCCATCATGGTAAGGAGATTCCAGCTGGGATTAGGCCTCATTCCACTAGGGCTACTGCCACTTGACAGCTTTTTAAGGGGTGGCAACTAAAGATATTTTGGAGGCAGCTACTTGGAGTTCAGTGCATACTTTCTCTAAGCATTACCACCTTCCACTTTACTCTAAATCTAGGGCTGGTTTTGCCACTGCTATTTTACAGGGCATTTTGGCAGCTCCTGCTGCTTTATAGTTTTGCCATCCTCCCTTACCTCTGCTTTGGGATTCTACCCAAGTGTAAGGACTGCAGCAATGTGAGATGAAGAACATAGTACAGTTTTGTACCTACCATAAATGTAGATGTTCGAAGATCCACATTGCTGCAGTCAATTTACCCTCCCTCCTTCCCTCTGTAGTTAGAGGCGGTTGTGTGGGTTGGGTTGTAAATATTGTGTATATTGTATATATTGTACATATTATTAGTGCAGGGGTGGTTGGTTGGTTGTTTGCTGTCTTTTGGTTTTGACCTTTCTTTTTAGGGTCTTCTGACATCTGGGGCAAGAAAAGACTGAGGATATGACGTCGGTCATGCGCATTTGTACCCTGACGTCCTGATGTCAGTCTTATGCGCCTTGACCGACGTCAGCCTAATACTTTGATATTCAGGCCGACCGAGGACAGCGGACTACCCAAGTGTAAGGACTGCAGCAATGTGGATCTTCGAACATCTACATTTATGGTAGGTACAAAACTGTACTTTTATTGGTGCTGTTCTAAGGACCTTTTTGAACTTAACTCTGTTCAGGTGATTGTACACAAGTTTTAGAACTATTGCCAGCTGTAGCTAATAGAGTTCAGAGCACATAAATACTTCCACTAAATACAATAGTTGAGTTTACAGTTAAAATCTGTTTTACTGTATTTTTAAATAATTCTAGTAGTGGTAGTAGTAATAGTATAAGATTTTATAAGTGATGCTAATAGTTGTATAACCCTTAGTGATGATGACCAGGTTTGAAACATTTGAAAGGACAAGGTCCAAAATGTTCTGTCTTCTAAGTATATGAATGGGCCATTTTTATTAATTTTATCCTAGAATTTTTGCATGTAATGAAAATTCACTCTCATATTTTCCAAGTATGTTTTCAGATAATGAAAATCATTTAATAAAATAGTTGATCTGATATGGTCTTTTTTGTCCATTCCTCAATCATTGGGTCTCAGATCTGATGTCGGATCCTTCAGCCACTTCTTAGATTTTGGATCCATAGCTCAAGCTCCTCCCCTTGCCCGTAATCCTCTTCCAACCCCAGATTACCTCAGATCTTGTTTGCTGCTTCCAGCAATCAGACATGGTTGACATGGCTCAAGTTTTAGGAAATAAGTGACAACCTTTTTTGGTATTGTTACCTCTTGCTTTTCTCAGTTTGTTGGCTTTTTTCTTACTCCTAGCTACCCTTTTAAAATTTCTCAGGACTCAAATTGAATTGGGAGTACTTCTGTCCCCGCCTTCCATCGGACACGTGAACTTTGGATCATCCCAAATACTTTAAGTAACGTCCACTCCAATTCATTCCTCAGCTTTGGTGGTACTGGATCCAAGAATTCCAGGATTGTCTGGGTCAAATCTGAAGGCTTAGCTGTCATCGATTCTGACTTCTCTGATCCAGTCAGTGTTGACCTTGTTCAGAACTAGAGGGATCTCGAAGCCATAACTTCTGTGCAAGGTCCGAGGGGAGGTGTTTGACTCCGTGGCTTTTGGAGCCATCCCTTCCCCCTAGGGCTTTGGTGCTAGAGAGTCTTGTTCCAACTTTTACATCAAGGTAGAGTCATGGGAAAGCCTTGGATTTCTTTAGGCAGATGGCTTCAGCTCCTACTGGGGAAATCTTTTGCTCTTCATTGGCTTCTGCATTTGAGGCAGGGAAAGAGCTCTTCTCATTACTGAAGTTGGACATCCTTGCCCCCTTTGGGACCCCTCCCTCCACAGCTGTCTGCCTTGGTTCCTGAGTGTGCCCATTCTCTCCCATTGGGCAGGCAGCTGTTTCAAGCCATGAGATAGTTTTTTTTGTGGGACTATTCACACACTTCCTGGTTTTCTTCGGATCATCCCCATGAAGAATTCCCCTGGAAGTACAACTGCAAGAGGAGGCATATTGATTTCCCGCAGGAATCCTTTACAGAAGACACCGACTTCGATAAAGGGGAGGGGTGTTCCAGGTCACCCCTTGAGGCTGTCTCATTTGAAAAAACTCTTAAACATCTGAGGCAGAAATGAGGTTGGTCTTCTGAAGCCACTTTCCAGGAGTGGTTTCTTGAGGCTTTCAGAACTGGCTCAGCTATGTCCTTGGTGGTACCTCTGGTGAACAAAATGGTAGATCTCATTTCCTGTCAAGCTTGGAAGGATCTGAATACCACAGAACCTATTCCTAGAAAGCCAGACAAGTACCTAGTTGCACCTGAAGACCATGTCCACTGGAGCAGGGGTCCCAGAGTTAATGCCATGGCAGTGGCAGCAGCCACCAAAAAGGAACTTGTCAAGGAAAGTCGTTCTATCCACCTCCCTAACAGGGAGTCTAGGCCCTTGGTCTGATTCTGGAAGCAATTTTTTCCTTTAGCAACCTTAGCCCTGCGTCTTTGAATTACCTGGTACACTTCACAAGGTTCCAGATGGATTTGACTAAGGAGCTTACCAAATCCCTCTGAGTTCATGTTGGTGTAGGATAAAAAAACTGTCTCTTCTCAACTGGTCACCCTTCAGTCCCTGTCAGATGTCTATATGCAGCTGATTCCCCACACTACAGAAGGTGTTTTGAGAGCAGAAGGATCAGGCATTACCGTTAGGAGGCACACCTGGATGCAACTTTGCAGAGCCCTACATGACGTCCTTCATCATTGCAACTTTTGATAGATCTAATTTATTTTTCCCAAGGTTAAAGAGATGCTCTCCAGCAGTGAGCAGGATGGGAAAACCTGTCTGCCATAAGGATATGTTTTTCTACCCCTCAGGGAGCCTTTTGAAGGAACCAGAAAGGGGGTGGAAAGATGTGGTCCTGTTAATAACCAAGGGTTTTCAAGGACTGCTATAAAGATAGAGTCCCCTGTGGTACAGGGGGGAACTCTAGTGGTAGTCATCTCCCATGTGACAAAACCAAGGCTTTAAAAGTCCCTTTTCCAAGAAACCTTTCCAGTGCCCCCCTGAATGGTAGTCCGACTGCTGCTATCTGGAGGCAGTTGGGGGGGACTTACCTCTGCACCAGGAAGCCTGGACATCCATCACCAAAGATGTGTGGGTGCAGAAAGTAATTACCAGAGGTTATTACATGCCCTTTTACCTTCTCCCCCCAATCCTTTCAAGAAAAATTCCTGATGTCTGCCTAGTCAGAGAATGGAAGTAGCCTTAGAAATAGAAAAGCTGCTAATAAAGAGTCATTCAAGAGGTCCCAGCAGACCAGAGATCTGTTGGCGTTTACTTTAGATTTTTTTTGATGTCAAAGAAAACTGGAGATCTCAGGTCAATATTGGACCTATGCCACGTGAATCGATTTGTCAAACACTCAAAGTTCCGAGTAGTCATGGTTCACTCCATTCTCCTTCTTTTGATGAAGAATGATTGGGTGTGTTCACTGCATCTTCAGGTTGCATACCATTACATAAAAATAGACCAGCAGTCCAGGAGATACCTTTGCTTCCAGCAGGGAGACAGTTATTTATCTCACCGCAGTGGCCCCCCAGATTCCTAGTGCTTCCTTACCCTGACAACTGGCTCCTCACCACTCCCACCAGACATCTACTAATGCACGCCAGGGACTACTTGCTCCATTTATGTCTGTACCTGGGCATCACAGGCAATTACAACATATGTCATCTCTCCCCCACTCAAGTCCTTGAGTTTATAGATGCTCATCTCGATAGGGTTTCTCAAGTGGCAAGACTTCCTCAGTCCAGACTATACGCATTACAACAAGTAACACATCTATTGCATCTTCAGTCATCAGTGGCCTGGTTGGGTCTTCAGCTTCTTGGTTGAGTGGCAAGATTCTGTATGAGAGTACTACTGTGGAGGGTCTATATTATAAAGTCGAACGCTTACCTCATCAAATACCTAAATGTCGACCCGTCGTCATCAAACCGCATAAACACCGAATGCCCTAAAACCACGAAATTCAAAAAGTCGAACTGTCATACTTGTCCCACCCCACCGCCCGCTACATACTACCTACACAAACTAAATAAACCACATACATACACTAACCAAAACCCTACTTCTAATCATAAACTAAACCCTACTTCTGACCCTACACTAAATCTTACATAAACCACCATGTATGCACTTAGTTACAGACTTTAGGGTGCGGGTTAAGTTATCGCACACTTACCTTAAAAAGCTCAGCCCAAACAAACTAAATAATCCACACACATACACTTAACAAAACCCTGCACTAAATCTAACATACATTACCATTTATGCACTTACCTTAACCTGCACCCTAACCCTAAGGTCCGTAACTATCGTACACTCACCTTACGGAGCTATACTGCAGAAGGCCAACCATGACGTTTCTGCTTTCACTCTTCTGGACGATCGATGTTTTCACGGTTCGATGACGACAGGTCTACGTTTAGGTACTAGCAGTACAGTGGTCTGTGACTTGATATCCCATGACCTTTCCTATCCAAATCACAAAGATCTGCAAGCAGCATGTTTCTTGGTAGATTTACACACCAGATGTCTCTCAGGGCCACCCATTTGTCCTACCTTTGTCCAGGCCACCGTGACCATGGACACTTCTTAATTGGAGGGGAGCATTACCTGGGACAGACAGTCAAGGCACTTTGCTCAACTTAGAGGCCAATCTTCATATCAGTATCCTAGAGATGAGTGCAGTACTCCTAGCATTGCATGGGCCTTTCAGGACATTTTCCTTGAGGGATGATTCCTATACAAACAGACAACATGTCAGTGGCATGGTACATCAACAAACGGGGGAACCACTCTTACCTCTTCTGTCAGAAGGCAGTGAGAGTGTGGCAGTGGATGATCTCTTCTGACACTTTCTTTTGGCAATTCACATGCCAGGGAAGTTCGCCGTTTTAGCAGACAGACTGAGCAGATCTGTTCTACCTCACAAGTGGTCTCTCAATCCTTCAGGGGCAGAACAGATTTTTTCGTTGATGGGGTTAACCATATTGCAATGTCTTCGCCTCTGCCCACAATTTCATTTGTAGCAGGAGTTTTGCCCTAATCCCCCTACACAGAGAGTCACCGAGAGAAACACTGATTCATGATTGCGCCCCTGATCTCCTTTATATTTATCCTCCCACACCCTCATATCAACATTTTTACATAAAGCAGCATGTCAGTGGAAGAGCAAGGTGATCCTCATTGTCCCATTCTGACCTGGTTCGCCTTCCTTTGGCCTCATCTGATATACTCTCCTTGATAATCCTCTCTGGATTTACTGTCTCACTCGTCCAGACTACCTCACCTGGACATACAAGCCCTTAAGTTAACTGTATGGTTTCTCCATTTGCAGTGAATGCTAGACAGTTCAGGTGTTCTTTCCAGATATTAGGCATCCTTACATCTTCCCAAAAGGACTCCACTAAGAAGATATACAAGACCAAGTGTAAAAGATTGTCTATTTGGACAGCGAAAGATACCTAGATCCCTTTTCAGCACCCATTTGTGTGGCACTCGATTTTTGGCCTCCTTTTTTCCATAATGTAGCAAGTTACTCAACAAGCAAGCTACATCTAGTTACAATCTCCAATTATCATGTAGGTTAAGATCATTTGTCCTTGACCTCCCTTAAGCTATGCAAAGCTTTCCTCAAAGGTACATTTTTACTCATTTCATCTATCAAAGATCCCACCCTTTCTTGGAACTTGACAGTTCTTCTCTAGGCCTGAAAAAACATTTTTCTAGTTGCTATTACATCTGCTAGACAAGTATTTGAATTCCAGGCTTCATCTTGGCAGCCACCTTTCTTTCATGAAGACAGGGTATTTATATGTACTATCCCCTCCTTTCTTCTGAAAGTAGCTTCTGAATTCACCCTTAACCAGTCCATTAACTTGCCGGTTTTCTTTCCAAAATTCTCCAGTAAAGGGGAATATATACTTCATTTGTTGGATGCACACAGACAACTGAGATTGTGTCTCCATGTAATGAAATCTTTCAGAAAATCGGATCAGTTCTTTATTTCTTTGTTCGGACATTCTGTGTCAAAGGTCACATTAGCACAGTCTCTCACTGATTGTAATTCATATGTTTATAAACAAAAAAGGCTTGACTTTACCAAGACCACCACAAGCTCATTCTACAAGATCAGTCTCCACTTCCTCTGCCTTTCTATCCAGAACTTCTGTAGATAATGTTTGTGCTGCTGCGGCTTCATCCAGTGCTCATACCTTTATAGGTTATCACAGATTGGATATCTTTTCTAGAAACAGGGCAGCATTTGGTTCTGCCTTACTCCTAATATCCTTCCATGAGACCACCCTAGGGTTATATTAGCTGGGGACTCTGTCCCAATGGTTGAGGAACAGACAAAAATGACAACATCAAATACAAAAGTTATATACTTCCCATAATGATACATCTGTGTTGCCTGCTTTGTCCTTCCTCAAACTACCCTCCCTCCTTTCCCTTTCCATTGGTAAAAATACTACTGTGGTTTACTGGTATGATTTGGAGGTATACCAGCTTGCCTTTTTCCCTCTCTGAGCTCCAGATGCCTTTGCGGTCACATTTCTACAATTTTCTAACTGTTTAGAGCAGTGTTTCTTTCTTATACGGTGATATGAAGGGGACATACTCGATCTGAGATAATCTGTGGCTTGGGAGAGTAATATGGGAAAGGGGAGGAGCTTGAGCTATTCATCCAAAGTGTAAGAAGTGGTCAAAGTCGACTCTGAGACCCAATGATTGAGGTAGGACAAAAACAGATGCATCATTAAAGTAAGTATATAACTTTTGTATTTGTGGGATACTAATGAATCTAGCCCATATAGAAATTCAACATGCTGCTCTGAATTAATATTTGAACTTCTAGATCAAACTGTGGTACATAATTTCAAGAATTTTTTAAAATATCTAATGCAAATATTGCATCACTGTGGTAGAAAAGTTTTGTCTAATTTGAATAGATAAAAGAATAAATACTAAAATGTCCCTACCAGATTTAGTCACATATAGGAAGTCAAATTTATTTTATGCTGAGAATTGGTAGTGTGAAGTATTTCTGGCCTTGTTTTTACTGCAATTTCACTGTTGTATTTACTAGTAATTGCAAATAGTGTGTTACACTTTTTTCCACAGACTTCAAGCGTTAGCTAAATAAACATTCTTAATGTTGTTGGATCTTCATTTACTTGGTTGAGTCCCACAGTCTGAAGAGATCTCCCTAAAAAAAGTCTGTGGTAGACACTTGTACCTTCATGCTTAATTAAGTTAAGTGCAACGAATCTTTTGAAAAATAGAATTATTGCGAACAGTTTTCTACAAGTGGGTTATGGCAAAAATATTTTTGAACAACATTTTCATTGGGAAAAACAAAAAACAAGTCTTTGCGGATTCATAATCTGAAAACCTGAGAGATGACAAAATTTCACTGAATATCATTTTACCCCATTATCTTTACAGAACTGGTTTATTATAATAACTGGTCTTATTCATTCATTCATTCAGTCTGATCTGACAAACGGGTCTTCTTCATACAACTTTTCAGGTCTGATTTGACATTACTAGTGTTCCCGCCTTGAGCTCCTTTAAACATTTCTCTTTAATAATCCCCCTGGTGCAGCTAATCTCAGATATCATTTGCTGCCTTTGGAAATGGATGGATTTTGTCAAGGCTAAGTGCTCTTCCTCAGTTTGTACTTACTATTTTTTTCTTTTAAACAATTTGATTAAATTGTCACTTAAAACATCAGCACACGTACATTAATAGAAAACAAACCATATTAATATTGTTTTCTATGTATAAACATTATACATCACATAAATTTTCTTTCTTTATAACAGATGATATTCAGTCCAAAATTATATAAATTGTTCAATTCCTGCCTTCCTTTAAACCTCACTCCTCCTGTTAAACATTATTCTTCATGTATTGTACCTACAAATGCCATTTATTTCTATGTAATTTGATCCTTCCTTGTTTTAAGATCATTCTTCCAGTTCTTTTATCTCTTACAGTATTCAGTACTGCAAATTCAGTTAGTTTAGATTTTGATTTCCATTTTCTAGTAATGGCTTTTTGGCAAGTAACAGAATTAAACTTATTAGAGCTTTACTGTGTCTGAGCAATTCAGATCCTGTGTCCCAGCTCAAAAGAATAATTTCCTTAGTTACAGCCATTTGCTTCACAATATTTTTGACAAGAGTACTCTGTAGGGAATTTTTAAAATCTGCCAGCTCATTTCACTCCCAAAACATGTTCCCAGTTACCTTTCTCTTCACCATCACACCTCCAATATTTGTAGTCTGCCTGAAGAAAAATTAATTGAAGTCTGCTTGGGGTTAAAGATACCTATGCAAACACTTCCAAGCAAAAATCCTAAACCTACTGGACTTTGTTGCATACTCTGGAGCCATTTGTATGTTCTCCCAGTAATATTCTAAACTGCTTTTCCAGTCTCACTTTCCAGTCTTTTCTAACCTCTTCTTATTGATTCTTTGCCCTACTAATTATCTTTTTTCTAACAGCAACTTGTGTTCTAGATTTGACTAAAAACTACCCGTGCAGGTCTTTCAGTTAGCACTCTCTTATCCCTTTCTTCGTACCTATACTCTGATATCAGTCCTTGGTAAGGAAGGCAGTCTGTAACCTGTAGTCCACATTTCTTCTTGGACTCATCCGACTCTATTACCTTTCCCTGTCTAGTTATTTGCTCCCAAATACCTTGGTTCCTTTGCCTGTTTTCTCCAGTAAATTCCAGCCATCTTTTTGCCTATTTTCTGTACCCCTACTTGCAGTTATCTCTATTAGCAAAATGTCCTTTCTCCATTCCCATGTTGGTTTAGTTCTTGGAATACTTTTTGCAACTTTATGGATATAATTTTTCTGTGTGGTTGCTATTAGTCTTAAGAATCTGCATCAGAAATCCTACTCTCTTTTTTCTTGATCTCCCCCCTGCTTCATCATCATTCTTTTCCACTTTGAATTGTAACTTTCTGCTTGTGTTTTGTATGCATTAATTGTGTAGCTCAAAAATATCCATACAGATAAGGTAATCCTAAACAACCTTGTTCTATAGGGAGGACAAGGTTATGCCACTTAACTCTCTCCCTCTTCCCCTCCCAAATAAATTCCTTCAACACTTTATTAATTCTCGTCCACATCATCTCATCTGGTTGATAAAATATGTGTGGCCTATATACAAACTACAAGGACTAAAAACATTTTCACTGCTTGTATCTTATTATCCATACCCAGCTACTTTTTTTTATTTGTAAATGGCAAAAAGGTGTGTATTTTTGAAAAACTGGCTCCCAGTCTTGTTCTTGTTTCGATGGAGTCTCCTAAGCCATCCGGTGTCCCTCCTTCTCTGGCTGCCCTTCTGGATACCTTCTCTGTAGTGTCTTTAGCCCCTGACTCTCAGTCCTCTGCACCTAAGAAGCCAGATAGATTTTATAAAGTTCTTGAGGAGTACAAATTTCTTTACAAATGCCCTTCTAATGACCCTTCTGTAGTATCAGTCTCCTCTGATAAGCCCTCCAAATTATTGCCCTCTGTCACGCTGTTGGCCTCTGATAAGGATTGTAGGGCTGTGCAAAAATGTTTGCACTGCTGCTACTTTATCCTTTAGGGCCATCAACCACCAGACTTGTATGACCAGGTATGTTTTGGCCCTCCTTTCTAAGGTGGTTTCTGGCCTTCCTGACTCTGAGGGGAAGACTTCAGCCCTTTCCCTGCTGGGCTTCACTTCTCAAGTTGCCCACCACTTAATCAAATGTAACTAAGATGCAGAAAGTGACTGTTCAGGGCTGCTGCCTTTTGTTCAGTTATGAGAAGTTATTCTTGGCTTTGTCTTAAGGCTTTGCCTAATGATATTAAGGTAAAACTTTTAGATGCTCCTTTGGATAATAAAAATCTTTTTAGATTTGCTGCAGCTGAACTTTTCAAGTCTCTCCAGGAGAAGAGTAAAGCCTTACAGGAGCTGAAACATATTTGTATTTCTCCTAGTCCCAAATTTCAGAGGAATTATCCCTGGAAGTCTGTTTTTGTTAATCTAGTCAGACTCCTTTCTCCTGGAAACATTCTTTCCAAGATAAGCTGGATTCTCTTTGACAGTTTGCTTCCTCCTGCCCTTGGCCAGATTCTCCTGTCCCTCTGTTTGTCTCTCTCTCTTCCAGATTGGCTACAGATAACGTAATACTCTTGAGTCTTGTCTGTTATTCATGAAGGATACCTCATGGTTTGAAAATCTTCTTCCCTTTTCAGGCATTCCTCAACCTCCTCTGGAACAGCTCTCTCATTTCTCAGAGGTTCTTCATTCTCTTGTGTTTCAGGTTAGCATTCAAGCAGTGCCTCCTACCCAGATGGGGAGTGGATTATACTCCAGGATATTTCTGGTCCCATGAATGGAAGCACCTGGAGACCAGTTCTGGATCTTTAATGGCTGAACAACTTTCTCAAGATTCTTTCCTTTTAGATATTATCTCAGCAAACATTGTTTCCTCTTCTTTTTTTCCCCAGGCCTTCCTGGTCTCTCTGGATCTCAAGGATACATACCTTCAGAACCCCAGCCATCCTGTCTTCAGGAAATTGTTACATTTCTATGTTTCTTCCTTGCATTTTCAGTTCTGTACTTTGTTTTTTGGTCTCTCTACTGCCCCATGAGTATTAACCAGATGCCTTGCTCCTGTCCTTGCTTTTTACTGGGTTCTTGGAATCCACATATTTTCCTATCTAGACGATCTGTTTATTTAGGCTCCTTCCCCCCCAACACTCTGCTGCAGGATCTCAAGTTTACTACTTTCCTGTTACAGAGGCTGGGCTTCACAATAAACTTCCAGAAATCATTTCTGACTCCTTCCCACGATCATATTTTCCTTGGCTGCAAGCTTCAGACTGTTCCCATGCTGGCATTGTTGCCTGTCCCCAAGGCTGTCTCTCTTATTGCTTTATTCCAATCCATTCTTCCCCTGGCTTCTGTCTCAGCCATGGAATTTCTCAGGGTTCTCTGGTTCATGGCTTCCACTATCCCCATACTGTCACTCACCAGGCTCCATATTAGAAAGCGCCACTGGTACCTTAAGTCAATTTAGCTCCAACATTACCGCCCCCCTGGACTTCCTGGTACCTTTCAAGCTTGAGTTTCAGTAGTGGATTTGAGGTTTCCTTTTTAAGCACCAGTACAACTTAGGAGCTTTTTACAGATGCCTCATAGAAGAGGTGAGGTGCCTCCTTTGGCCCCCTCAAGGTTCAGGGTCTCTAGCCTCCTTATCAGAGGCCAGACCACATCAGTATAAAGGAGATGAGGGCTCTGCTTCTGGCTCCTCAGGCTTTTCATTCCCTTTTTCATCCTGGGTCCTTCAAAGTTTTCACAGTCAATACCACAGTGTTGTTGAATGTCAACAAACAAGGGGGTACAAGGTTCTGTTTTCTTTGCAGACTAGCTCTTCAGGTCTGAGATCTAGGTATCCAGTATCAAGTGTCTCTTCAGGCAGTTTACATTCCCTCAGAGCACAATCTAGTAGCACACTCCTTTAAAAGGTCCAGCACACAAGCACACGAATGAATGTTTCACAGAGATGTGTTCCTAGACATTGTCCATTGGTGGAGTATTCCTCAGGTAAATCTTTTTGCTCCACTCTGAACAACTTCCTCTATTTTGTTCCAGGATGCCATGTCCTCTGGCTTGAAATGTGGACACCTGTCTTTTCCATAGCAAAGGATGTTTATATACAACTTCCCTGCCTCTGTTACCATGAATATTGCACAGGATCAGGCAAGACTGTCCTGAAATATTGCTAATTACTCGCTTTTGACCTAGATGACATTGATTCTCCCTCCTTTCTCACTTGGCCAGGGGCAATCACCACAGGTTATCTCACCAGGTGGATCTTCTCACACAAGATAAGGGATTTGTTTTCCGTCTTCACAAGTGTACTCTTCAACGGACATTGTGGGTGAAAGGTGATAGAGTTTTTATCCCTTTCAGGCATCTTTTTCTTAGGACTTGCTTCAGGTTCTGTAGGAGGCTAGGAAACCCACTACCAGGAAATCATATAAGTCCAAATGGAAGCGATTTTCTGTTTGGTGCCTCTCTCATCATCATCTCCTATCTGTGGACATTCCTCTGGTTCTCTCTTATTTGTGTGATCTGATCCATGCTGGATGGGCATATTCTTCAGTTAAAGCGCACCAGTCAGCAATTTCTACATGTCTAACCTTGAATCCTCATTTGACCTCTAGATTTGAGGTCAGACAATTTCTTAAAGATGTCCATCATATCAGACTTCCCAGGAAGCCTGTCCCACCTTCCTGGGACCTTGGTGTTATACTTGAAAAATGAATTGGGCTCAGTTTGAGCCTGCTTCTTGAGTTTCCTTATAACATTGTAGTTGGAAGACTGTTTTTCTGTTGGCCCTCACTTCAGCCAAGAGAGTGTCTGAACTTCATGTTCTCATAGCTATTCTTCCTTCCTTAGTTTTCCACAGTGACAAGGTGCATCTTGATACTAATCCTTCTTTTATGCCCAAGGTAATCAATGAGTTATCCCTTAGTCAATCTGTTCATCTTCCTTCCTTATTTCATTCTCCACGGTCTACCAGTGAGAAGGTAATTCACAGATGTTCTTCATCTCACATTGCTGCAGTCCTTACACTTGGGTAGTCCGCTGTCCTCGGTCGGCCCGAATATCAAAGTATTAGGCTGACGTCGGTCAAGGCGCTTAAGACTGACATCAGGACGTCAGGGTACAAATGCGCATGACCGACGTCATATCCTTAGTCTTTTTTGCCGCATGGTCCGATGCAGAAGCAGCGTTGCAAGTGCCGTTCGGCGTTCTGAAATTTTGGTCGGAGTTTCAGACCGAGTCAAAGTTGGCTAAGTACCCGTTGGGAATATTTTAGTTTTTTCTTGCCTCAGTGGTTTACCGGATGTCAGAAAAAGTGAATAACTGTATTTCTTGTGGGAAACAGATACCGCATAGAGATTATCATACTTTGTGTATTCCTCGTTTGGGTCCTGAGCACGACGTTGTTGGGTGTCGCTTTTGTGCTAGGTTCAATAAACGCACTATTAAGCGAAGGTTAGATTGTGCCAGGTTGGTCTTCGGGAAGCGGTGCAATTATAATATGCCGTCGGATGCTCCGACGCCCGCTTCTTCGAAGAAGCGCAAAGACAAAGCAGCTAAACCCAGGCAAGAAGAGTCGTCGCGGACGCCGGTTCTTTAGAGGTGTCAGTGGAACCGGTAGGTTTCTCTGGAGTCCCAGGGGGAGACTTTGTTATTGCAGGATGTGGCCTCTCAGGAGGCAGGTCAGGCTGAAGGGGCTTCTCAGGTTACTGTACTCCCCTCCCTTCCTAGGGTGGTTAGGCCTTCTCCTTCTGTTTCCAAGGCTTCTCCCAGAGGCAGGCCAGGTTTAGCTTCTGTTGGTGTCACTCCTAGTTCATCAGGATCTGTGCCCAAGAAGCACATGCTTAAAATGGCAGAAGATTTAATTACTTTGATTAGAGGTTCTTTGCCCCCTCCTGTTAAGAGGCCTAGGGTGGAACCAGAGTTGGGGAGTTTTGAGCAGGCTTCGGATGTTTCAGAGTCTTGACTGAAGACTTGCAGGAGTATTCTCCTTATTCTGATTCTGATGTGGATGATTCTACTCCTTCTGCTTCTCCTCCAGAGGATTTTTCTTTTTCAGAGACTCTTCATTCCATGAGGGAACATTTTAAGTGGGAAGGTCAGGACTTCTCTGATTCCAGGAAAAGGCTTAGGGAATTTTTGCTTTTACCCCAGCATAGGCCTTTGGCTATACCTCCTGTTCTGGATGTTGTAGAAGATGTGTTTGCAGAGGCTTCACTTAATCCTGATTCTTTGCCTCCTGCTCCTGTTAAACCGGATAGGTATTACAGGGTGCCTGAAGCTCATAAATATCTTTATAAGAGTCCTAGGGCGGACCCAGAAACTGTTAGTCAGGGACCTAAGGGTGTCAAGGCCTCGGTTGTAAAAAATCCGGTTCCTCCAGATAAAGAGGCCAGAGCTTTGGATAGATGGGGAAAGAAAGTCTATACTTCTTCCACCTTAGCTATGAGGGCTTTGAATTGCCAGTTTCACATGTTGAAATATCAAAACTATCTACTTTCTCAATTGAAGTCTAAGGTAGATGCTCTGGCGGAAGGTATTGAGTGTAAAGAATTACAAGATTTGGTACATGTTTCTGAACAGGTGGGTAAGCATTCTTTGCAATGTGGTTTTGATGCTGTACAGGCCTCGTCTAGGGTGGCTGCCACTGGGTCAGTTCTTCGCAGGCACGCCTGGCTGAGGGATCAGAATTTATCTGAACATGTTAAGACAAGGATTTTAGATGCTCCTTTACAGTCTGATGTGTTGTTTGGTTCACCTGTGGAGGCAGTCTTAAAGAAAATGGAAGACAAGGCTAAGTCTATGCAGACTGTTAAAGATTTTTTGCAGGATCAGCCTCCGAAGTTTAGTAGGAATTGGCCTGCTAAGGGGTGGACGTACCCTTCTTATGACTCACAGTCTAGGGGTAGATCTAGACGTGGTAGGGGCAGAGCTCAGGGCTCTTTCAGGCCTAGAACAGGGAGTTCACCTGCACAGTCTTCGGGTGAGGGCAGGGGCCAGTCCTTTCGTAAACAGGCCCAATGACCTACCTTTTCAGCTGCCAGAGCCTTCTCGTCTGGCAGCACCTTTGGGAGGAAGGTTGGCACTCTTCAAGGAAAATTGGAGTTTAATTACCCAAGACAGATGGGTATTGGATATCATACACCAAGGTTACAAGTTTTATTTCCATACCTTGCCTTCTTTCAAAGGCATGCCAGACATTCCTCCTCAGCAAAGAATAGAGGCTCACAAACAAATTTCTCTGCTGCTTCAAATAGGGGCCATACAGCCGGTCCCTCTGCCAGAAGTGGGCCTAGGATTTTATTCTCGCCTGTTCCTAGTACCAAAGAAGGGGAACACGTGGAGACCAATTTTGGATTTATCTATCCTCAACACTTATCTGGACATTCCCAAGTTCAAAATGTTGACGTTACAACAGCTTTTACCTCTGCTGGGCAAAGATCACTGGATGGTAACTCTGGATCTCAAGGAGGCTTACCTTCATGTTCCTATCAGGCTAAGTTGCAGGAAGTATCTGCGTTTTGGCTGGGACTTCTCATTATCAGTTCTCTGCATTGCCCTTTGGCTTATCTACTGCCCAGAGTGTTCACGAAAGTTCTGGCTCCAGTGATAGCTTTCTTCAGGCTAAAAGGAATACAGATCTATCCTTATTTGGACGATTGCCTCATTCTGGCTCAAGGAAGGGACGACGTCTTCATCATTTGCAATATGTGATAGCAGTGCTAAGATGCCTGGGGTATTCTGTGAACGAAATAAAGTCCAGTCTAGTACCCTCTCAGGACATGTGCTTTCTGGGTGTGAGACTGAATACAGCATCCCAGATGGCCTTTTGACCCCGGACAAACAAAAGAATCTTTCCCTTTACTTCCATCAATTGTCTCATCAGTCCAGGCTGACTGCAAGGACAGTCCTTCAAGCCTTGGGGTTCATGGCATCTTGTATTCTGGTGCTTCCCAATGCCAAACTGCATATGAGGAAGCTACAATGGTATCTCGAAAATGTATGGACACAGCACTGCCAGGATATGGACACTGTCATTCAGATAATACCTTGCATTCAAAAGGAATTTTTGTGGTGGGCTCAGGAATGTCACCTAAACAAGGGACTCTCTGTGACCCGCCAGAGGCGAGTCAGATTCTAACGACAGATGCCTCAGACAAAGCTTGGGGAGCTCATCTAAATGGAAAGTGGATACAAAACACGTGGCCTGCCAGACTACAACATCTACATATCAACTTGAAGGAGATGTTAGCAGTCCAATTTGCATTAATAGCTTTCAAGGATTTACTTCTTCCAGGGCAGGTGTTGATTCTAACAGACAACACAACTGTCATGTGGTACATCAACAAGCAAGGGGAACATTCTTATCCTCTATGCAGGCAAGCAATGATTTTGTGGGAGACTGCTCTCAGTTTACAGCTAAATCTTCAGGCAAGGTTTCTGCCGGGAGCACAGAACTCCTTAGCAGATGTGTTGAGCAGGCAATTATGGATCCCCACGAGTGGAAATTGGATCCTCATGTATTTCAGAAATTGACAGTGTCATGGGGAACTCCAGACATAGATCTGTTCGCTTCTCCACTAAACTACCAGCTGCCAAAGTTTTGCACAAAAGGTTTCATCCCACAGCCTGGAAAGTGGATGCTCTTTCTTTCAATTGGAGCAATCTTCATGTGTATGCCTTTCCACCTCTGCCTCTCCTCCCAAAGGTACTCCTAAAGGTCAGACAGGACAAGCCAAAGATGATTTTAATAGCTCTAGATTGGCCTCGACAGCACTGGTACCCATTACTGAGAAGTCTGGTACGGGAGCCTCCATGGCCTTTGCCTTCGATTCCATACCTGCTGTCTCAGGAGAACAGTCATTTACTCAATATCAAACTTCACTCTCTTCACCTAACAGCCTGGCATATTCTGTTTTGAACCCTGGAGGGTCTCAGCTTCCACAGCAAGTTTTGAATGTTATTTTGGAGGCCAGAAGGCCTAGTACAAGGAAAGTGTACGCAGATAAATGGAAGAGATTTTTACTTTGGAGTACTGCAAAGGAATTTGATGTTTCTGAGCCTAATTTAAGTGTGGCTCTTCAATATCTTACTGAGTTACTGGACAAAGGTTTGTCCTTCTCTTCTATTAAGGTTCATGCTGCAGCAATTTCTGCTCACTATGATTGTGACCCACCATTGTTTTCTCATCCTTTGTTCAAGCAATTCCTTAGAGGGGCAAAGAATATAAGACCCCCATAGAGCTCCTACTCCTGCTTGGGATCTCAATTTTGTGTTGGAGAAACTCACTCTACAACCTTTTGAGCCTGCAGCTACTGCCGAGTTGAAATATTTATCATGGAAGACTGCTTTTTTGTTGGCCATTACCTCTGCAAGAAGGGTTTCTGAATTACAGGCCCTTATGGCGGTTGAGCCTTTCTTAATTTTCCATAAGGATAGAGTATCTTTGCGTACTAATCCTTCCTTTATGCCTAAAGTGGTTTCTAGTGTGGCTTTAAACCAAACTATTCATTTGCCTACTTTCTATGCAAATCCCCAAAATAAAGGGGAAAAGATTTTGCACACTTTAGATGTACACAGGCAGTTGCGATATTATTTGAGCAGAACTAAAGGGTTCAGGCGGTCTCAGCAGTTATTTGTTTCATTTGCTTTGAGTTCTCAGGGCAAGCCTGTGTCAAAACAAACTATTTCTAAGTGGATTGGGTTTTGCATTGCTTTCTGTTATTCCCATCATGGTAAGGAGATTCCAGCTGGGATTAGGCCTCATTCCACTAGGGCTACTGCCACTTCTACAGCCTTTTTAAGGGGGGTGGCAACTAAGGATATTTTGGAGGCAGCTACTTGGAGTTCAGTGCATACTTTCTCTAAGCATTATCACCTTCCTCTTTACTCTAAATCTAGGGCTGGTTTTGCCACTGCTATTTTACAGGGCATTTTGGCAGCTCCTACTGCATTATAGTTTTGCCATCCTCCCTTACCTCTGCTTTGGGATTCTACCCAAGTGTAAGGACTGCAGCAATGTGAGATGAAGAACATAGTACAGTTTTGTACCTACCATAAACGTAGATGTTCGAAGATCCACATTGCTGCAGTCCAATTTACCCTCCCTCCTTCCCCTCTGTAGTTAGAGGCGGTTGTGTGGGCTGGGTTGTACATATTGTGTATTTTGTATATATTGTACATATAATTAGTGCAAGGGTGGTTGGTTGGTTTTTGCCGTCTTTTGGTTTTGACCTTTCTTTTTAGGGTCTTCTGACATCTGGGGCAAGAAAAGACTGAGGATATGACGTCGGTCATGCGCATTTGTACCCTGACGTCCTGATGTCAGTCTTAAGCGCCTTGACCGACGTCAGCCTAATACTTTGATATTCGGGCCGACCGAGGACAGCGGACTACCCAAGTGTAAGGACTGCAGCAATGTGGATCTTCGAACATCTACATTTATGGTAGGTACAAAACTGTACTTTTTGATATTTTGATTAAACTAAAGATCTGTTGTTGTCATTTTTCATTTGTTCCTCAACAAATGGGTTCATATCCAACCCGGCCACTTTTTCCAGCTTATGGAACAATGAAACTCACAAGCTGCTCCCTTATCCATAATGCACTAGTCCCCTAATATACCTCAGATCTTGTTAGGCTTCGCTTATGGATGTGGTCACTGCAAACTCTCAGGTTGTAGTTTTCATGAGTGTATTTTTCTATTTACTTATATACTTGTTTCTTTAAAAACTTTAGAACTATACATCCACCCTTGTGTTTTACACTGTAGTAGTGTCATTTTCCAATACCATCATTGGTAATGTTTCTATCCTGAATTATCATAGTTAGTTATACTTCCTTTTCCCCCCTTTTTCTCTTTTTTCTTCTTTTTCTTACAAAAAAAATCTTTCTCTTTATTGTTTATTCCTTTTGATTAAATCATAGCTGAAAAACCTTCTGGTTTTAAAAAATGTATGTCCTTCAGCCATAAAATTCCACTTTCTGATGCATATTATTTAGGCCCAGCACATTCAGATTCTGCTTGTGATATATGTAAAGTTCTCAACCCTAGGGCTTTAATAGAGCAAAATAATAAGTTGATCTTCATAGGATTACTTTGTTCTAAATCTTCTGAAGCAGCATCTGGGGCTCAGTCCTCTAAAAAAACCTGATAAAAATAGGCTAAAAAGTGTTCCCCAGATCCTACAAGCTCCTCGGCTCCTGGCTCAGAACCACGTCACAAGGTTCCAAAACTTTCTGATCAGACCCCTTCAGATCCAAAGACAAAATCTTTAGATCTGATCCCTTTGGGTCCAAAGACAAAATCGGATAAATCACCATAAATCAGATTCTTTTGCTCTTGGATCTGGTGACCTCCCATTTTCCTTCTCACTTTGTGGACAAGTCTCCCAAGCGTCACCATTCTAGAGTTTCATCCGTATCATCTAGCATCTTCCTCTTGTTCCTCCGGAAGTCTGACTGAAGCCAATGTGGACAGGATGATGAGTAAATTCCTCTTGACACAAATTCAAATGTGGGTTCTCCTGGCTCCTACCCCCATCGGGTCTGGAACCACTGTGAATACCATCCTGGTTATGCTATCTCCTTCTGCAATCCAACCTTTGGTTTTAGAGTAGTCGGATCCAAGGATTCTGGAGCCATCCACACTGGAAACAAAAATCATGGTTACTTCTGCTCTGTTGACGTCTCTGAGTGGACCGGCTCAAAGCATGTTGGAGCCAGATGACTCTTGGAGCTGTAGTTTCGGCACTGGATCCAGGGTACTGGAGTTCACTCTGAGGTTGATGGAACTTTCTCTACCCTCAAAGCTTCAGTGTTGGTCAGCTCGGCTCCAACTCCTTCCTCAAGTGGTTTGCCTTCCGGTCAAAGGTAGTAGATGGTCTGGAAGCATGTCTTCTCAGAGCCATCGGTTTCTTTCTCTCTGAGGCATTCTGTATTTGAGGTAGTAGAGAGAGCTTTTTGTGCTCCTAGGAAAAGGATGTTTCCACCCTCTTTGGCTCCTTCTTCCCAGATCCAGTTGTCTTTGCATCTTGAGCCTCACATTCCTGTACTACAGGGACAACCAGCCAAACCAGCTCCTACTTCCCAGATCCTGTTGTCTTTGCATCTTGAGCCTCACCTTCCTGTACTACAGGGACAACCTGCCAAAAAAGTCATGAGGATACCCAGCAGGGTATATTTCTTCTAATACTTCTCCTGAATATCCCATCAAAGAAGTCCCCAGGAAGAGAAAGTGCAAGAGAAGGCACTTAGACTCCCTCAACAGTCTGTCACAGATGATACAGATTTTGATGAGGGGGAAGAGTCCCCAAGATCACCACCTGATGACAACTCCTTTGGAGACATTCTAGAAATTCTCAAAGAGGTGGTTGGTTTACCGATACCTCTTCCCAAAAGGAATCTGTATTCCTGGAGGTTTTTAGAGCTGACCTGTCTACCTCCTGGGTGACTCTGCCCACCGATAACCTCATTGATTTGACCTCTTGACAGGTATGTAAGGAACCTGATTTAGTTGAGCTGATCCCCAAGAGACCAGACAGGAACCTGGCATCACCTAAGGAATTCTGGAGCAAGGGAGTATCAGTTGATGACATGGTTATAGCAGCGGCTAAAAAAAAGGAGCTTGCAGAACAAAATTTTTCTGTTCATCCCCCTATCAGGGAGTGTCTAGGGTGCCTGACAAATTCGGTGTGTGTGTATATACTTCAGTGATTTTGCACTTCAGTCGCTGATTTATTTGGCACACTTCAGTAGACTCCAGAGGAATTTGATTAAAGAACTTACCAAATCACTCTTTTGGACTATTACTTCTGAGGCCCAGAGCATGATTGCCTCAGACTTGGCTACCCTACAATCTATTTCAAACTTGTTCATGAGGCTCATCTCCCACGCAACTGAAGGTACCTCAAGGGCAGTGGGTTCAGCCATTTCCATTAGGAGGCATGCCTGAATGTGCCTGTATGATTTTGCAAAGCTCTTAAAGTCTTCCTTCATCAGTGCTCCCTTTGACAAAAGTTCTTTATTTGGCCCCAAAGTTAAAGACACACTCTCCAGGTGTGAGCAGGAAGGTAAAACCCTGTCTGCTATGGGAATACATTTTTCGACCCCTCCAAAGACCTTTTCTAGGAATCAATGATGTGGTCAAAAAATGTGGTTCAGAAGGTCCCAGGGTCCCTTTCAAGATCCATAAGGAGGTAGTTCCCCCAGGGGCAGAGGGGAAACTTTAAAGGAAGATGCCGGCCGCACAGCAGAGGTGGTCTGCAAAACCAAGTATCTAGAGGGGTGTATATCATAAGTTCGGTTGCTGATAAGTTCAAACACCAAAACCTCGAATTTGAAAGTCCGAAGACTGAAAATATCGAAGCCGCGGAACATCGAATTCTTTCCCAGGCAAAGAATTTGGTGGTCAGTTTCCACTGCTTCGCTATTTCCTCCACTGTGGTGCGATCTCGGAGTTGGTATATTTAAGTAGGGGGGGTGGGAGGGGGCTTTGCCCCCCACATTAGAAGTAGTTTGTAGTGTTCATGTGTTTCGCGTTTTGTACTGGAACCAGGGGAAAAAAATGCTGTTCTCAGTCTTCAGAGGTTTCGGTGTTTGTGATTTTGCATTCGATGTTATCACATTCGAAGCTTTGACACACTTCGATGATGTGATCTAGACCCTATCTAGAGATACCATCTCTGACAGATCCCATCAGCTCTCCTGAAAGGAGACACGATTGCCCACCTTTGGAGGCAGTTGAGGTTGTTTATCCTGCACCAGAGAGCCTGGCTAGAGATTATAAAAGATTCATGGATGCAGAGGATTATTTCTATTGGTTATATAATACCCCTTTCCCTACCACCACCCATAATAGTAAACAAAATCCCAGATGTTCCACCCAATCAGAGGGAAGCAGCAGCCCTAGAAATAAAGAAGCTGCTAGAAAAAGAGTCATCCAAGAAGTCCCCCAAGACAAGAAAGAGCCCAGAACTTGCTCAGTATTTTTTTTAGTACCAAAGGAAAACAGGAGATTGAAGACCAATTTTGGATATCAGCAATCTGAACAAGTCAGTTCAGTACATAAAGTTCCAGATGGTCACAGTTCAGTCCATTCTGCTTGTTTCTGCACAAGGATGACTGGATATGCTCAGTAGATCTTCAGGATGCATACCATCATATCAAAATGATCAGGCAATCCAGAAATACACTCCTGGCAGGGAGCCAGTCATTACCAATTCAGAGCTCTGCCTTTGGTCTCACCACAGCTCCCAGGGTGTTCACCAAGTGTATGGCAGTAGTAGCAACTCACTTGAGACTGCAAGGATTCTGGGTATTTCCTTATTTGGGTGACTGGTCCATAACCCCTCTGACCGTACATCATCTGTTCAAAGCACAAGGTTATGTACTCCATTTTTGCTCACACTTAGGAATCTCCATCAACTACAAGAAATCTCATTTTGAACCAACTCAAATTTTGAAGTTCATCGGACCCTTGTTCAATACGGTGTCCTTGACAATCTCCCTCTTTCCACAAAGGATTCAAACCATTTGATTCCAGGTCACAAAGATCATTCAAAGTTCTTCTCTTTCAGATTTATTGATCCTTCAAGCACTGGGGTCATTGTCTGCTGCAATAGTTTTGGTCCCACTAGCAAGGTATCACATGATAATTCTTCAGTGGTCCATACTGACTCATTGGCTCATTTGTCATCAGCCTGTATCCTCCCAAATCAAGATAACTCAGGTACTCAAGAATTATCTCCTTTAGTAGGTTTTCTCTGATCAGATAATGCAAGGTTGTCCCTTTATTCTCCCTCAGCCCAAGGCCATAATTACCACAGATGCTTTCCATATTGGGTGGGGGAGAGACATTTCTTGGGAAAGACAGTCCAAGTCTCATGGTTGCCTATTTTCATTCTTTCTCAACTGCCCACCCTCCAACCCCCTACCAGATTTGACTTTTGGATGGATTGGAAGATGCTGAAGGAAACAGTGTTCCTTTAGTTGAGCTCCACATACTGTTATCTCATCGTCCTTTGTGTTATACAGGTTGTAGGAGCAGCAAACAAGATCTGAGGTGTGTTAGGGGGCTAGTGCATTATGAGTAATGGAGGAGCTTGAGAGTTTGTGTTCCTTGAGCAGGAAAAGCGGCCAAGTCGGATCCGAACCCATTTGTTGACGAATAATGAAATTGGACAACACAGATGGGAGTGATATGGTGAGTGCATAACTTTTTTATTTGCAAATCTGAGCAGCTTTTTGTTTCCTTTCAACCCAGGATTGGTTTAACTATCTCTAATCAAACCTCCTCCTCCTGGATTTTTAAGGCCATTTCTTTTTGTTTTTATAGGTTCATAGGTAGGTACTAGGCTGTTGGCCTAAGTAGGCCTAGCCAACAAGGTTCCCTGGCTTACGCCACCCAAGAAAATAATTTTCCTGTGCCCCTGTCGAGCAGAGCCACAGAAGTGATCCCTGGGGTGTATTTCCTATTTCCCATCCATTCATCAAGATTTTTCTTGAAGAGTGCTAATGAGGAACTTTGCTTGACATAGATGGGTAGCTTGTTCCAGAGTATGGGAAGTCTCTGGGACAGGACTCTATCCCTCCAGCATGTCCTGTTTATTGTGGTGACAAGGTTTAGGTCCCTAGAGCGTGTAGCTTGGAGGGATTGGAATTTCTTTAGTCGCAGCATATCCAGCAGCTTTGGGTTTGACATAGCTTTATATGTTAGGCAGAGATCACCTTGGAGTAGGCGATATGCTACGGAGTAAAGCTGGAGTTTTTTGGTCAGTGTAGGGCATATGTTTGAGGCCAGTAATCCTCTTTGTGAGGTACTTCTGTGGCCTTTCCAGCTGCTGCAGATGTCTTGTGAGGTACATTCCAAAAGGGGCATTGTACTCTATAATGGGTCTAACGAGTGTCAAGTAGAGGGGAACAATGACCTCTTTTTTCCTAGATGAGAACCATTTTGTGATGAGGTGTGCCACTTAGAAGGATTTCCTGACTACTGTGGCGATGTGATTATCAAAGGAGAGACTAATGTCCACCTGGGTCCCAAGGTCTCTTATCACACATTCGGCATTAAGTAGACTGCCACCTGTGTAGTAGTTCATGGGTACAGAGTTTTTTACCAAAGGGGATGACAATGCACTTTTTGGCATTGAGCTTGAGGCCATGGCTCTGACACCAGGCATCTGTCTCAGTGAGGCCCTTATGTAGGATATCCACATCATTTGGGGACTCTACTATGGCTCCTAGTTTGCAGTCATCTGCAAACTTCTTTAGCCAAATGCCTTCTGTGTTAGCCTGTACTTCAGAGAAGTAGATACGAAACAGGAGAGGTCCCAGGACTGAACCTTGTGTTACTCCACTTGTCACCGTTTTGAAGTCAGATTTGGAGTCTGCAACTTTTACAATGTGGGTTCTGTCAGTGAGCCAGTTGGCAACCCATCTTGTGACGTAAGGATTTATACCTAGTTTAGTGAGTTTATCTATAATTCCAGAATGGGGGATGGTGTTGAAAGCCTTGGCGAGGTCAAGATAGGCTGTATGAACCACCTTACTCTTGTCTACAGCTTTGGTGAGTGCCTCAAAGAAGTCAGTCAGGTTCAGGAGGCATGATCTGCCTTTCACAAACCCGAACTGGGTGGGGTCCAGAGTTTGGAGGTTACCAATATCTTTGTTTGAGTTCCATGATGATACGTTCCATGGCCTTACAGCCAGGCTCGTCAGGCTAATAGGGCAATAGTGCTCTGGATCAGTGGTGGTTCCCCCTTTGTGGAGTGGGATAACTGTTGCTGTGCGCCATTGAGTGGGCCCAAAGCCTGATGTGTGGCTATGATTGAACATGGTGCTTAGATGGGGAGCCAGTTTGTTCTGAAGTTCGTGTAAAATGCAGCCTGGGATGTTGTCCGGTCCCATGGATGCTGCATTCTTGGCTTTAGAGAGTGCAGTAGAGAGTGCAGCTTTTACCTGTGTAATTGTGATTACATCGACTCTGCATTCTTCCTGTATATATATGGGCCCTTTAGGGAGTGAGAGGGAGGTAAAGTTAGCACTGAACCTATCTGCCAGGATGTTGGCAATATCAGTTGGTTCTGTAATTTTCGTGCTTTGTGCTATAACTCAGAGCAGATCTGTGTGTTACCATTGAGATTCCTGACATAGCTATAGAATGCTTTGTGGTTGTCCTTAGAATCAGGGGTGATTTTGTTTTCATAGCTAGCTTTGGAGGATCTTATAAGGGATCTTAGCTTCTTACTAAGGCTGACCAGGGAGCTCCTCCACTCTTGGGATTTTACTCTCTTTTGCAACAGTTTCTTCCTTCTGTTGTAGAGTTTGTTTATGGCAGGGGACCACCAGACTGGCTTCTTTTTTTTGGAGGATAGCGTCTTGGTTCTGTTCGGGATAGCATGATCCATGCACTCGTGTAAGTGCTTATAGAGTGCATTTGTATAGGATTCAGCAGTCATAACTGTATTGTCCATATGCATGGGTGTCATGAAGTTTGCCACTTCTGTATTAAGAAGCATGAAGTTGGCTTTGGAGAAATTTTTTACCATGATTTCCTTAATGAGGGGTGGGGGTGAGATGTGGATATCTAGGGTGATTAGCTTATGGTCGGATCTGACCGAGTATACTCAAATCAAGGGGTGGCATAAGCCAAACAAAATCGGGCTAGGATTGTAATTGCTCCAGGGTAGATAGCCTAGTATGAACCTATGAACCTAGGAGTTGACTTTAGGTGTGGAACACCAGTCACTCATGTTGGTAATGACTAAGTCTAGGATATTGTTGCCCCTGGTGGGGGTGTGGATAAGTTGATCCAGGGCATTAGAATTTATGAATTTCAGAAAGCGTTGAGCAAAGGAGTTGGTACATGAGTAGTTTTCCCAGTTAATGGTGGGGTAGTTGAAATCACCCATTAGTAGGGTGTTTGGTTGAACCCTAATATTTTCCAGTATATCAAGAAAAGAGGAGTGGGAATCCTGGGGCATGGTCTGACTAGACCGTAATACTAAGAAAGGAGGTGGTGTAGCCATTCTATATAAAACTGGACTACAGGTAACCTCAATAGACTCAGAACCTCCCTTAACTAGTAATGCAGAGGTACTTATTTCCAAGATTCAACTCAACAAATGGAAATCTATATATAGTATCTGTATCTATCTCCCTCCAGGCAACAATATCAGCACCTTAGGGGCTATCCTAAGCTGGCTATCCACCACCTACCCACAAGAAACGATTGTACTCGGAGACCTTAACATAAACTGGAGGTGCTGTACATCTGAGCAGCCTTCTACCCATATCAACCTACATGGTTTTTCTCAAACCATTACATCTCCACTAGATTTAATAAACTTAATAACAATGACAGCACACTAGACTGGATCCTTACAAATAGTAATCAACAATCATACAAAGTAGGGACCCTCCCTGAAGACCTAAGCAACCACTCACTCACATTCCTAATCAGGTATAAGAGTGAAATTCCAAACACAGCCATTTATAAGAGTATAAGGTCTAACAAAAATTTTAACCTCGACAGCTTTCAACAAGAACTCATAGCTTGTGGCTGGTCACCCCTGAAACGCCTACCATTAGAAGAAGCAGTCAAATACTTTAATTCCAAATTCTTAACCATACTTGACTATCATGCCCCAGCTCATACAATCAGATGTAGATCAAAACCAGCCCCATGGCTTTCCAAAACTACCAAACAAAAAGTCCTCAAAAGAAACAAACTCAGGACCACCTGGCTGACTACTAAATGCCCTACAGATCAATTAAAGTATAGACAATTAAGAAACAAAACCAAAAAAGCTGTTCTATCTGATAAAAGAAACTTTTACTGTCACCTACAACAAACCCACCAAAATAAACCTCAAAAATTCTGGACTGGCATCAACAAACTGATACACCCAGGTCGCTCAGTCACACCCAACCCCTCAGGCTCTGAACACAATAGCCCCAACCAAATTTCCAATTCTTTCAATACTTTTTTTACAGAGACCATTCAATCTCTGGCCAATCAGCTATCCCCTGACACAACATCATCTTCCTCCCATAACACTAACAATCCACCACTATTTCAATTTCAACCTGTTCCTACATCCCTTGTCCGCACCCTAATACAAAAACTTAAACCCACCACTCTCGCTGCAGACCTCCTACCTGCAGAATATCTACAAAAAACTGCTAAAGCCATAGCCTACCCCATAACTATCCTTATCAACAGAGCTATCTCTGAGGGAACCATCCCATCAGTCTGGAAAATATCACATATTATCCCCCTGCACAAAGGTGGTAACTCCATTGATTTATCTAACTACAGGCCCATAGTCATATTATCCCCTCTGGCAAAAATCATGGAGAGGTGCATTCCTAAGCAGCTGTTAAACCACTTACTAGATAACAACTTGCTAGCTATCTGTCAACATGGCTTCAGACCATTTCACAGCACCACCTCTGCTGTCTTATCCTTCACTGACTGCATCAATTAAAATCGTAATAATGATACACTATCCTCAGCTCTCTTTATAGATCTGTCAAAAGCTTTTGAAATAGTCAACCACCAGCTACTCATAAACTTACTCAGAAACTTGTCACTAGATCCTCCTGTTATACAGTGGTTTCAATCCTACCTAAAAAACAGGCAACAAGCCATACTATGGCAGAATAGCCTGTCTTCCCATCTCCCAATTACCCTCGGAGTCCCTCAAGGCTTACTTGGTCCTCTCCTCTTCTCTATCTTCACAAACGACCTACACTCTGTAATACCTCAAGCCACTTGTATTCAATATGCAGATGATTCCACATTAATATCCTCAGCCACGTCACCATCACAACTACAGTCTCTAAACCAAAACGTGTTTAGCATAGTTGAGAAATGGCTCCTTGATCGATGTCTCATTCTGAATAAAAAAAAAAAAAAAAATGCTATTATTCGCACCCACACGTAGAACCTCCCCACTTAACTTTAATGTTACATCAACTAATGGTACCATTATATCTCCTGATCCTACCACAAAACTTCTTGGGGTACTAATTGATAATAGCCTCTCCTTTGAGCCCCATATTAACAACACTATAAAAACAGTTAAAAAACTAGGATCCCTCTATAGAATCAAACCCTTTCTGACCCCTGTAGCCAGGACCACTATTGCCCGTACCCATTTAATCTCAACCCTTACATATGCATCCTCTATCTATACTAAACTATGTAAAAGCAATATGAACAAGCTTTCCATCTCCTACAGTAATATTGCAAGATTTGCAACTGGGTCAGTCTACAGAACCCATCACTGCAACAATCTTAAACAACTAGGCTGGTTAGAACTGTCAAATCTAATTTTACTGAAACAACTCACAGTGGCCCAAAAGATACTGTACCAACCTTCAAATACTTACTAACCTAATCTCCCCCTACAATAACCTAAAGTCCCTGCACTCATCAAACAAATTACTAGTTCAAATAAATAAAACCAACAATCTGGCCGGCAACTCTCTGTTCTCTAACGCAGTAGGAAAAACCTGGAACACCCTCCCTGATCACCTAACCTCCATATCCTCAGCGCTCTTATTTAAAACCAAACTTAAAACATATCTTAAATCTCACCGGTTATGCCCCTGTGCTAATCCAGACTAACTACCATATTTGCATACTGACATTTCTTTACATACCAGCATAAGCTAGTTAATCCTATACTAACAATACTGTGCATGTCACTATACTTACTAATAGTGTTCTATTTTAAATAACTATTGTATACTAGCAAACAACATATTTGTGACTTTATTGCTCAATAGTGTACTTTTAGTTTACATAGTTTACCAGCAAATAATGTGTGTGTGACTTTATTGCTCAATTAGTGTGCTTTTTGCTTATATTGTTTTAAACATTTACAGTTTACTGTACTATTAATATTGTCCTACATTTTTAGCCATCTTTGTACCTACGTCCTTAGCTCTCTTTTAATAGGAATCATGATACTCATATGTCAAAAAGAAAGTAACTGCATAATAGACAAAAATCTCCCTGGGCCTCCACTGAAAATGGACATATATCCAGTTGGACCAGCCCGGTCAACAAATGTAAAATAAATAAATAATAAATGGTGGGGGATCTGTAGCAAGCTACAATTTAGATTGCAGTTTTGCTCAGAGTTAGTTGCACTTGGATAACCTTGGATGCATTGTGCTGAGCAACTAGCCTGGAGGTGTGGATATCCTTAATGAATATGGACACATCTCCGTCTCTGGTGTTCCGGTCCAGATTAGATGGCCAAAAAGTGTGGTATGAGTTATAGCCTGGTAATACAGGGGTGCACTCTGGAGCCTTGAACCAGGTCTCAGTCACTGCACAGATATCGATGTTCTCCATTTTAAGGAGTGCCTTGAGGGAGTGCATTTTGAGATTTAGATCTCTAGCATTGAGTAGCATTACCCTCAGTTTTTGCTTTCCTGTTCCTGTTACAGTGGTGAATTTGTTATTTGAACCTTGCCTAAAAAAGGCACTGTAGGGGCGTCAAGAGCCTTAGCCAGTATCCGGAATCCCAGGGGTGACAGGTGCAGGCCATCTGTGGCAAAGCATTGTGGTCTGTCGACCGTGTCGCCCTAGGCAGACGAATACTGGATCCCCTTAGAATGACACCAGAAGCTTAGCCAATTGTTGAAGTCAATCATTTTGTCCTTGTACTGCGATATCATTCTGGGCGATGGCAGGATGCTACTCAGGGCTAGGGCCATACCTGCCTGGGCTACAAGATCAGAGAGCTCTTCCATGTTTCTTTTCATGTAGTCCAGGGAGGTACATCTGAGGTCGTTCACACCAACATGGTCAATGACAGAGTCATATTTGTATTTGTTGTGGAGTGACCTGAATGCATGGGTTATGTGGCGGATCCTGACACCCGACAGGCAGCTGACAGAAATCTTCTCCTTCTTTAGCCTGGTGAGTGGGACATCAGTGGGCCTGACTATAGAGTCACCTATGACTAGTGTGTTGGGTACGTTATTTTGCCTTATGGGCTGTGGCTGAGTGGCACACTGAGTCTGTGGGCTATGTGTCATTTGGGTAGTGGTGTGGGGGGGGTGGAGGTTGATTGCATTTCTGCTTTGGAGGTCTCTGTTGCTTGAGCAGATTTTTATTGAGAAGCTCCATGAATGTTTCTGTGTTTCTATGTGTGGAGTTTGGTGGTGTAGGTTTAGTGTGACTATGTGATGTGTGTGTTGTGGTGCAAGTGTTTACCTTCTCCTCTTGACTGCCAAGTTCAGTCTTGGATGGAGAGAGCTTTACCTCCAGTTTGGCTAGATAAGTGCATCTCTCACAAGTTGTAGTGTTGGGTGGTAGGAGGAGAGGGTTGTCTGTGTACATGAGGCAATTGCTACATTGCCCCAAGATGCCCAGATTCATCAGATAGACAGGAGAGAACACTGGGGGTTGACCCTTGGACATGCCTAAATAAAAAAACTATTTTCCTCTAGATAAGTGAGGAAAGTGAGTACAAGAGCTGTTTTTCTCTAAGCAAGTGAGGAAAGTAAATACAAAAACTGTTTTCCTCTAGGTAATGAGGAAGGTTGAGTGCTGCAGTAATTTGTAGCTTATTTAGTGCTTACAACAAGTTCTGAACACGTGCTGAGCACGAAAAAGCAAATTCAAGTGCTAAAACCAAGAATCTGTATCTGATGTAGACGAGTTACTGGAAAGAAACAACTGCAAATGCGGCTTTTAGATCAGAAAGTTGAGAGAGATGGAAAGACTCCCCAAACAGCCAGTAAACTACAATTTCTGGGCCAGAAACCACTCCTTATGTGGTAGATAGGCTACTTAGTGCTTACCACTCCCACTGATGAGCTAGAAGGCTTCCCTCCAACACAGAAAGGCTTGGAGGGCTCAGGAGCTTACAAACAGTCCTGGATACAGCAAATCTGTTATCTGGACTAGACTAGTTACAGGAAAGACAGCAAACAAGCGTGAATGTTTTTGTTACAGTTAAGCAGAACACAGGGAGTTTCTAGCAAAGTTTTTTTTTTTTTTTTGTAAAGGAAAGGGAGAAGCAGAAGGCTAGGAAACTAAGTGGGTTAGCCTTCTCAAATGTTTTCTTTGTATGAGGTAAAATGAGCTAATGACAATAGACTGACAGGAGTGTCCCAGATCAAATTTACAGTAGGGGCGGGCAACTGCAAAGCCACCAATATAAGAAGAAGACATCAACAGGGAAGGGGAACAGTTCACAATATTCAATGGAAGAAATAACAGAATTGCAAACGGAAACACTGTATTCACTGAACATATAAAAATAAAATGCAATGCTATCTTTAACACTGCAAGTTTGTACTTATCCCAGCTTGTAATGCAGTTGATTGTAGGTATAAAGCAGCCAGCCAAACAACTATTGCTGAAATGATTTCAAAGATATATGACTAGCACTTATAACCACAGATTAAACCTGTAGGCTAAGAGTTAACACTTAATATGAATGAAGTGGAACAACAGTAACACCCACTTCTTTGCTGAGAGAGAGACAGCTCACAGTATTCAATGAAAGAAATAGAATTGCAGACAGAAACACTATATTCACTGAACAAATAAATATAAAAATAAAATGCAATACTATCTTTAACACTGCAAGATTGTACATATCCCAGCTTGTAATGCAGTGGATTGTAGGTATAAAGCAGCCAGCCAAACAGTTATTGCTTTTCATGGAAAATAACTTTTCTCATTGATGAAGGCATATTCTGCTAGGACAGTTGCCTCCTCTAGTGCTTTTTTCAAGGGTGTGAATACCAGTTCCATCCTTGAGAGTTCTACTTGGTAAGTTGGGTATTATTTCCAGGGCCAGGGCAGGCTTTGCCAGGGCTATCCTGCATGGGTTTGTAGAGGGCTCTTTTGGACCTTTCTCCTCCCAGGCTTCATTTTGAGCTTTTGTACTCTCCCTTGGGTAAAGAATAATGCAGCAGTGAGATGGAAAGGCAGTACATTTGCACAAAATCTTACCATAAGAGTAGATGTCCTTTTCTTCACTGCTGCACTGTTCAATCCCTCCCTCTTATCCCTCTGCTCTACCTTTTGCCCTGTACTTTTCTTGACCCCCCCCCCCCCGGGCCGAGGGCTCATTTTCTCCTTCTGGATGCATATGTTATCTTTGTTCCTAAGGGCGTTCTGTTCCTTCTTGTACTTTTGCATTTCTGAGTGTGTGCATCTGTACGTCACCTTTATGCCGTATGCCTTCCATGGGAGCACAAGTGCGACATACACTACCTATAAAAACTAAAGGCTTTGTTATACTGACCTGGTATTAAGCTATCGTTAGCAGGAGATCCCTTAGGTAAAGGATACTGCAACAGTGAAGAGAAGGATATCTACTGTTATAGTAAGATTTTACACAACTTTACTTTTGTAGCGTGTTTCCTTTACCCTGCTTAGTTATGCATTTACAGACCTTTAGTGTTTTAGTTGTTTTATACCTTAAGTTCTTGCACTATACTTTAGGCTTTAATTGCTCCTTTAGCCTTCCCCAGGAGAATTTGTTGAGATTAGAACTTTGTCTGCTACTTTCTGAACACCAGAAAGACCAGAGAAAGATGTCCCATGCACTCTGTTATAGCCAGCTTCCCTGCAAATGGCCGTGGCATGAGACTGCATCTTTGCATTCCTAGGACATACGTCTGCTGATAATGATCAAGCTGGGTATTGCCTTTGGCTCTTTCCTATACATATAGTGTTTTCCTGCAGGAGTTTTCCTGTTAGAAATTCTGTTGTTGTGGTGAGTATGCTTACATAACTATACTTTTCTTTAAAAATATTTTCCTCCAGGGGAAAGAGTTCACAATTTCTATTATTTATGTGCTTTAATTAATGCAAACTGACAGGGTCACTGGGAGTTGTCCCATGTCTGATATGAGATGCACCTGATGGTGAACTAAGTTTTGCCTGCATTTATTTGCTGACTGAAATTCTCTCAAAGATGCATTGCTACTGGAAGTATCCTACATACTTTTCTTGAAGGCGTTTTTGTTGTCTTAAGTTTCTTGACTTATAAGTGAAATCTACATAGTAGACTAACTTTATTTTATTATAATTATTTTTTTTTTGTTTTGTTTTTGCTGTAAAGAAACCAGAAGAAAGCACAGAAAAAATTGGCTCAGGCTTAGGTCCTGATGGTGAGGTAAGGTATTTTCAGTTTTTCAGTCTCGTTTCTTTCTGAAAATGTGATATAGAGATGTGGTTATTGCTTGGTTACAGTGCCTTTTGGTAGGTCCATCTCTGGTGGTGGGCCAGTTCAGACAACCCACCCCCCCCCCGTGTAGAAAAAAAAATAGTAGCCTGGGGAGGAATTCATCCACCTTACATACCTCTTGGTTGCTGTAACAACTCTGAGAGAAATTAGCCAGATTTGATGAAAAGATCCTTTGCTGATGGGTGAGCTCAATGAATAAATGTCTAATGATTAGTTTGTTTGCAAAGTTTTATCTCATCATATAGCACCAACTTACTGTCTGCAACCTTAATGGATATATCTGGCTGGGCAGTCCATGAAATGTTGAATTATCCATTTATATTTAAAACATTAGTGTTACCCTTACAATATGCATGTTATAGGGTCCGGTACACTCTACCTGGAAAATTGTAACAACAGGAAAACATCTTGCTAGGTGTACAGTTGGGTTAATCATCTCTTCTGTTTCAAGTCAGCAGTTTTTCCTTAGAGATTCTGTGCTGAGGGAGGGGGGGCACATGCTTCCTTTGTCAATGCAATCTGTGGTGTAACATGTTTTAGTAGAAAACGTCCTAACCAATAATCCTACTAGCTTCTTTTGCTACTCACATAGCTCAGAACATAATTCTGGTTTGCACTGTGCAAAAACTGTTGTGCTGTGTGCATTAAGCAATAAATATTTAGAGTGTTTGTGTGGCTGCCAAAACAGGCCAGGACTTGAACCAACATTATTCCTTTAGGATCCCTATCAGGTTGCTTGAGTTTTCAGAAACATGAAATTCATATCGGTGAGACGATATGATTGAATTTGTAAAAACTTGAAGCTTTTGAATGAAGATCTCGGTACAATGAGAAATGGGAAATTTGTTGTTTTCCTGAATGGTGTGCGATCTCGGAGTTGGTATATATAATTTGCAGGGGGTGTGGGATGCAGGGGGACTTGCACCCCTGCAAAAATGTAAAAAAAAAAGTTAAGATTTTTTTTTTTTTTATGTTTGAGTTTTCAGAAATTTGATCATATTGTCTCACCGATATGAAGTTCAAGTTTCGGAAGACTCGATCAACTGACATAGATCCCTGCTTTTAGTTGCAATCAGTCATCCCAGCCACTTAAAGGCAGTGGATGAAGAATCTTCTTGTCTATCTTACTACTCCTGAGGGCAGTGGTGGTTGAAATGGTCCTGTGTGGGGATTGTTGGGGAGGTGGGTGTCCCCACATAGAGATCCTGGTCCTTTCCAGTGTACCATCAAAAGACAATACAAAGGGAGGGCAGGCCTCATTTACACCCTTCAGAGTAAACTGTTTCACAAATGTCTATCTTATCTCATATGTTGCAGGCATGCCCTTAATTGTTGCAGTTTGAAGTCATGCCTACCTTCGTGAAAGACGAGAGACCCACTCAGAAGAGGTGCACTGTCCGTTTTTACTTTGGTGGGTGCACTCTGGAGTAGAGTAAACATCCTTTTCCCATTCATTTTGCCAGACTGTTGTAGAGACTGGCCTGATATTAGGCAGTAAATCTTTCACATACCTGGCCATAACTTTGTGGTTGTAATCAGGATAAAGGGCCCTTTTTTTAAGATCCCTTCCTTCTACGATCCAGTGCAAAAAGCATGAAAACTCAGTTTCAGGAAGGTTCTCTAACTCCTTCTAAGCTAGGGCATATGTTGTTCAAGCCTTACAGTTTAGACAGTTATTTGAAGTCTAGTGAGACTTGTCTTATGTAGGTGCAAGTGCACACACACAGAAAACATGGTCAGCTCTGGACCTGCTGCACATCTCTGACGTCCTTCTGCTGCCTTTGAGTACCAGTGGCTGACATTTACCTCTTACATTCTTAACTCCACATATGTTGTGTGCACAAGCGTATCTCTTCTGGAGCAGTTGGTGATGGGGACTCTCTGCCTTTGTCTTTCTTGGAGGAGTCTGAGTATTTGGAGCCCATTGTCTTGGAATCAGGTGAAGATGATGCCTATCAGATTACCCTTCCTTTGGGGAAACATTGATGATTATATGTTCTTTGTGGGCTGTATTTTTGGCAGTATTCCTCTCTAACCCCAACCCCAAAATCTCTTGATGAATATCTGAGGAAGAAGCTGGTCATGCCTTGATCACCTCTTTTCTGGAACCCCTTTTCAAGGTTGGTGCACATGCTGGATAGACACACCCAACTGCCACTCCAGCATTTCTTAAGAAAATAGATTTGCTCTACAGGCCTTTAGTTGATAAGCTTAGAGCCTTAATAGAAATCATCAAGTGGACTCCTTGATCTGTTTGGTCCAGCACAATACCCAGAGATCACTGCATGTCACCATCAAACATTAAAGTCTTGGATATGGTAGGTAAGAAATTTTCTTCACTGTAGTGTGGGGCATAGAACCTTCTGCTGTTTGTCAGATGTCCAGATTACAGTTTTCATTAGATCTGGAATTGGAAAAGCTTTTACTCCTGCTAAGTCTGGACAAAAGGTGGTCAGGGCAGCAACCTCAGAAATGTGTCTGCACAGGATAGGATGACTGAGGCCATTCTGTTAAGGGTTAGCTCAGGCAGTCCATACTAGATGCCCCATTCAAAGACTGGTAGCCTTTATAGGTCCCTGTGGCTACCTTCTTAAAGAGGACATATGTCCTCTCCACTTTTCAGGACCTCTCCCCTTCATTCCCATTCACACTTTTTAGGCTTAGTCAATCCCACAAGAAGAGCTGTCCTTTCAAAGTGTCATATGATAGTGTTCATTGGTAGATCATTGTCTCAGTATTTCTTATTTATGGGATGTACCCTGTTAAGAATACAGTATGTTTGGCCAGTCTACAAAAGTTCAGAAGCTTAGGCACCCACCTTTCATGCAGCACATCTGACATATGACTTGTGCGTGAAACTACATGCTAGCACTTAAGAAATGTACGGGCAAGTAAATCCTCAGAATTTTCTTGCCACCAGTTTGTTCACATCATGGTCTGGCAGCCATATGGCCTGTTTCAACTACTGCCGTTAACGACAGCTAAGTACCTGGTTAGGGACCCTTTTTTTTCATGTCATCTAAGAAAGAGAAGTATGACTGTGATTGGTAAATCCTTAACAAAGATACATATTCTAAGTGCCTTTTTTGCTAAGGACCAGAACAGAAATATAAAGGGTCAATATTTTTTTACCTAAAGCTATTAGAAGCTGTTTGTTTTCCCCTCATATTTTATATTGAGAATAAACTCCTTCAGTCTTTGACATGTGCTAAGATATTTCCCATCATTTTATAAAGTAAACCAAAAAGTTTTAAAGAAGACCCAGAACTTCAGTCTTCTTTCAGTCAGTGAGCTGCTTGATCATTCCAGAAACCTTCTGACTGTTATATCTGTTTTGGATGTTTGCATTTTTTGGGCAGCCGAAACGGTGCAGGATCGCAGAGTGTTCGCATGTCTGAACTGGCTAACAAGATGACTGATACAACTATGAAAGGAGAACAAAGGCTAATAGGGATCTGGGGGAATTCCTAAAGTACTTGACTGAGAAGTAACAGGAACCCTTATGGAGGTATGTCCAGGGTCTGTTGCTACTCATATAATATGTGTGGACACACCAAAAAAAGAGAAAACTGAAAACCAAACATGCCTTCCCTCCTGTTACGCTTCCTATGGATCTGCAATAGCAATTACTTTATCAAGGACTTTTCAAAGCCCTTATGTCTTTGTAGCCTTCTCAGTTTTATTCTCCCCCCATTTCTACTTTGCATAAAAGAAATAGGTAGTCTTTCTCTGAAGAAGATACTTCTTCAGAATCTGATTCGGAAGGTCTGAATTACTATTCCCAGATCCATTCACCCATTGTGCTTGAGTCTGAAGAAAATTACACTATGTCTTCAGAATCACCTCATGAAGAGTTTATCTTTGGAGAAGCAATACATTAGATGATGGAAAACGTAAACTGGGAAGGCAAACAGATTTCTGAGTCTCAGAAAAGATATGATCTGATGCATATGGAAACTCCAAAACACTGTGCTATCTTCCTGTCTTAGAGGCTTTGGAAGACACCTTTAAGGATGCTTCTTTGTCTCTGGATTCATAGCCTCCTACAAGTAAGAACCCAGGCAAGATCTATAAAGTACATGACACCTATATGTACTTATATGAAAACTTTCCTCTGACCCTGCAGCTGTTTCTGCAGAATGAGACAAATCTTCTAAATTGCTGCCTTCCACTGATGCATTACCAAATGATAAGAACAGTAGGGCCAGGAAAAGTGATGGTATGAAAGTCTATGCTTCTGCCTTTCTGTCTTTCCCCTGATATTAATTACAGACTTAAGATGACCAGGTACATGCATTCTATTTTTGACAATAGCTAGCATGTCTGACTCAGATTTTAAGTTTTCCATACGGAATATCCTTAATTCTGCCTCAGAAGGAGCAAGGCATTCCATCAAATGTGGTTATGATGCTGCTGATGCTTTCTGTACAATATCTGCTTACAGGGTCACATTTAAGAAGATGCACCTGTCTTGTACTAACTGCTAGATGCTCCTTTTGATAAGGATAACTTGTTTGGCTCTTTTTCTGCTAAAATTGTCAAGAAACTAGAGGAAAGGAAGAAAATAATGATGGATTTCAAGCAGCATTTTTTTACCCATTCCTAAGATTCTGAGGAACTAGCTCTCAAAATCTGGGCCTTTTTTACATAAAACCCCAAAACCTTCCGCACAAAATCTCTTAAGAAAATAATGGTAGGAAACACCCAAGTCTGACTTCAAGGGAGCCGTTTCAGACAAAAGTTCCAATTTCTGATTATTTTCTTTTGCTTTCTTCCCTTTCCCTCCACTTTGGCAAACCCCTCCCTAAGCTGTCAGGGAGACACACTTTCTCTTCCTTCTTCTTTGGAGAAAAATAAACATCAGACACTTGGGTTTTAAGCATAATAGAGAATGTGTGCAGACAGCACCGGAACCCCCCATTCAGTGCCATCAGGGATTCCTCGTGTCCTCTCAGACCAACACTTGCTACTTCTAATTTTGTAGAACCTGTTCCTTCAGGGTATTGTAGAACATGTTCCTTTCCATCAAAAAGGAAAAGGTTCTTAATAGAGACTTTTCCTTTTCCTAAGAAAAGAAGGAACATGGAGGCCAGTTTTGAGCCCTTCTATTCAGAATACCTTTCTGAAAGTACCAGAGTTCATGATGTCAGCCTTTTTTGTTATGTTGGATCTGAAAGATGCCTATCTGTGGATCTGTGGATCCCCATTCATCCAAACCAAAAAAAAAAAAATTACGATTGTATACATTGGGGTATCACTCTTAATTTACTGTTTGCCTTTTTTATCTGACTTTGGCACCAAGGGTTTTCGCATAATGCTTAGCAACTATTAAAGCTTTCTGCAAGCTGTAAGATATCCACATCTGTCCATACTTAGGAGATTTTTTGATACAGACCTCTTCAGTTCAAGTGATTCTTCAAGATTTATAGTTCACAACCAAACGTTTTCTCCACTAGGATTCAGTTTGAACATCAAGACATCACACTGGAACCCTCCTAGTCTCTGGTATTTCTAGGATGTCTTCTGGATACTTCCTGCATATTGACCTTTTTTTCCACAGGAAAAATTCATTTCCTGACAGGCTTATTTTAGACCAGTAGCCTGCCTTCTGATAAAACAGATGAATACAGTAATCAGGACTATTAAGAGAAATCTGTGTGATATAGACTGACTCAAAGCCCTGTTACTATACTCATTGTCTTACAGACTACTAATTAGTGACCTGTTTCTGGCATACATGGAATACATGGAATCCTCCAACCCATTACTGATGGATTTACTGCATATCAGCAAGGCAGATGGCATCAGAAATACTCAGTCTAGGAATCTTAACCTCTTCTGCAACATCAACAAAATGGTTTGGATGGACAGGTATATCTCTCAGATGATACAGCTGCTAAGCAACAGATTCCCCATCCACATAAAGCAAAGTTCATCCCTGTCCATATTCAAGCTCAACTTAGATGTATGGTTGGGAAACAGAAATGTTACCCCAGGACTGCCCCTGGCAGCTCCTAAATGCTTTACCCCATGCATGGGTCCCCTCAAATTATCTATAGCATGATCCCTGTTATTCTCATTAGGGATAATATATAACTATCGATGATGGAATGGATAAGGCCAGTCTATAACCAAATCGGATAGGCTTTTTCAAGCACAAAAAAGAAACCGGCTAGGCTTATAAATGGCCTGCAGGGGCAGCTAGCCTAGTACTTTTACCTATGAACCTGTAACAGAAATAAAGATGTTATAATACTGTGCAGCTGAATTAGTAACGGGTAAAGTCTTACTAAAAAAATAGAGCAATAGAAGAAAGAAATTAACAAAATACAGTGCCACCATGCATGCATCTTATAGAGAAAACTATAAAACAATTAAGACAGGAAGCGTCATTGATAGAAGATTATAGAAGGAGGAACAGTTCAACAAAAATGCTTAGAAAGATAGATGTGTTAAAGGCAATACACAGTATCAAAACAGATAGGATCTCATTGCAAATAATAAATTAAAGATGTCATCACAGGCAGAAAAACATAGAAAATATGAAGATAAATATTAAGGAAAAGTACAAAATTAGCAATTCATTAATGATCCAAAAAAAAGTTTTATAGAGAACTAGGAAACAAAGCAAAGGAAATGAAACACCATAAGAAAGGAGAAATAGACACATTTTGAGGAAGTATTCATGAAGACCTTGTGGAACATAACAAAGATGCTGAATGGATAGAAAAAATTAAGTGAAACACTAAGGAGTTTAAATGTAGAGGATATGAAATGGGATGAAGTAACAGCCAGAAAACTTGAAACAAAATTAAAAAAAGCTCCTAAGTGGAAAACCCCAGGCCTAGGTGCAATACCTAACTTCTGGCTTAAAAATGTTAACATCTGTACATAAAGATTTAGGCCTGAGTAAGAATTACTTATACACACATCCAGAACAGACATCAACCTGGTTAATGAACAGAAAAACGATACTCCTGCTTAAGAGTGAACCTGTAAGCTATCCTAAAAACTATAGATCATTAACTTGCCTTCCCATGATGCACAAACTATACCGGAATTGATGTAGACACAGTTTATAGTCATATAGGAAAAAAACAATCATGGCAATAGAACAAAAAAGTAACTGAAGAATGTCCTGCGGAACAAATGATAATTTGTTGTTAAATAAAGCCATAGTAGAGAATTGTAAAATAGATAAGAATGTAAGTATAGCATGGATAGATTACAAAAAAAATATATATATATATATATATATTGACAGCACCCCACATTTATTGATAAAGGAATGCTTACAGATCTATAAGATGCATCTTTACATGGACTAGTTAGATTACGTTGACCATGAAAATGGCAAACCACTTTGTGGTTAAACCGTGACAAAGGGCAAACTGTTATCTCAGGGATAAAAATTCAGAGTGATTCTTTGTCACTGATGATGTTTTGTCATGCCATTAACCTATTAAGCTGTTTACTTGACAGATTAGGTAGTGGTTACAGTTTGGCTCCCAGAAAACAACATTATTTAAATACTTTTAATCTACTTTTTGTGGATGACTTAAAACTATATAGGTCTTTAGATGAGGGATTGAAAGCACAACTTCAAGTAGTTAAAACTTTCTCAGATGATAATAAGAATGTCATTTAGCCTTGATAAATGTGCAAAAGCAATATTTAAAACAGGAAAGTTGCAGTACCAAGAAAATATCAGTCTGGTACAGGAATGTGAAATAAAGGAACTTGAGCAGATGGGACTATATAATTATTTGGGAATTGATGAAGGATCGGTAATAAAACATGCACAAATGCAAATAAAACTCAGTAAGGAATACATCAAAAGACTAAAACTAATATTGAAAACAGCCTTAACATTTAGGAATGAAGTCCAGTCTATAAACCAATTTGGTGTTTCTGTTCTAACTTCCAGTTTTGGGGTGATTGACTGACCCCAAAAAGTATTGGATCAGTTGGACAGGAAAACAAGAAAAATACTTCATGCTTCTCAAGTGATATATAAAAATCAGTGTGTATCATGAGTATATATGCCTCGTTCAGAAGGGAAGTATGGACCTCCTCAAAACTGATTACTTATATAGATCTGCAGTTGTGGGTCTGCATACTTATCTGCTGACTTCATTAGATTCAAACATCATAAAAGTTTTAAAATATGAAGAGAAGAAGTGCAAGATTACTTCTCTGCCTAGTTTGCAAAAGCATATCAGTGTTCAGTGGGAATAGAAATCAAACCCGAAGTAGACAAATATCAGACAGCAACTGAACGTGCCAAAAAACAAAATGAAGAATGTAAGGAGAGGGATCGGATGAAATGGAAAAGGAATGTGGAAAAGGCATAAATATTATGGCAAGTACAGAGGTCTCTGGAATAACCTTATGTTGATCAGGATTTGACACAGGAGTGGTTAAGGAGAGGTGAACTGAAACCAAAGGATGAAAGGTTAATAATGGCAGCCCAGGATAGTGGACTCCATGCACATTGATTTATAAAGTCCATTAGACATGAAGGAGAAACAGACAAATACAGGTTCTGTAAAAAAGAAGTGGAAGTTGTTGCACATTTTTCTGCCGGGTATGATACACTCATGGCAGATCTGTTTACTGAAAGCACAAAAATGTGGCAAGACTGTTGGCAGTAGGGATTTTGCATGTGCTGCAGTACTGAAGTAGTTGAGAACTGTTGGAAGCGTGAACCACAAAGCACTGTGGAAAATGATTGCCATGTACCAAGAGTTCAAAAAAACAGATGCAAGAAAACAGATACAATTGTGTAGGGAAAAAAGACAAATGTAACATTGATCATTGAAACTGCCACATCCAGTGATTATAGTGTCTTACGTGCAGAAAGACACAAAGTCATAAAATATCAGTATTTTCAGGCAGAAGTGAGAGCAATGTAGAAGAAGGGCACCCAGACAGTTCCAGTAGGAGCAACTGGTGTAATAAAAAATAATTTACAGTTGTATTCAGATGTGCTACTGATAGATGTAACTCTGTATGAATTAAAAAAGGAGTAATTTCTGAGCACATTTGTGGGTGTTGTGACAAGCACTTTTGACTAACATCATAGACTGAAACAATACAAATTTTTTGAACTTCTACCCTGACTTAGGAATTAGGTCCATTCCCATCATGGTATTAGAAACCCAGAAGACTTGGAGAAATTAAATCAAGTACCCCACCAGTCTCTGTTATTCCTTGGATGTCTTCTGGATACTTCCTGAATGATGGCCTTTTTTTTTTCCTGAGGAAAAATTCAGTTCCTGGCTGCTTATTTTTTTGTCTGTCTCATATCTTCAAATTACCTCTGCAAGAGTGATTCTGAGAGCCCAGGGGTTCATGAGATCCACATTTCAAATGATTCCATATGCCAGACTCCACAAGAGGAAGATACACTGGTACCTGAAATCTTTTTGGACAAAACACGGTCATCCCCTCACTTTTCTAATACCTCTCTTGTACTTTGTGAAGTCAGTCAGATAGGACTCAATCCAAAGGTTCCTTTCCTTGATCAATCCCACATTCATAAGGTTTCAACAGATGCCTCAGACTTTCCCAGAGGCTTGTTTAAAGGACATCAAAATATAGGGAGTCTGCTTCATTCAAGACATGGCTAAACATCGAAGATATCAAAGCCATGATCTTTACCTTACAGTCTCTTTGTCACCTTTGAACTCCAATTCCTCTTCAAATCCCGACAGACAGTATCACAGTCATGTGGTATATTAGCAGGCAAGGCAGAACAAAGTCCTGTCACCTTTACAAACTTGTTCTGATACCTTGGGACTTTGCAATTCATCACAGTCTTTATCCTTAAGCAGCGTATATCCCATCAGAATATAAATCTGTGTCAAATTATTTGAGCAGGTCCAAGACAGACCCTCACAAATGGATGCTACACAGAAAGGTCTTACTTAAAATTATCCATCAGTAAGGAGCTCCCCAAGTAGATCTCTTTGCCTTGACCCTGAACAAACAGCTCAGACTGTTTCTGTCTGGATCTCCTTGCAAGAAAGCTTGGAAAACAGATGCCTTCTTCCTTCCAGTGGAAAGGGAAATTCCTTTCCCTCCATTTCATTCCAAGGGTCCTTCTGAATATTCAGAAGGACAATCCAAAAATACTGTTGGTGACTCCCTTTTGGCTTGGACAATTTTGTTGCTTCTTTTCTTATTTACCATCTTGACAAGGCAAGCCACAAGAAGTTACCCCACAAGATACATTTGCGTATACAGCAAAAGAGCTTTGTCATTCATCCACACCTAAAGACATTGAACCTCACAGTTTGAATGATAGGCTTGTAATTCCTTTCAGGCACCATTACTCTGAGGACGTGCTACAGATCATAAAGGAGGTAAAAATCTGCAGCAAGCAAATCTTGTATTTCTAAATGGAAAGATTTTCTATATGGTGCTGCAGCAGAGAACAAGACCTATATCAAACAGAGATTCCCATTATCATCTAATATGTATGAGTGCTGCTCAGTTCAGGTCTAGCATATTCCTCTGTCTGGGTGCATTTGTCAGCCTGCCTACTTATCGAGTTCCTCCTCTTTCTTCACATTGTTAGGTAAAACAATTCCTTAAAGGGATCCTCTGTATCAGGCGACCTAGGAAATCCATTCCTCCTCCTTGGTACATGAATTATGTTCTGGAAAAGTTTACCATTCCACCTTTTGAACCCACTTCTTTTGTATCCTTAAAATTCTATAGTTGGAAGTCAGTTTTATTAGTAGCCATGACATCTGTGAAAAGGATGCCTGAGTTACAAGCTATCGAGTGTACGCTTCCTTTTCTTGTTTTTCATAAAGACTGTTAGCCTCAGGACTAGTAACTCATTGTATGCCAAAAGTTGTCTTTGACATTTCTCTAAACCAGTCCATCCATACATCTGTCTACATTTTGTCCCAGTCTTCAAAGTAAATGGAAAAGAATTCTGTATTTTCTTGATGTACACTGGCAGCTCAGGTTTGACCCAGGCAAGACAAAAGCTATCAAAATGTCTGATCGACTGTATATTTCCCTTTAGGAAGAAAAAGTTGACCTCCCAGTTTCTAAACAAACTGTTACTAAGTAGATTTCTGCCTCCATCTCGTTTTGCTATTCCTGACATGGGAAATAGTAAGCAGTAATGAAACAGTGATCTGTTTGAGCATTTGCTGTTAAGATAAGTTCTTAGACAGCTGAACTAACTTTGCGTAAATCACTGCTGCACTTATAATTTCAGGGAGCTGCAGGTAAAGCCCAGCATCCTTCCAGAGTTTTAGAGCTCAGCCTGTTCAGCTTTTACTCCAACCTAACATCTCCCACCCTTCAGACATTTTCACATCTTGGTTTAAATGCAGATGCACATTTGGCTATCTGCAGCCCTTTCCTGCTTTGTTAATTTCATTGGGTTTTCGAAAACCCTGTTGAACCAGGCTTTGAGTTAAAGAAAGCAAACACCCCCCTGCCAGGTGACTTAGTTTGTCTATTGATTTCGTGTTACTAGATATTTACTGTTTTTTTGTGGTAGAGGGCTTTAGGTATAGAAACACAAAGCAGTGTCTGCTACAGGGTTTTGTGCCATTTCCATGTGGAAGCTTGGGATACCTCTGAAACAGAATATGCACACCTGAAAAAGACATGCTTACTTCAAACAGATCTGACAAGGATTTTGGTCAAGGATTTCTGTCAGGATTCTTGAAAATGTAAAAGGTTATTTTATTGTAGGCTAACTACTTTCCAGAGATGAACAGTCATGTCCACTATAGTCTCCTAGGAATTACAAAATATAAGGAGTCTCCAGCACCATCTTCTTGGTTCCCCTTATGTCTTCTTCCCTGTATCTCTGGAAGGCACTTTTCAACTTCATGTAACAAGAGTATTGGACTGATTTTAGGGATGCAGGTTCTACAGATCATTTCAAAAGGTTAATTAGAGGTTCAGGAGATTTCACAGTCTGCTTTCATCTTTCTTGACACTTTTTATCAAGTGCAGTATGCTTTGGCTTTGATGTAGTTAATGTAAATGGAAACAGTAACCTGAGTTTTAGACTACCAGAAGGATACAGAATGTTGCTCAACACTTTTTTGTTGCCAGTCAAAGACTAAACATGGAGACTTGCTTTAACATATTCACATCAATCTGCTGTGAATGTGTGTAACTCCCCACGACCTAAGTACATCATTCTTGAACCTTTTTTCCAAAAAAAAAAAGAATCAGCAGAGAAAACAGTATAAATGCTGTTGAAAAAAGTAGAAACTTGAGTGCTGTTCAGCAGAAACTTCTTTGTAGTGATGTTGTAGTATACATTAATGCAATACATTCCTATGTAAATGTTTTCCACATATTGGAAACAGTGCAAGCCAAATGTGTCTCAGCAGCATTTAACTTGACTTGAAGTTTCCAATGTGTACCTGATTTTTTTTTCAATATAATAAAATTATACTTAGAGTAATCTGCTTAATTAACAATATAATCACCATTCAGTATTTTCCAGAGTGTATAAGTTACACATTGGACATCAGTGAATTTCTTTTCATTATTTTAAGTTTGCAGCTTAAGCCATGTAATTTTAGAGTCACTTTTAGCATTTTTAGTATAGATACAGAAATGCTGCATGTTTTCATAATGTCTGACAAACAACTAGCAACATATTTATTACTGTGCGTTCCTTTTTCATGGACAGTGACAATGGCTGTTATCTGGATATTTAGGTCTCTATCACGTCATCGAAGAGTCCGAACGAGGTTATATTGAACCAGGAAGTTCGAAATGCAACAAGTGTGACAACACACAACAGCGATTTTTTTCCCGGGGGGGGGGATCGCTGTTCCGGTACAAAAACAAAAAAAAACACGTACACTTTAAACTTGTACTAATGTAACTAATAAAAAAGGCAAATGCAATTGTGGCCGTCAGATACCGCACAAAGATACCCACGATAGGTGCCTTTTTTGTCTAGGTAGGGAACACGATAATATGTCATGTTCCATTTTTTAGTCCTTTGTGCCCAAGTCGTTTGGGTGCATTAAATTTATATCTCGAGAACCAGCGTCTGAAATGCCTACCCCTTAGGATGCACCCTGAGTCAGTCGCCCAACCCGAACCGTCCAGGAAGAAGGCCAAGGTTTCCATACCTATTCCTACTGCCTCTCCGCTGTTGGACGTCCTGCTGGCTTCCGATATAGGGGCAGAGGAATGCCTGATTTCTCTGTCAGCTTCGATGGTTCCCGTTGAGGAAGCCGTTTCTGCAGCCACGGAAAGCACATCTGCAGAGACTATTCAGATGTCGGCCCCAACCGACATCGAGGGGGAACCTCTTGTTGACCGAACGAGTCCTCTCCTACTGCATGCCGGGCTTCAGTTCCTAGGCCATCCCCGAAGCCTACACCTTCCAAGAAGAAAAAACAAGCCAGAACATTTCACAGCTCCATCTGAAGCACAGACAGATTGGCAGTCTTTTACAAATTCTCTTATGCAGGCCTTCATGGCCCTTAGGCTCATAGGCCCTGCTCCTTCCACCATGCCTGTACTCAGCCCTCGCCCAGCTTCTGCCTCTTCTCCCCAACATCCAACTACTTAAGAGGGAGAAGAACAGCAATATCAGTATGATTCCTCCTCGGAGGAGGAATTAGTCTCTTATGTGTCTCAAATTGCTTCCTTTATTGACTACTATTCCCCAGATGAAGACTCCATTGATTAGACTCCCCACCTGAAGATATAACTTTTGGGAAAACTATAACTAAAATGAAGGAGTACTTCAAGTGGGACACTACCCTGATGTGTGACCCTCAGAAGTGATATTTTGAACTTCTGCAACTTGAGTATCCCTCTCCTTCAGCTGTACCTCCTGTGCTCCCAGCCTTCCTGGATGCATTCAGCTCTGTCTATAAGAACCCAGACTCAGAGTCCCGAGTCCCAAAAAGACCAGATAGGTTTTATAAGGTGCCTGATGACCAAAAATTCCTGGTTAAACCTTCACTGGCAGATCCAGCTGTCATTCTTGTGGCTCCTGACAGACAATCTAGACCGGTAACTTTTGCCTCTCTCCTACCCACAGATAAGGACAGTAAAACCATGGATAGACTGGGCAAAAAAGTGTATACTTCCTCTATCCCAGCTTTCAGAGCCATTAATTACCAAATACACATGGTAAAATATGCTCTTGACCTAGTGTCCCAGGCCTCCACCCTGCTGGCTTCTACACCTGACAACTGTCCCTAGCCACCCAAGTGGCCAGACAATCCATCAGGTGTAGTTATGATGCAGCAGAAGCTTTGGCCAGGTCTGCAGCTTCTGCATCTGCCCTTCACAGATATTCCTGACTACGCTTACAACCTCTTCCAGAGGATTTCAAATCCAAAATTATGGATCCTCCACTGGACCACAACCTACTTTTTGGCAAAAATTTAGCTGAGCTCTTCAAAAACTTGCAAGAGAAAAGCAAAGAGCTGCAAGACTTCAAACATTTGTTAGTGTCCCCTTCCCTAAGTACTACAGGAATTATCCTGCAAAAACTTCCTTAATCAGGAGAATCCCTTCCACTTCTTAACCCTCCTCCTCCAGACTGAGAAGAGGATCCAGGAGACAGCCTTACTCCAGATCAACTAACAACCATTCCCCCTCTAAACAGCCCTTTCCCGACAGAAGGGGCCCCTCTTTTGCATGACTGCCTTGCCCACCTTCCCTTGTCTGCCCACCTACCTCACTGCCTTCCCCTTTGGAAAACCGTCACCTCAGACAAATGGGTCCTTTCCATCATTCAAGGAGGATACTTTCCATCTTGGAGGGAAAAACCAAGGCCAAAAAACATTCCCTTCCCAACAAAAAAACAGCACCACTTATTCCCTCTCATTCTGCAGGAGCTCCTCTCCCTAGGAACAATAGAACCAGTCTCTGTGGGCCAGGAAGGAAAAGGATTCTATTCTCGTCTATTCCTAGTCCCAAAAAAGGATGGTCCTTGGAGACCCATACTAGGTCAGTCCTACCTAAATCAGTTCCTAAAAGTTCCATCCTTCAGGATGCTCTGTCTGCAAACCCTCCTGCCCCTGATACCACCCCAAGCCTTTATGGTCACTCTGGATTTAAAGGAAGCTTATCTCCACATTCCTATCATGCCCTCCCACAGGAAATTCCTGAGATTGACTGACATTTCCTCAAATTTTCAATTTATAACCTTGCACTTTAGCTTAGTTAAGCAGCATAGAATGGTGGTCTGTAGGATGACGTTGGTGATCAAGAAGAGGAGGAGGAGTGTGAAAGCAGTGCCAAGGACTAAATGGTGGAAGTTAAAAAGGGTGATTGTGAGGTGGAGTTCAGGGAAGAGTTAATACAGGCACTGGGAGGCAGTGAAGAGTTACAGAATAGCTGGGTAACTACAGCAGAGCTAGTAAGGGAGACTGCTAGAAAGGTGCTTGGTGTAACATCTGGACAGATGAAGGAGGACAGGGAGACCTGGTGGTGGAATGAGGAAGTACAGGAGAGTATACAGAGGAAGAGGCTGGTGAAGAAGTAGTGGGATTGTCAAAGAGATGAAGAAAGTAGACATGAGTATAAGGAGATGAAGCGCATGGCAAAGAGAGAGGTGGTGAAGGCTAAGGATAAGGCATATGGAGAGTTGTATGAGAGACTGGACACTAAAGAGGGAGAAAAGAACCTGTACCGATTGGCTAGACAGAGGGACAGAGCTGGGAAAGATGTGCAGCAGGTAAGGGTGATAAAGGATAGTGAGGGAAACGTACTCACAAGTGAGGAGAGTGTGTTGAGTAGATGGAAAGAGTACTTTGAAGGGCTGATGAATGAAGAGAATGAGAGAGAGAGAAGGTTGGATGATGTGGGGATAGTGAATCAGGAAGTGAAACAGATTAGCAAGGAGGAAGTAAGAACAGCTATGAAGAGGATGAAGATTGGAAAGGCTGTTGGCCCAGATGACATACCAGTGAAAGCATGGAGGTGCTTAGGAGAAATGGCAGTAGAATTTTTAACCAGATTGTTTAATGACATTTTGGAAAGTCAGAGGATGTCTGAGGAGTGGAGAAAAAGTGTTTTGGTACCTATGTTTAAGAATAAGGGTGATGTGCAGAGCTGCAGTAACTACAGACGAATAAAATTGATCAGTCACTGCTTGAAGTTATGGGAAAGAGTAGTGGAAGCTAGGTTAAGAAGGGAGGTGATGATTAGTGATCAGCAGTATGGTTTCATGCCAGGAAAGAGCACTACAGATGCAATATTTGCTCTGAGAGTGTTGTTGGAGAAATACAGAGAAGGTCAGAAGGAGTTGCATTGTGTCTTTGTGGACTTAGAGAAAGGATATGACAGGGTGCCTAGAGAGGAGTTGTGGTATTGCATGAGGAAGTTGGGAGTGGCAGAGAAGTATGTAAGAGTGGTACAGGATATGTATGAGGGTAGTGTGACATTAGTGAGGACTGCGGTGGGAGTGACAGATACGTTTAAGGTGGAGGTGGGATTACATCAAGGATCAGCTCTGAGCCCTTTCTTATTTGCAGTGGTGATGGACAGGTTGACAGATGAGATCAGACAGGAGGTCCCATGGACTATGATGTTTGCAGATGACATTGTGATATGTAATGAGAGTAGGGACCAGGTTGAGGAGACCCTGGATTGGTGGAGATATGCTTTAGAGAGGAGAGGAATGAAGGTCATCAGGGCTAAAACAGAATATATGTGTGTATATGAGAGGGAGGGTAGAGGAAGGGTGAGGATGCAGGGAGTAGAGTTGGTAAAGGTGGATGAATTTAAGTACTTGGGTTCAGCAGTTCAGAGTAATGGTGAGTGTGGAAGAGAGGTGAAGAAGAGAGTACAGGCAGGGTGGAATGGGTGGAGAAGAGTGTTAGGAGTGATTTGTGACAGAAGAGTACCAGTAAGAGTGAAAGGGAAGGTCTACAAGAGGGTAGTGAGACCAGCTATGTTATATGGGTTTGAGATGGTGGCATTGACAAAAAGGCAGGAGTCAGAGCTGAATGTGGCAGAGTTAAAGATGTTAAGATTTGCACTGGGTGTGACTAGGATGGACAGGATTAGGAATCAGTATATTGGAGGGGTCAGCTCAGGTTGGACAGTTTGGAGACAAAGCAAGAGAGGCAAGATTGTGTTGGTTTGGACATGTGCTGAGGAGGAAAGCTGGGTATATTGGGAAAAGGATGCTAAGGATGGAGCTGCTAGGTAAGAGGAAAAGAGGAAGGCCTAAGGTAAGGTTTATGAATGTGGTGAGAGAGGACATGCAGGTGGTTGGTATGAAAGAGCATGATGCAGAGGACAGGAAGACATGGAAACAGATGATCCGCTGTGGCGACCCCTAATGGGAACAGCCAAAAGAAGATGATAATAATGATGATGACTTTAGCTTATCTACTGCTCCAAGAGTGTTCACAAAATGCCTGGCTCCTGCCATTGCATTTTGCCAAACCAAGGGTATCCAAATAGGGTCTATATTATATGCTTGAAGTTTTAAAACTTCGATGCTCATATGAATGACACCATATGAGTGAAGTTTTAAAACATCGAACATATAATAAAAAGTAAACAAAAACAAAAAAAACCCTACCTGAATGCTCTGAGCAGGGGGGCAAGCACCCCTGACCCCCCCATATCCCCCGCTACTTAAATATATCAACTCAGGGATCGCACTACAGTGAAGTAAAGGGAAATATTCCCTACGGCGATCTCCATTGAAACGCTCAAACTTTTAAAAGTTCGCTCATATGGTGTCGACCATATGAGACTCGAACTTTTGAAAGTTTGGGCTTCTGACATAGACCCATCCAAATAACCCTCATCTGGATGACATTGTCCTTCTAGCAGAATCAGAAACCATGCTCCTAAGTCACCTAAAATTCTCCATGACCCTCCTGCACAACTTGGGGTTCACCCTAAACCTTTCAAAATCCTCTCCGCACTCGCAGCAGGACAAAGTTTTCCTGAGATGCAGGATCAGATCAGATTTGATTAGATCCTTCCTCTCACAGGACAAAGTGAAGTCTCTCTCAAGTCACTTCCAAGAACTTCTTGGGATATCCCACCTTTCCGCAAGGCAATTCCTACAAGTACTGGGACTCATGGCAGCCACGATCCCCATGCTCCCTTTAGCAAGGATGCATATGAGAAAATTCCAGTGGTACTTAAAGAATGAATGGTCCCAGCACCAACATGACCTAGACAAACTAATCCCTCTTCTGCCCTGCCTAAAGTCAGACTTGAGGTGGTGGAACCAGCAAATACTCCTCAACCAAGGCATTCCCCTACAACTTCCTCCCCCTATGCAATCCATGCACACAGATGCTTCAGAACTAGGGTGGAGGGCAACTCTAAAGGATTTCAGGGTTCAGGAACCTTGGAACCCTGCCCTTCAAAAACAACACATCAACGTCAGGGAGCTGACTGCAGTCTTGCTGGCCCTTCAGGCCTTCCTCCTCATCCTTCAACCAGGCCTTCTTCACATTCTTACAGACAGCACCACAGTCATGTGGTACCTGAACAAACAAGGAGGGACAATGGCCTATTTCTTATACCTACAGATTTGGGAGCTAGCCACGCAACACAATCTTTTCCTGCAGGCCTCTTACACCCCCTCTCAGGAAATCAAACAAGCAGATTTGCTCAGCAGAACATCCTATCACCTTTACGGATGGATGCTAAACAGGGAAACCTTTCTAGACATAGTCCACCGGTGGAGCACACCTCAAGTGGATCTGTTTGCCTCCCCCATAACAGACAAATAAGCAGATTCACCAGCAGGGATCACACTCCCATCATCCTGGAGAGTGAATGCCTTCAGCTTTCCTTGGAAGGAGATGTTCCTCTATGCGTTCCCCCCTTCCCACTAATACAAAAGGTCCTTCTAAAAATCAAGAAGGACCAACCAAAAATCTTGCTGGTGACTCCCTACTGGCCAAGGCAACACTGGTTCTCCCTTCCTCACTCTTTAGCCAAGGGCAATCACTGCAAGTTACACCACAAGGTGGACCTACTCTCTCAGCAAAAGGGATCTCTTATTCACCCTCAGCTGCAAATGCTAAACCTAACACTTTGGGTGATCAACTTCTAATCCCTTACAGACAGCTGTACTCTGAGGATGTGCATTCAATCCTGAGGGAGGCCAGGAAACCAACTACTAGAAAGACATACCTATCTAAATGGGAAAGGTTCTCTAAATGGTGCCTTCTTAAGGAGGTCTATATCATGAAATCGAATAGGAAGAATGTTGAATGCTCTAATGAGCGAAACTGCTGAAACTTGAGGGTCCATTACTGAGGTTTTAATAAAGTGTAGAGTAGAATATTTGCCCTTTCCTCACTGTAGTGCGGTCTCGGAGTTGGAATATATATTTAGTGGGGGGTGGGGGGGGGAGCAGCCCTCCACATTAAGGACTTCGAGTTTCAGCAGTTTCGCTCATTAGAGCGTTCAACATTCTTCCTGTTTGATGTTATAATATAGACCCTTCTTAAGGACAGAGACCCAATGTAGGCCAACCCCTGCCTAGTCCTTAGCTATGTTTGTGATCTCATTAAGGCTGGACTAGCTTACTCCTCTGTGAAAGTCCACCTTTCAGCCATTTCAGCCTGCTTACACTCACAGCCACCCCTCCTATCCAGGCTGGACGTTAAACTTTTCCTAAGAGGGGTCCTACATATTAGATCACCAAAAAAACCCATCCCCCCCCTCCCTGGGACCTCAACTTTGTGTTAGAAACACTCACCTTACCTCCTTTTGAGCTGGCTAGTCCTGCCACCTTACAGATATGCACTTGGAAAACCATTCTTTTAGTGGCCATTTCTTCCGCTAGAAGAGTGTTAGAACTACAGGCCCTCATGGCCTGCCCTCCTTACACCACCTTCCATAATGACAGAATTACCTTACGCACAAATCCTTCCTTTATGCCCAAAGTGGTAAATGAACTATCCTTAAACCAGTCCATCCACTTACCTGCCTTCTTCCCAACTCTAACCAACAATGCACAGAGGATCCCTCATTCCCTGGACATACACAGACAGTTAAGATTCTACTTAGACAAGACTCAGTCCTTCAGAAAGTCTGACCAACTCTTTATCTTCTTTCACCCCAGGGCTCAGGGCAAGGCAGTCTCCAAACAAACCATTAACTATTGGATCAGGAAATCTATTCTTTTTTGTTATTCACACCATAGCAAAGTCTTACCACAGGGTGTAAGAGCTCACTCAACCAGGGGCATGGCTTCCTCCAAGGCCTTTCTCAAAGGCTTGGACACAGCTTCCATCCTGGAAGCAGCTACCTGGTCTATGGTTCACACCTTCACTAAACACTACAAATTAGACCAAGTCTCCAGGGCCAGGGCAGGCTTTGCTAGAGCAATCCTGCAAGGATTCCTGGAATCCTCTACCTCTGCCTCCTCCCATTACTCTTCCGAAGCTGTGGTACTCTCCCACACCAGGGAATATTGCAACATTGGAATAGAAGGATATCGAATAGTGTGTAAAATCTTACCATAACCATATATGTCCTTCTCTTCCATGTTGCAGTATTCCTTCCCACCCTCCATACCCCCTATTCTTCTCTTACTGCAGGGTCTGGCCTCTGGCTACTGCTTCCACTCCCGAAGGCTTATCTGTTCATCCATACAGTGACATTTGTTCCTTTTGTTGTCATCTTGTTCTCCTGGCAAGCCACTCCTCTGGGCTTCAAGTTCTGAGGTGTGTGTGTGCAGACGTCACATTTAAGGTGCCTGGTTTATGGCCCTACGTGTATGTCCCACGCACCCACAGTAGCCAGGCAAAAGCTTTTGTATAGGAGCTGACGTCAGATCGCCTGAGGCGGAAAATCCCACACCAATGAATACTGCAACATGGAAGAGAAGGACATCTGTGGTTATGGTAAGATTTTACACAACTTTTACGACACAGGAAAAGCAAGCCATTACATCTTGCACTTCAGTTAGAAGTTTCATGATTTTTTTCCTTTCATTACCTTTTTTTATCATTTGTTTTACAGAGAAAATGTCACATAGTTTCAGATGAGAGGAAGCACACATAGATACAATAGTACTCAAAATATAGATCTGAAGTAGGAGAATTCATTTGTCAGCAACCTGTGGGTATGGATCCGATATCGGATCCGAACCGGCATGGTTTATCCAGCTATGGATCCGAGCTCCTAGCTCCTCCCCTCACCCATAATGCCCTGCTCTCCCTACATGACCCCAGATCTAGTTTGCCGCATTCATGGTGACAGCTGGATTTTGAGCTCCTGTCAGCTAAGTGCTAATTTTGGTGTTTTACTAGGGAATTTCTGTCAAAAAATACCTTTTTTGTGTGAATGTTTTAGGTTTTCCCTCTTTTTAAGCTAATTTTTTGTTAAATTGGTTAACTTTGTAGTACCCTCCCCTCGCTGGTACATAGCTTGTGTGCGTGTGGATTCTTTGGGGCCTTCTGTGTGAGTGGTTAACTTAACTTTCTTTTTTGTTAAAAAAAAAAAAAGGTAGTAGATTAGTGAAAATGTCTGAGGCCCCAAAGGCAATCTTTTCAAAATGCTCCAAGTGTGGCCATAAGCTATCCCCTGCTGATGGTCACACTCGGTGCGTTCGATGCCTTGGGGTTGAACACCTCACCTCTGGGTGTTCAATCTGTGCAGGGTTCAACCCCAGGGCATTGAAGGAGCGGAGGTCGAAGCTGGTCTTGGCGGGACTCTTGCCCCCGGACTCGGCTTCGGCCTCCGCCCCGTTGGTAGTTACCGCTCCGGCGGTTCCTGCCTTACCTGCTCCCCCTCCTCCTCCCAGGATTCAAACTCCCTCTACGGGTTCGGAGGAGAGGGAAGCCAGGAAGAAGGACCGGAGAGAGAAGCACCACAAGCGGCGGGCCGAGACCTCCGTCTCGGCCCCGCCGGCTAAGCGGGCTTCTCCTCCGGCCTCTCTGGCTCCTGGCTCTCCTCCTCCTCGGCTCCGGTCCCCATCCTTTTCATCGGGGCCTGAGGAGGAGGAGACCCGATCTCTATCGAGGCGGTACTCAAGGCCTACCTCGGTAGCCTCATCGAGGTCTACCTATAGCCTCTCCGACGCTGATCTGGACCGGATGATGCGAAGGTTCATCCAGGCCCAGATGCAGATGGAAGTGCTCCTGTCTCTCCCCCCCCGGGGGGGGGAGCTCGACCCCATTTTTCAAGCCCATAGCTCCTTCTCTAACCCGCTACCCGGGCTCGGAGCCGGGCAGCTTCGGAGCCGGGGGTGGGTTGGCGCCGACAGTACTGGGTACTTCGGATCCGACCCTGCCCTCGAGTGTGTCGGATCCGACCTCTCGGAGCCTTGGTCCGAGCTTCGGATCCGAGGGACTCAGTGTGCCTTCGGCGCCGTCCGTGTCGGAGCGCACTGGTCCCTCGGATCCGAGGGGCTCGGCGCCGGCTCCGATCCACTCCTCGGATCCGAGGGGGAGCCGACTGTCGGATCCTTTGGTCGAGGCCGGCTCCCCTTCGGCTTTTGATGTAGTGGAGAGGGCTTTGTTGAGGGCATCCGGACCCACGGCACTTGCTTCGGCTCCGTCCCGCACTCCATCTGCTCTGGGTCAAGCTTCCGTCACCCGGCCACTGGGACAGCCCGTTTCACTGCCCCAAGCAGTTCCTTTGGAACTGGACGCCGCTTGCAAGGGCTCCTCGGACAGCCCCCCCGAGGAAGCACCTCGCAAGCACACGTGTAAGAGGAGGCACATAGACTCCCCCGAGTCTTTAACTGAAGACACGGACTTGGAGGAAGGGGAAGGCTCCCCAAGATCACCCCCCCGAGGATGTCTCCTTTGGAGACATCATGGTAATGCTTCGTATAAGAGGTGGGTGGTCTGCCCCAAAGTCTTCCTCGGACGAGTCCGTGTTCTTGGAGGCATTTGAAGTGGGCCCGTCTACCTCTTGGGTGTCCCCTCCTGCTGACCACCTGGTGGACCTCATTACCACCAGGGCGTGGAAGGAACCGGACACCGTGGAGCCAATCCCCAAGAGGCCGGACAGGATTCTTAGCCCCCCTGCTGACCGTGCCCACTGGAGCAAGGGACCCCTGGTAGATGCCATGTTGATGGCAGCAGCCACTAAGAGGGAACTCGCTCAAGAGAGTCCCTCAGTTCATCCTCCGAGCAAGGAGTCTCGGATGATGGACCGCTTGGGGAAGTGAATGTTTAGTTCAGCGGCCTTCTCAGTGAGGGCGCTCAACTATCTGGCACATGTCATTAGGATGCAGCGCGATCTTATCAAAGAATACGCTGCATCCCCCCCAGAGTCCATGTCGGAGGAGGACAAACTTTTGCACTCCACCCGTATGGCCACTCTTCGTTCCGTGACCAATACCTCTATGCGGTTACTTTCCCATGCTACCGAGGGAGCCGCTAGAGCTGCAGGAGTAGGCCTAGTCACGAGATGCCAGGCCTGGCACCGCCATTGCGATTTCATAGAGCCCTTCAAGGCGTCATTCGCGAATGCCCCCTTTGACGGTTCTGCCCTTTTTGGCAAGACGGTTCGCGACACCTTGGTCCAGAGCGAGAAGGACGGGAAGACGCTGTCTGCCGTTGGAGTCCACTTATCTGTGCCCCAGAGGTCCTACTCTAGGAACCAAAAGGGCCAGAAGAAGATGTGGTTCCGGAAGTCGCAGCAATCCCAACCCGCTCCGGACAACCAGTCCTTCCGTGGCAGAGGAGGACAGGGAGGATAACGCCCCACGGGCAGAGGGGCTCCCAGGAATTTTGGGTCCAGAGAACCTTTCTCTGAACGGCCCGCGCAGCAGCCCTGAGGGGTTGCCCGACTGCTCCACTCTGGAGGCAGTTGGGGGATGTTTTTCAGAGCACCTAGCAGCATGGGAGTCCATAACATCAGACCGCTGGGTCCTCCGGATTATATCCAGAGGATACAAAATCCCATTTCTTCATGTCCCAAAACTAAAATCCCTCCCCGACGTTCCACCCGATCAGAGGGAGGCCGCTTCAGCAGAAATTGGCTATCTGCTGAGGAAAAGAGCCATCCAGCCCGTCCCCCTAGACCAGATCGGATCAGGGTTCTACTCCAGGTTCTTTTTAGTGCCAAAAAAGACGGGGGACCTAAGACCCATTTTGGACCTGTCCCTATTAAACCTGGCAGTTCCCAAGGAGAAGTTCCGGATGGTCACTTTACAATCCATCCTCCCCCTTCTGGGAGAGAATCACTGGATGTGCTCTATAGACCTCAAGGATGCGTACTACCACATACTAATGGACAGACGGTCCAGGAGGTTTCTTCGCTTCCGGCTGGGAGCCAGTCACTACCAGTTCAGGGTCCTTCCCTTTGGTCTCACCACAGCCCCCAGGGTGTTCACCAAAGTGTTAGCAGTGGTTGCGGCCCACCTGAGGCTTCAGGGGGTGCAGGTCTTTCCATACCTGGACGACTGGCTTCTCACCGCCCCAACAAGGCATCTACTATCCTTGGCAAGAGACTCCTTTCTTCACCTAGCTCCCTGGCTAGGCATCACGGTAAACGTAGGAAAGTCCAACCTGGCCCCTACTCAGTTGATAGAATTCATAGGAGCCAGGTTAGACACGAGGAAGTAAAGAGCCTTTCTCACAACCGACAGAGTTCGGAATCTGCGACTCCAGGTGCGGGCCATCCTCCACTCCAGTTCGGTTCCGGCGGAATTGTCCTGAGGGCACTAGGGTCTATGGTGGCAGCGATTTCTCTCCTCCCACTCGCCCGCTTGAACATGCGGGTACTTCAGTGGACGCTTCAAGTACAATGGTCATATCTTTCTTACCCCCTGCATCACCCCATTGCAATCAGCAAGGCTTGCAAGCGGTCTCTCTTGTGGTGGCTCCATTCCACGGATCTCCACAGAGGCCGCCCCTTTTGTGCATCTCCCCCTCTTGCCACAGTGACCATGGACGCCTCCTGCCTCAGGTGGGGGGGGGCATTTTGTGGGCCGGACGGTCCAAGGCACGTGGAACGACTCAGAGACCTCCCTGCATATCAATGTTCTGGAGATGAGGGCGGTGCTCTTAGCGTTGCAAGCACTTCAAGCCTTTCTTCCCCTGGGAGCAATTGCGATTCAGTCAGACAACATGTCGGTGGTCTGGTATATCAACAAACAGGGGGGAACCAGGTCTTACCCTTTATGTCGAGAAGCCATGAGAGTGTGGGAATGGGCGATCTCCACCAACCGCTTTCTCATCGCAACTCATATTCCGGGTCGGTCCAACATCCTTGTAGACAAGCTCAGTCACACCATTCTCTCCCCGCACGAGTGGTCTCTCAATGCTCAAGTAGCGAAACGTATCTTCGCACAGTGGGGAACTCCTTGTTGCGATCTCTTTGCTTCTCCCTTAAACACCAAGTGCGACAGTTTTTTCGCTCTAATCCCTCCTCCAGGGGATTCCCCGAGAGACGCTCTGGTGCATGCTTGGCCTCCCGGTCTTCTTTACGCATACCCCCCTCTGCCTCTGATGCTCCAGGTGCTTCAGAAAGCCTCTCGGTTGGGGTGCAGAATGATCCTCATAGCCCCATTCTGGCCTCGACAGATCTGGTTCCCTTACCTAAGGTCTCATTCAGTGAATCCACCTTGGATTCTAGATCCCATTCCGGATCTGATATCACACCCATCGAACCTACCAACTCCGAACCTGGACAACTTGAAGCTGACTGCTTGGCTGCTCCAGTTCCACTCCTAATCAGGACTCCCGGTATCTCGTCCCCAGTTAAGGCCATTCTGGTAGCGGCTCATAAACCCTCTACCAGAACAATTTACCGCAGTAAATGGAAGCGCTTCTCCATTTGGGCGGAGCGGCAGGGTCTAGATCCCTTCACGGTTCCCCTTCCTTTGGTTCTAGACTTCCTTACTACTCTCTTTAATGATGGCGCCAGTAGTTCCACGGTCAAAGTTCAGCTAGCGGCCATTTCTCATTACCATGTTGGTCATGACTCTGGGCCTCTTATGTTTGCCAAGTTATGTAAAATCTTCCTGAAAGGCACCTTTCTGCTTAGACCCCCTGTCAAGGAGACGGTTCCACCGTGCAATCTTTCTTTGGTTCTTCAGGCCTTGACCGCTCCCCCCTTCGAGCCTGCGGCCACAGTAGATCTAAAATTCTTGTCTCTTAAGACTGCATTTTTAGTAGCCATTACTTCAGCCAAGAGAGTTTCTGAACTTCAAGCCCTGTCCATGAAACCGCCTTACTTGCTCCCCCCTTCGAGCCTGCGGCCACAGTAGATCTAAAATTCTTGTCTCTTAAGACTGCATTTTTAGTAGCCATTACTTCAGCCAAGAGAGTTTCTGAACTTCAAGCCCTGTCCATGAAACCGCCTTACTTGGTCTTCCATCCGGACCGCGTGTGCCTCAGGATCAATCCCTCCTTTCTTCCTAAGGTAGCTTCGGAAGCGAACATTAATCAGTCCATCAACCTCCCTGTTTTATTTCCTAAATATCAGAACAAAGACGAATACAAGCTGCATTCCTTGGATGTTCACAGGCAGCTTCGTTTTTATCTTAACAGGACAGCTGGTCATAGGCAATCCGACCAATTGTTCATTTCCTTTGCCAAATTCAATCTGGGTAAACCAATTTCCAAAGTCTCCTTGTCACGTTGGATTTCCCAGTGTATTCTATTAGCTTACCAAGCTTCTGGGAAGTCCGCACCGGAGGGAGTCCATGCTCATTCGACCCGGTCTGTTTCTACCTCAGCGGCCTTTAAGGCTAGGATTCCTCTGGATGACATTTGTTCAGCAGCCACTTGGGCTTCATCTCATACCTTTATTTCTCATTACAAGCTGGATATCATGTCTAGAGGTAGAGCATCCTTTGGCTCCGCGGTGCTCCGGAATATCCTTCCATGATGGCCGCCCAAGACTCAGGTAGCTGGGGACTCTGTCCCACAGGTTGCTGACAAATGAATGCTCCTACTTCAGATTTAGAAGTTATGTACTTACCATAACGTTCCATCTGAGTAGGTGGATTCATTTGTCTGCAACCATCCCGCCCTCCTATCCCCCTGGCCTTGTCAGTTTCTTGCAAAGGATGTGTTACCCTTTAGTTAGGGTATTTGGTACAGCAAACTCGATCTGAGGTAATGTAGGGAGAGCAGGGCATTATGGGTGAGGGGAGGAGCTAGGAGCTCGGATCCATAGCTGGATAAACCATGCCGGTTCGGATCCGATATCAGATCCATACCCACAGGTTGTAGACAAATGAATCCACCTACTCAGATGGAACGTTATGGTAAGTACATAACTTCTAATTTTACAGAGGTGCCAGCATAATGAAATAAAAGAAGAAATTAATCACATTTTTAAATTACGTTTCTACCCTGGCACCACAGGTGCTAGAGGTGATATGAGTTGGATCTGTCAGATATGACGTGCAGGGTAGTCTTCTGTTACTTGTAGTTTTATTTGCTAGGAAGGCAGAGCACCCAACCATACACTCAGTAGACACATCTGCCTAGCACACAAATGGCAGTTAGAAATGGCAGTCCTTTTCCAGATAATTCATGTATGAAGTAGTTCAAAGTATATTTTTTCTACCCAGAAAAACAGGTACAACTCTTCTTCTCCATTAAGCAACATAAATTAGTCTGGAAGCAGGCTGCAATTTTCTTTCTCTGGAATCAATGTTAGATACATTTCATCTCTTCCTAATGGTAGAGAAGCTTATTTTGAAAACAAAACAGGACAAAACATATACTTTGTTCTCATAGTACTGGCTTACCCTAGACAACCTTGATACTACATCTGGGCAAAAATTTACTAACTCAGCAGACTGTATTAATTTTAAAGAAAGAACATAGGAACAAGATCTTTGATGCCTACTGCTCGAAAGAAGTGGTGTTCAGCTATTCAGCCCAGGCACTGTTTAGCAACCCTCCCACAGGGAGAGAAGGAATGCTTTTAACTCCTGGACAGCCTCTGTGACCTTCTTCCCTTTCTCTTCTACACTTGGCTACAAAAGAGAAAATACCTTTGTCAATATTCAAGGAAGCCCATCATGCATCAGTGTATTGCCCTCTCTGGTGCCAGGTGACGAGGCCTAATAACATAAATACACTGGGAAATCCTGTTGCAGTCCTGATACTAGTCCCAGGCTGTCTTTTTTGAGTGAAGGTATTCTCTGTTTTTGTCCTAGCTTGGACAGCAATCGTAATGGACCAGCAAATTCTAGACAAGGTCATCTTCTGAAGATTATCAGTCCTCCCCTAGGAAGAACCCCACTGCATTTCAGTTCACTTCAACAGCAGCTGTTGTGCTAGCTTAACATTCTTCTGCTTACATGGGCCATTAAGACTGTTAGTATCAGAGGAAGGGCAGTGGTTTAACTTCTTATTGTTGCCTTTTCTTGGTCCCAGAATGGATGGATGACTTTTGTCCCCTTCTGTAGACTTCATCCTGCATGTTCGTTACATTTCCTTTGGATTGTTATCTTGCAGGGAAACTGACCATTGTCCCATAGGCTGTATGGACAGTATCATCGGTCATGATGCATGCCTTTTGCTTGTCGTTTAGAGTTCATACTGCAAACTTCTGCAGTTTGCTGTAGCTGGGCATCACTTTCAGCAGTCATTGTCCTCACCAAGGAGTTGGCCAGGAGAGGAGTTTCCTAATGATCACTTACCTGTTTGAGTGGTTCCTTTTGCACCATCTAGGGACCGTTTGGAGGCAGTCCTCCTTTGGCTGCTTCCGTGGATGCAGTCCTGGAGTGATGAACATAAATGCAAATTCTGCTTATTCCCATATTAAAGGATTCCTTTGAATGGATTTAGGCTCTTTATAGTGTAAGCTTTACCCACCTATTGCCAGGAGGTCTGAGGATGTGGGTGCTGTAGGGGACTGCGATGTGTCAGTGGCTAAAGAGTCAGCAGCAGGTCACATACCTGCTGTTGAAATTAAGCTCTTGTTTCCAGAGTGTGGAGTGGTGGACAGTTTCCACAAGTTTTCTTTTAGGTCTTCCATTTCTACATCCAGACTAATCATAAAATGCACCAATACATGCTTCACTTACAGGTTGGACCCCACCTAAGTACCCACACATTGAAAGGAGTATAACCCTCCTTGAAGACTGGGTCCCACGGTGTCATTTGGAACTCTCAGCAGTGCTCCTGGTCTTGAGAACCTTATAGAAGCAGTGTATTCAGGAGCCTTCCCTCATCCATTCATACCAACAGATCAGTGCATGGTATTTAAGCAAGAAAGGGCGGCACAAAGGCCATACCCCCTTTCCAGTGAGCCAGTACATGTCTGACTTTGGGCGATACACAAGGGCCATACTTCCCTCAGCAGTTCACATCCCTTACAAAGCAAACAACTCAGTAGATGCTCTGAAGTAGGTCTCCACTCCTCTGCTGGAATTCTAGATTTGGAAGCAGTGCCAGGTCATAGTCTTTTGGAAGTGGGACACTAAGTTTGATGTGTTTGCTGTTCAAGACTAGGCATTTGTTCCCTCTTCTGCCCCATTTAGCAAAGTATGTTGGCGATAGCAGTGGACACACTCCCTCTCCTTTAGTATATAGACTACTGTATACATTCCCAGAATTCCTGCTGATTCCATATTTTGTTGCAGAGTTCATGAGAGAAAGACAAAAACTCATTCTTACTGCCTCTTGATGGCTGAGGAGACCCCAGAATGTGGGCAGCAAAGCCAAAGGAGGTGGAGTTTCAGTATATATTAAAGACACACACATCTCCAGGCTGGTCAAACAGTATGATGCACAGGAGACACTCCAGGTGCAGTCAATCATTGACAAAATCCCTATTCAAATTGTAGCTAGCTACAGGCCCCCAAATTTGACTCAGTATGCCCACTCCACCTATCTGGACATCTTCAAGTCTATGAAGATTCAACCCTTTACCCTGATCCTGGGTGACTTTAATTACCCAGCCATAGATTGGAAAAACTACTCGTGCCAGAACACAAATGCCCAACGATTCCTATTTTTATTAATACAAATGCCTTGGAACAGCTAGTTGATACCCCCACAAGAGGTGATAATATCTTGTACTTTGTATTAACCAACATGAGTAACCACTGCAGCCCCTACAGTATCATCCTCCTTGGTAAGATCTGACCATAAAGTGGTCACTTTCGAAGTCACCATCTCCCCTGACTCCCCTCTAGCTAAGTCCAAATAAAAAAACTTCTCCAAAGTTGATTACAACCTCCTGAGGGATGATATAAACTGCTCCACAGCCCCCTCCCCCACAGCAGGAACTGGCACCAATGGCCAAATCTACACCAACGTACTATATGAGCATTTATATAGATGCATAGAATCAGGAATACCTGACAGGACAAAATCATCCTCCGCAAGGAAGAGTAAACCTGTATGGCGGACATCTGCAATAAATAAACTGTATAATAAAAAGAAAAAAATTGATGTCCAGGACCAAGAAGGAGCAATCTCTCCTTAGCCTGAACAAAAAAATAAGAGTACTAGTGAAATACTCTAAAGCCAACTTTGAGTCTAAATTGGCCACATCTACTAGAGACAGTCATAAGGCCTTCTTCACATATGTCTGCAATCTCAGAGGGAGCATCCAGATCTGTTCAGAACTGGTGGTCAGGGATGCCAAATACACAAATGCTGTAGATTTAGCCAATCTACTGGCTGACAGATTCTGCGAAAACTTCTCCCCTCTGTCCCCCAATCAGTAAATCAGGACATCCCCCGTACCTGCCTCCCACCCCTTATCTCTTGGGATCAGGTCATCACCTCCCTCTCTAAGGCAAATAATACAGCCTCCATGTGACCCGATAACATCCTAGGCTGCATCCTACATGAACTCAGGCATGAACTTGCATCACCATTAGGCACCCTATTCAACAAAAGCCTGAATGCTGGCTTTGCGCCAGCCGAGTGGAGGACAGCCACTGTCATCCCTTTACACAAAAGTGGAACATCCACCGATCCAGGAAATTATAGACCCATCATCCTAACTAGCCTGATCTCCAAGGCTATGGAACAGATTATCATGGACCTCATTAACAGGGACATTGGTAACCTCCAAAAACTCGACCCCATACAGTTTGGCTTTGTCAAGGGGAGGTCATGTCTGTTAAATCTGGTCAACTTCTTTGAGACAGTCACCAAAAGCCATGGACGAGGGGAAGATGGTGCACACTGCCTACCTTGACCTGGCCAAAGTCTTCGACACTATTCCCCACTTGGGCATAGTAGATAAACTCTCTCAACTAGACTTCAATCCATATGTTACCAGATGGGTAGCAAACTGGCTTACTGATAGAACCCACCTAATCAAAACAGGAGAAACCACCTCAAGCACTAGACCCATAATGAGCGGCATACCCCAGGGATCGGTCTTGGGGCCTTTGTTATTCGGGATATTCTTCTCTGAGGTGCAGGCCAAAACCAGTGGGTTATGGCTGACCAAGTTTGCAGATGACTGCAAGCTGAGCACAGTCATCAATTCCCCAAGTGATGTGGATGTCCTCCAAGAGGGTCTCACCCAAACAAATGACTGGAGCCAGAAACACGGCCTCAAAGCTGAATGCTAAAAAATGCATCATCATCCCCTTTTGGGAGAGTGACATCCCCACATATCACAGTAATAACAATGTCCTAAGTACACAGTCAGTAGTGAGGGATATGGGCACCTAGGTTGATATCAACCTGACTTTTGACCACAATGTTGCTTCCATTGTACGGAAAGCTTTCTACATGACCCACCTCATAAGTAAGGGTATCTCATCCAGGGACAAAGAGGTCATAAGATCCCTGTATTCTTCCTTTATAAGGCCAATTGTTGAGTACACCACCCCCTTTGGCATGTACCTCGCAAAGCACATGCAGCAGCCGGAGAGACCACAGAGGTTCCTCACCAGGAGAATCCAGGGCCTCAAACACCTACCCTACACAGATAGGCTGAAAGTCCTGTCCCTCTACTCAGTTTCATACAGACTCCTCAGAGGTGACCTCTGTCTGGCATACAAAGCAGTCTCAGACCCTGCCTTGGTGGGACTGCTGCATATCCACAAGTCAAGCTCCACTTGAGCAATCCATATGTGTCACCTCAGCCTGATCTGTGATATCAATAGGACTTGTTGGCGGGACAGATTTGTGCCCCAGAGACTCCTCATCTGTTTAATAGACTCCCTCTCCACATCAAGCAGAGTACTTCATTATCCCTTTTTAAGTGCAACCTGGATATCTGGATGGGAAACCGAAAATACACTCATGGGATTCCACCTGTGTCCCTGCTGGACAAGGGCTGTGGGTGCTGACTTGTCTAAACATAGGTTAAACTCTTGGTAGGCTTATAAGGGCCTCAGGGCCAATAGCCTAGTAACCTCCTATGATCCTATGTTTTTTGTGATTCTAAGGTTCCTACTGATACCAGATGCTTTCACTTTCTAATGATATCCTTAAAGGTTGTGGTTTGACAAGCTTCTTGCCATAAAATGTAATGGTTCTGTATATGTGTAGAATGATTATCTTTATTGCTGTGGTCAGTTACCTTGCAGTTGATCTCGACATACCTTAGAAACCTGTATGACCTGGGCCTTTTTTATTTTACTGTCAAGGTACATTTGTCAGGTATTTATTCATGTAATGACCTCATGCAGAGTAATGTTTTGACCCAGCACTAGCAGTGCAGGCAGCTGTTGAAATGAGTGTGGCATCTCTTTCCTTCTTTGAAAACCTCCTTCATTGTTTGAGACCTTACCTTCATGGTAAACAGACTTGTCTGTCATTTGAGCATGCTAGCTCATTGGCATTGAAATGTCTTTCTTGGAAAGCCATATTCCTGATGGTCATCAGTTCTGTGAACCACATGTTCTTACTTTAAGCCTTTATGTGTATAGAACCATAAATTATGTTTCATTTTGATGGTGTGTCCCTCAGGACAAACCCATATTTCCTTTCAAGGGTGGTTTTGAAAGTTTCTGTGAATCAGTCTGTTCATTTCCTGTCTTCTGTTGTAGTGATAGAGAAGCCAGAGTGCAGGGGCTCCTTTCATCCTGGACATGTATCTGCAGCTCATTTGCTAACTAGAATAAATGTGGGATTTTAAACAGATGGATTAGTTATTCATCTCCTTTGCTTCTTTATTGTCTCTTTCCTTTAATCACCTAACCACTCATTACAATGCTGTGGTGAGAGCTCCTTCAGTTTGAGGAGTACCTTCTTTGCTTGCTTCAAGAAATTCTTAGTTGTGGGCATTTGTGCAATAGTCAATGTGTGTGGAAACATCTGTGAATGCGGACATTTACTGAAAACAATTGCAAATTCTGATTGGTGTAAAAGAAATATCCATCTAAGGACCTGTCAAGGAAGGTCGAGTGGTAACTTGTCTGAATCAGTAAGAACACATTTATTATGTTTGCCTTCAGAGTTTAAAACTCCCATTTTGCAGTCACAGTGTTCTTTTCAGTGTGGGTCACTTTCACCAAAGACATGTTAGATGTTATCCATCCCAACAAAATGAGGTTTCGGTGGCCATTTTGGACAGAAAAGCCTGCATAGTTTCTCTTCTCGGGGCAAAGTACAACCAAGGATGGATTGTTTCTACTATTGTTAAGACATTTTTGGGGTTCTACTCTTGTTAAGACATTTTTCAGGTCTTGAACTATGTATTCTGTATCCTGCTTGTTCTAGTACATGACTTCATATGAGAAGAATTCAGTAGTATGTCAGAGATCTGTGGGACCAGAACTCAATCTCCGGTGCATCTTCTGTCTCATTTTGCTATTTTATTCAAAAGATTTAATTGGTAAATACTTCAGGTTTCAGAGAATAAAAGTCTTTTTACCCATCCCGCCCCCAACCAGTAAATGACCACAGATGCTATGAATTTTGATTTTGCAATACAAGACTCAAGGATTCTGATCTGTCTCTCAAAGACAACATCACATTAGTTACAAACAAGTAATAAACAGCCTAACTGTTCTACCCTTTTTACTGTTAAAACCAGGAAAACTGCACACGGTTGTGGACAGTACCACAGTAATGCACATTAGTAAATCAGGTAGTACAAACGTCTACCTACTTTGCAGACTAACTTTGACAATTTTGAACAGGCATTTCAGATAGTCTTGAGTTTCTAAGCCATTTACATTCCAAGTCATAAAATAACAGTTGATCCTCATTCTTTCAGTCCGTCCGATCAGATGTCTATGTCTTCGAGCCACTGCTCGGATCCAGTTTGGCAGAGCTGTAGCTACAGCCTTGAGTCCCTATAAAAACTCTTCCTTCCCATGATGCCTTTGTTCCCCTAACGACCTCAGATCTTGTTTGCTGCCTTTGCAAACAGCAGCACGATCTATAACTGATAAGTGTTCCACCTTGTTTATAGCACATAGAATAACCTTCTGTGCCTCTTTTGGCTTAGTAGTGGTTTATTATTCAGTTAGTGATGAGGTCTTCATTCTTTTTCTGTGTTTTAGTCATAATCTAAAAATTTTCCTGTCACACTTTCTTAAGCTCTTTGGTGTTTGTTGCCGTATTCCTTCCCTTAGTATTTAGACTGTTTAGAGCTTAGCTAGTTTACCAGTTAGTTTCATATATTGTGCTTAGTCCCTTATAGTTGCTGTACTTATAATTAATTATTAGTCTTTAGTACTGATTATAGGTACTGTTTTTGTTGGACTTTATTGCACAGTATATTAAGAGTGTTAAATATTAATTTTTCAGCTTTAAACTTTTTGGAAAAACAAAAGGGATTTAAAATATGCTCCAAGTATAGTCATAAGATCATGATGATATCCATGATCTTTCCATGGTTTGCTTCGGGGTCTGTCATCTCTCTCTGTTCTTTATGAGATCCAGTTTGCTTTGTCGTCTTATTGTTGTGGCATATTTGTGAAATTGTGCCATGTGGGTGATGGAAGTGAGGCACAACTGTGGATATCTCCATTACAGGAGAAAATAGGGAGTAGATAATGCTTTTAATATCTGCAGTAAGTAAATAAGTGGAGGTCTAGCAATTTTCAGTCCACGAGTAATTCAGAGGGCCTCTCACTATTTTATTTTCCTGGAAATTGTCACTTCCTGTGAGATTCTAAGAGGGATCTTCTTAACAGCCGGTTAAAGAGTTACTTGTAAGTTATTGGGAAATTAATAGAGTGACAACTGAGCCTGTGCTGATCTGGATGTTGTTCATGTATGTTTGCTCCTTTTTTATTCATAGTGTCCCTGAGGTTATTTAATGTTGCTAGAACTTGCATATTACAGGTGGCTTTCCTCAGTTTCTGCTATAAACTCTTGCAATCCTGCCATCTTTTACTGTACTGCATGACAGTACACAGTAGACAGTAGAAGTAGATACAAGGAGATTTTATCTGTTAAGAACTGTGATATCATGGAATACAAAACCATTGGGATTAAGCCCACAGATGGCAACCTGAAATGCAGAAAGGAAGGCACACACTACCTCTTAGGAGATAGTGCCTCACACATCTGCACTTACTTCATAAGATAAATCAAAAAGAAAGGTGAACACGCCACGGCAACCAAAGCAAACCAGATGAAAATCAATGTACAAAACGAAAACAAAACAAAACGAAAACAAAAAAGAGCACTTTGTATCCTTCAAGGCCCCCGAGCCAATGGAAACCACAACCCAAGCTGCGGAAGCCCTTACAAATGCCTTCTATGAACACCTTCAGGACTGCATGGATCAGGCAATCCCAAATAAAACCAAGACTCTTTCCACCAAGGGCAAACGTCCAGTCTGGTGGACCCCAGCCATAAACAAACTTTACAATAAGAGGAGAAAGCTATTACATGATAGAGCAAAATCCCAAAAAGGGAAGGCATCTTTGATCAGCACTAGCAAGAAACTACGATCCCTCATAAAATCATCCAAGGCCAACTTTGAGAGAAAAATTGCCATAGATTCAAAAGACAATCATAAGACCTTCTTCAGCTATGTCAGAAACCTGGGTGGAAACTCCCAGATATGCTCAGAATTAGTCCAAAATGATACAAAAATCACTGAACCCACAGACATTGCCAACATACTGGCAGACAGGTTCAGCGCAAACTTCAACCCCCTCTCCCCCCCAAAAGGAGAGATAACTATCCCAACTGAGAGTAGCCTCCCAGACATCTCAAATGCACAGGTGAAAGCTGCTCTCTCTAAAGCTAAAAACACAGCATCAATGGGACCGGATGGGGTCCCCGGCTGTGTGCTACATGAACTCATCTTGCCTTTTGAACTTGGTCGACTTCATCGAAACAGTCACCAAGGCCATTGATGAGGGAAAGGCAGTCCATACAGCCTACCTTGACCTTGCAAAAGCTTTCGACACAATACCCCACTCGGGTATTATAGAGAAACTTACCAGCTTAAATGTAAACCCATATGTCACAAGATGGGTTGCAAACTGGCTAAAGGACAGAACCCACAGGGTTAGAGTTGCTGGAGCCATGTCAGACTCCAAGCCGGTTACAAGTGGAGTCCCACAGGGCTCAGTCCTTGGCCCCATATTGTTCGGCATCTACTTCTCAGAAGTACAGGCAAACATAGGAGGACTATGGCTGACAAAGTTTGCGGATGACTGCAAACTGGGTGCCATAGTGGATAGTACATCGGACACAGACATCCTTCAGAGGGGTCTCACGGAAACTGATAGCTGGTGCCAGAGCCATGGCCTGAAGTTAAACGCAAAAAGTGTATAGTCATACCCTTCGGGAAAAACAAGGTAACCCCAAGCTACCATATAGGTGGCAACCCACTAAGCACAGAAGAGGTTATCAGGGACCTGGGGACCCAGGTTGACAGTGGCCTCGCTTGACGCTCACGTTGCTAAAGTGGTTCGAAGACCTTCTACATTGCCCACCTGATCATGAAGGGATTCACATCCAGATCAAGTGAGGTCATTGTTCCCCTGTACTCTTCACTTATCAGACCAATGATCGAGTACAATGCCCCATTCGGGATGTATCTCACCCGACACCTGCAGCAATTGGAGAGACCCCAAAAGTTCCTCACCAAAAGGATAAAGGGACTCCAAAACCTGACATATGCTGCCAGACTGAAGAAACTCCAACTCTATTCAGTTGCATACCGCCTGCTCAGAGGTGACCTGTGCCTGACATACAAGGCCATGACCAACCCGGAATTAATGGACATGCTCCACCTCAAAAATCCAAATCCACCAAAACCACTAGAGCAAGAGACTTAAACCTTAGCACGGATATAAATAGGACGTGCTGGAGGGATAGATTTATCACCCAGAGACTCCCCATGCTGTGGAATAAAATCCCAGTCCATGTGAGGCAGAGCACCTCGCTGGCTCTGTTCAAGAGAAATCTTGACCGGTGGATGGGAGATCGTAGGTTTACCCCGGGAATCATCTCTGTGTCACTACTGGACAGAGGCACAACAAATTAATGGGCACAGTATTTCTAACATAAGGGGCGGCGTAAGCCGCATAACTTTGGGCTAGGCTTATAAATGCCCTAGGGCAGTTAGCCTAGTATAAACCTATGAACCTATGAACCTATGAACCAGTTGTTTTTCATTAGGAAGGTTTGTAGCCTGCACTGTGGTGGCAGGACAGGTAGCTTACATCCTTCTAAGTTGGAAACTGCTGATTGAGGGCTCAGTGTCTGTTATTCTAAAAGTGTAAGCACTTGGGCTTCAGGCCAGTTATTTTACATTAAGAAGGTTTGTGGTCTGCACTCTTGTGGGAGGAGAGGCTGGACTCTGCCCTTCTGAGCTGGGAATTTCTGGTTAAAGGCTTATAGTGCCTGCATATTTGAACTGTTTCTTACTGAAACTGGTACACCTTGTTTGCTGTAGCATAGACTAGATCCAGGCCTGCTGAATCTAGCTTCGTTTGTATGCTTGTTGTTGTTTGCTTGTTATTTCCCTGAAACGCTAATTCCACCTAAAACGCGGCTTTTCAGCGCTTCTGTGGATCCCTAGTGATATCTGCATTGCTTACTGTATTTATTTCCTTGTTTCACTTGAAAAAAAGTTACTGTTTGTCGTTTTTGCATTTAAGTTACCTGGCACTTGCTCACTAAAGCAATTATATAAGTCAGCACTAAAAAATTAAAAGCACTACACCCTCACAAACTCCCCTTGAGTACCTTGTTCTCCATTGGCCCTTATTTTCAATTATAAAGGAATTCCCAATACTATTCTAGCATGTCCAAAGGTCAGTTGTCAATCTCCTCTCCGGTCCAGCTGGTGAATCTGGCAATGTTACAACTGCCTCATGTACACAGACCACCCTCTCCTCCTCCTAACAAATTCCAACACGTGAGAGATGCAACCATACAGCCAAACTGGAGGCTAAGCTCTCTCAACTCAGTACTTGCGTAACCAGTCAGAAGGAGAAGGAAACCACACTCACTACAATTCCAGTCTCACACAGACCTACCACGACAGCAAACCAAACACAAAAACATACTCGGAGGCTCTAAATAAAAATCTGCCTAAGCAGCAGAGACCTCCAAAGCAGACACCCAAGCAACCGCTACCCCAAAACAAAACACGTGCAGCACATAGCTCACAAAACCAGTGTGCCGAACAGTCACAGCCCTTAAGGCGAAACAACACACCTGATACACTTGTAATAGGTGACTATATCGTCAGGCACACTGACGTCCCGCTCACCAGGCTGAACAAGGAGAAGGTCACAGTGAGCTGCCTGTCGGGCGCTAGGCTCCGCCACATAACACAAGCACTCAGGCCACTCCAAGGCAAGTACAAATATGACTCAGTCATTGTCCATGCTGGTGTGAATGACCTGAGACTTACCTCCCTGGACTACATGAAAAGTGACATAGAGGAACTCTCTGAGCATGTAGCCCAGGCCGGTACGACCCTGACCTTGAGTAGCATCTTACCCTCACCAAGAATGATGCCACAATATGAAGACAAGATGATCAATTTCAACAATTGGCTTAAGTATTGGTGTCATTCAAAGGGGATCCAATGCCTGTCAGCCTGGGATGACATGCTCGACAAGCCACGATGCTTCGCCAGGGACGGCTTGCACCTGTCACCCCTGGGCTTTCGGATATTGGCAAAGGCTCTTGCTACCCCATAGTGCCTTTTTTAGGCAAGGCTCAAAAGACAAACCCACCTCCATAGGTATCACAAGGGATAAGAAACTAAGAGTAATGCTACTCAATGCCAGAAGTCTAAACCTCAAGATGCACGCACTTGAAACTCTCCTTAGCATGGAGAACATCGATATCTGTGCAGTAACAGAAACCTGGTTCAAGGCACTCGAGAGCACCCCAGCACTACCAGGTTATACCTCATACCATGCTTTTCGGCCCCAAAACTTGGACCGAACCACAAAAGGAGGGGGAGTATCAATATTCGTCAAAGATACCCATACCTCCAGGTTGGTGGCACAGCACGAAGCATCAGAGACTATCCATGTGCAACTAACAGTGGGTAAAACTGCCTTCCAGTTTATAGCCTGCTACAGACCACCCTCCCAAACCCAGGAACCCCACTCAGCCTTCCTGAGAACACTGGAAAATATGAAGGTCTCTCCAAACACCATTATATTGGGTGACTTTAACTACCCAAACTTAGACTGGGAGCATTACTCTAGCTCCAACACCCTAGCCCAAAGGTTCCTAGAATTTATAAACTCAAATGCTATGGAACAACTTGTTACCACTCCCACAAGAGGGGAAAACATACTGGACCTGATCATCACCAACATGGGACTCTATGCTCCAGACCAGAAGTGTATCCCTCACTGGTAAGATCAGACCATAATCTAATCTCACTGGATATTCACATCCCGACCCCACCCCCTGCCCAGAAAACTGCAGTGAAAAACGTCTCTAAAGCAAATTTCATACTCCTCAAAACCGAGGTGGAATCCTTCAAAGCCCCCGGGCCTGTGGAAAATATGGCCCAGACCGCAGAATCCTTTATAAATGCATTCTATGAACACCTTCAGGAATGCATGGATCATGCAATCCCAAATAAAACCAAGACCCAATCCTCCAAAGGCAGACGTCCTGTCTGGTGGACCCCAGCCATAAACAAACTATACAATAGAAGGAGGAAGCTATTACATGATAGAGCAAAATCCCAAAAAGGGAAGGCATCTCTGATCAGTATTAGCAAAAAAACTACAGGCACTCATAAAATCGTCTAAGGCCAGCCTAGAGAGAAAACTAAGGATAATCCCAAGGCTTTCTTTAGTTATGTTAGGAACCTGGGTGGGAATTCCTAGATATGCTCAGAATTAGTCCAAAATGACAAAAAATACACCAAGCCCACAGACATTGCCAATATCCTAGCTGACAGGTTCAGAGCAAACCCCCCCCCCCCTCCCCACCAAAAGGGCAAATATCTGTCCCAGCAGAGTGCTGCCCCCCTGACATCTCAGATGCTCAGGTAAGAGCCGCTTTCTCCAAAGCAAAAAACACAGCATCAATGGGACCAGATGGTTTCCCGGGCTGCATCCTACATGAACTCCAAGAAGAGCTAAACCCAAACATAAAACTACTGTTCAATCTCAGCCTTACTACAGGATATGTACCCAGAGAGTGGCATACAGCAACAGTGGTCCCTCTCCACAAAGGTGGTGCCTCAACGGATCCTGGAAACTATCGCCCCATAAGCCTGACTAGCTTAGTCTGCAAAGCTATGGAAAGGATCATCATGGACCTCATAAATAAAGATATTGGGGACCTACAGACACTGGATCCTACCCAGTTCGGCTTTGTTAAGGGCAGATCCTACCTCTTAAACATGGTTGATTTCTTTGAAACAGTCACCAAGGCCATTGACGAGGGAAAGGTGGTCCACACAGCCTACCTGGACCTCGCAAAAGCCTTCGATACAAAACCCCACTCGGGCATTATAGATAAGCTCACCAGCTTAAATATAAACCCCTACGTCACTAGATGGGTTGCAAACTGGCTCAAGGACAGAACCCACATGGTTAGAATTGCTGGAGCCATGTCAGACTCCAAACCAGTTACAAGTGGCGTCCCACAAGGCTCAGTCCTGGAACCTCTCTTGTTCGGTATATATTTCTTCGAGGTACAGGCCAACATGGAAGGACTGTGGCTGACCAAGTTCACAGATAACTGCAAACTGAGCGCCATAATCGACTCTCCAGCCGACACAAGCATCCTTCAAAAGGGCCTCATAGAAACAGACAACTGGTGCCGGAGCCATGGCCTCAAGCTAAACGCCAAAAAGTGTATAGTCATCCCCTTTGGCAAAAACAAAGTGCCCACAAATTACCACATAGGTGGTAATCCATTAAGTACGGAAGACGTAATTAGGGACCTGGGGACCCAAGTTGGTAGCAATCTCTCATTTGAGAACCACGTGGCCAAAGTGGTTAGAAAAACATTTTATATAGCCCACCTAATCATGAAGGGTTTCACATCTAGATCAGGGGAGGTCATCGTGCCTCTTTACTCATCCCTCATCAGGCCCATAATTGAGTACAATGCCTCTTTTGGGATGTACCTTACCAGACACCTGCAGCAACTGGAAAGACCCCAAAAGTACCTCACCAAGAGGATCAAAGGGCTCAAACAGATGCCATATGCTGCCCGGTTAAAGAAACTCCAGCTCTACTCAGTGGCATACCGCCTGCTCAGAGGCGATCTGTGCGTGACGTATAAAGCCATGTCCAACCCGGAATTAATGGATATGCTGCACCTCAGAAAATCCAAATCCCATCGAGCTACGCGCTCAAGAGACTTGAACCTCAGCACTGAAATAAATAGGACATGCTGGAGGCACAGATTCATAACCCAGAGGCTCCCTTCACTCTGGAATAAAATCCCAGTCCAGGTTAGGCAGAGTCCCTCATTGACTCTCTTCAAGAGGAATCTTGATGAGTGGATGGGAGATCGTAGGTTTATCCCGGGTATCACTTCTGTGTCACTGTTAGACAGAGGCACAGTATACTAACCTCGAAAAAGGGCATAGCAAAATAAATTTTAAATGGGTGGCGAAAGCCAAACACACTCTGGCTAGGCTTATAAATGCCCTAGGGCAGATAGCCTAGTATGAACCTATGAACCTTTTCAAAATCCCAAAGTAAAGATAAAAAACAATCCTTTATTCGAACAAGTGAGCGCTTTCACGTCTCCTGGACGCTTCTTCAGACTTAAAACTGTGATTGTGTGTTATACTTCATAAGATATGTCGATCAAGTTGAACAGTTCATATTTTGTAGAAGTTTATTAACTGGTGTATTTTAATGTAGCCTAATTGATTGTTCCCTGCCGCTTTTAATCCATTGTTTCTGTATCTAAGCAAACATCCAGCCCACCGGACCATCTAATTTATTATTTATTTAACATGTGTTATTTAAGTGAGTTGGTTCAAAGACCCTTTTTCCACCTACGAGTTGTATCACAAGGGTAAGTATAATGGATTAATAATTATTTATTGATCACTACTTGTCCGACGGACAAAACCAAAAAAAAAAAAAAAACAAACAAAAAAAACTGAAAACCATGAATAGGACTTTAAGCTTTTTTTTGCAGGGGGGGGTCAAGCACTCCTGTGTTGTGGGACACCCCCTCCGTACCCCCCCCCCCATTCCCTGACTAACATATACCAACTCCACGGTTGCACAACAGTGGAGGAAGAGCAACACTACCTATTCACTGAAAGTGGCTTTCGGCGATAAAGCTGTCATGCTGTTGTCAGTCAGATAACTAGCATTTGGCTCATACACATGTTCCCAGTATAATACATGTATGGACAATTTGGTATAGCTGGTCAGCAAGCCTGTTTTTTGTATACTTCCTGCTTTTGTGTCTGCTTAGGGAGGCTGTTGTCCAGGAAGTCATGTGGGTGGTTCCTTGTGCCCTTGCTGGCATCCTGGCTAGGGGAGTGTTTTTTTAAAGTTCCTAGCAACTCCCGTGTGATGGAGGGAGGTGCAACCCATGTAAGCCTCTGTTCCTTCTCATGCATGCCAGCACACCTCTGTGTACCTGTTGAGGAAGGCTGCTTTGCTAATAGTTTGATAAACATAATGCACACCTCCTAGAATTTCCCCAAGCATTACCACTCCTTCACCAAGGGATTGTAGCATAGTGAGGCAGTATTGTGCCCACAGAGGATAGGCATTTTCATCCTCTCCACACCAACTCCAGTAGGCACCTGTGCTACTAATCAAGCCTAGGTAGCCTGAGTCATAGGGCTTTATCTCTGTATGCCAACAGTGCTGGCTAACCATCTTGTTTGTAGAATGTGTGAGGAAACTGAAGTATCCAGAGAAAGCACATGCAGTCATGGGAAGAAAGTGCAGAATTCCACACAGACAGTGAATGTAAGTTGTGGCAGACATCTTACCACTTAGGTACAGTGCTCAGTAAAGCACTGCTTCTTTACCTATAGACTTGTAGATCATTAACTTCCCCCTGACAATCTGAGAATTATAATGGTGAGGAATGGCATCATCATACTTACATTCCAGGCATTACTTAGTTTATTTCTGTACTCCATTTGTCAAGGGATAAATGTGCAGTTACCCTGGCTGATGGTGTAGCTTAGGCTTATCTTTCAAATCGACACACTGGATAAGATGCCACCTTGCACCTTTACTTCTGCACCTCTCACTGCTCGCCAGGATTACACTGGGAGTGAAAATGAAGTAGAAGAAAATGTGCACTGCCATCCCGAGGGAGGTAAACCAGTCAAAGCAACTGTTTCTGGCTGATACACTGGAACATGTGTCACTCCTTGAAGCTAGATCACCTGTGTGACATATTTAAACTTGTATCCTATGATCTGATGCTATTAGTGTCATTATTCATCACAGATAGGTCTTGGATTTGACCTCGGATCCAAGCCGGCAACTGTCAGACACATCCAGTGGTCTAGCTCCTCTCCTTCCCATAATTCCCTGCTAGCCTGTACTCCTCAGATCTCATTTGCAGCAGAAATGTTTGGAATTGATTTTCAGAGCTCTAGCTGCAGTCAGATAAGTGCTTTCTTTTTAGGGTTATTCTTTATTCATTGTCTTTTTAGTGGTTTACAGGTCATTTTTGGCTAGTTCTTGTACTTTCTCAGTAGTTAAGCCGTATCCCTCCCCTCCTATCTAGTTATTATAGTCAGCTGCATTTTCTCTGGGGTTCCAGCCCTTTTTCCCCATGGGGTTTTTTCTTCTTCTAGTTAGTTTAAAAAAAAAAAAAGTAAGTAGCTTTTGTTAGTAACTAGCTCTCTTTTTTATCAGTTAAATTTGTCTAGTATGCAGTTGCTAACTTGTGTGTGGGCGTGTGTGTTTTGGTGCACATGGCTAACAAACCCTCTGGATTCAAGAGATGCTTTTCATGTAGTCGGAAGATGCCTTGTTCCGATTTGCACAAGGAGTGTCCTTATTGCATAGGAGTGGCTCACTTGGAAGTTGAATACGACATTTGTGCCTCATTCAACCCCAGGGACCTTATGGAGCGACGTAATAAACTGCTCCTGAAGGCCTTGGCTCAGGGCAGTCCTTTGCACTTGGACTCACCTTCCAAGCCCTTTCAGGAGCATAAGAAGAGGCCCCCTTTCCCTTCATGGGATACTCTTCTTCCTCTTCCCACTCTAAGAAGCCAAGGCTCTTGGCGCACAGATCCCCTGATCTGAGCCCAGCCTGTTCAGCTCTGGATCCGGGATCCACCATCCCAAGAGCCTTGGATCAGACTCTCGGATCCAAGACTTTCTCAGAGCGGAGGTCTTTGGATCCAAGTGGATACAAGCCATCCCTGGATCTGACCTGCTTGTTGGATCTGTTAGGCACTCCCTTCAAGTCTTCGAATCCTACCAGATCGTCAGATGCGATAGACCTGCCAGATCCTATAATTATTGTCAGTACCCGCATAGGCAGTCGGATCTGGTTTGTAGAACCAGATCCCCTTCCTGGCTCCACAGCGCTTCAGGATCCAGGGTTGGATCTCCTGCTAGTTCAGGTCATTCATCAGTTTCATCTAGGTCCTCCAGAAGTCTCCTCCCCTTGGACATGGATAGGTTGATGAGCTTTCTCAAGGCTCAAATTTGGTTGGGCTTGATTCTGTCCCCTACCGTACTGGCTAGGGGACCTTCCCCATTGACAGAACTCCACTCTCCTCTTCTAATCCATCAAAGTTTGGAATGTCAGGACCAGGGAAATTCCAATGAGAGGCCGACGGGGTCAGGTATTCCTTCTTTCTCGACTCTGTCTGGGTCCCTGGCTGGCTCTGTTCCATTGTCCTTGGATCAGGGTGTGCCTCACCCATGAGGGGTCGGTGCGAGTTTGTTGGGGGTGGGTTCAGACACAGATCTTTTGGACAGTTCCCTTCCCTGGGGGCTTCAGCACTGGACAGCTCAGGGCCGATATCGTCAAGGGGCATCGGTGCTGCATTGGGGTCCCTTCCCCTTCCCAAGTGGCCCTAGGGAGGGAAGAGGTGCTTCGTCCACCCAATTGGCCTTCTGAGAAGTAGAGAGGACCTTCCCCAATGTGGCAGTTACCTCTCTTTCTTCTCTAGGTCCTCCCTAGCCTTCTTCATTTTGGGTACTGAGGCCTCATCATCCGTCCAGGGTCAGCCCTCCCGAGAGTGCCTTCAGATGGGCACTGCCCCACTTGGGATACCTGTCTCTTCCAAGTCCTCCCCTGAACCCACCATGGAAGAGCCCCCTCGGAAGAGGTTGTACAAGAGGAAGCACTTGGACTTCCCCAGAGAGTTCCTCACTGAGGACACAGACTTTGAGGAGGTACACGGGTCCCAAGACTCCCACCCGAGGAGGTCTCCTTTGGAGACATCCTTGAAATTCTTAAGCAGAAAGGTAAGTGGTCTTCACCTTCCCCATCTACAGAGGAGTCCATGTTCCTGCGAGTTTTCAGGATGGGTCCATCTTCTTCCTGAATTTGCCCTCTCTTGACGAGCTGGTGGAACTTATCTCTAGCAGGGCTTGGAAGGAACTGAACACAGTGGAACCATTGCCTAAGAGAGTTGACAGATTCCTCAGTCCCCCTAAAGACAAGACCCTTTTGGAGTAAAGGAATTCCTGTTGATGCTGTCGTGGTGGCCACTGCTACTAAGAAGGAGCCAATGGAGCAAAGCTCCTCTGTCCATCCTCCAAACGTAGTCCTGTGCGATAGATCATTTTGGGAAGTGAGTTTTGCCTCAGAAACTTTCAGACTGAGATCAACCAATTATTTGGTCCATTTTACCCAACTTCAGAGGGATTTGGTTTTGGAGCTCTCCACTTCCCTACAGAGTTGTTACCTCTGGAAAGTCGTAAACTAGTCTGTCTGAAGCTTTCTGCTCTTACTTCCCAGGCTAATCCATCGATGAGATTGATCTCCAGTGCGGCAGAGAGCATCTCTCGAGCGGCTGGCAGCGTTATTGCCATTCGACGACATGGCTGGCTTCGCCTTTGCGGAATTCCGGAACCCTTCAAGGCGTTCTTTACCAACACCCTCTATGACGGCTCCACTTTGTTTGGTCTGTCTGTTAAGGAGATCTTAACCCATATTGAGCAGGAAGGTAAGATTTTTTCTACTGTCGATATCAAATTTTCTACTCCTTCTGAGACTCTGCAGGGAAGTAAGAAACTATGGTTCTGAGGGACTCTGTCTTCCTTTCATGATGCTCCCCAGGAATCTTCTTCCGCAAGCTGGAGATTCAATGGTAGATGCCGCCCCAGGGGCAGAGGGGGTCTGCAGAACCAGGGCTCCTGAGAACCCTTCTCGGAAAAGCCCATTCAGCATTCCTGAAGTGCTGCCCGGCTGTCCTGCCCTGGAAGCAGTCGGGAGTCATCTCTCCCTGCACCCACTAGCCTGGACAAGTCTGAACTCTGATCAGTGGGTGCTAAGAATTATCTCCAGGGGTTATTTTATTTACTTTTTCCAGCCGCCTCCAATTCGAAAATTCTCCCAGATGTTCCACCCTGCCAAAGGGAGTTAGCTTGCTTTGAGATGCAAGACCTCCTTCAAAAAAAAAGCCATCCAAGAGGTCCCAACAGGACAGCGAGGGTCTGGAACTTACTCCTGCTCCATTTTGGTGCCACAGAAGACCAGGGACCTGCATACGATCTTGTACCTCAGCGAGTTGAACTTATCCATCAAGAAGTCCAAGTTCCAGATGGTCACTGTACAGTCCATTTTGCCCCTCTTATGCAAGGACGAATGGACATGCTGTGTGGATCTCAAGGACACGTACTATCACATAAAGATCGACAGATGCTCCAGGAGACATTTATGCATCTGAATAGGAGACGATCTTTACAAGTTCAGAACCCTGCCCTTTGGACTCACCACAGCCCCCTGGGTGTTTACCAAATGCATGGGAGTAGTGGCAGTTTATCTCCAGCTGCAAGGTTTCCAGATTTTTCCGTACCTGGACAATTGGCTCCTCACAGTCCCCACAAGGCATCAACTGTCAATGGTCACAGAGTACACCTTCAGTCTTTTTCAAAATCTGGGTATCACTGTAAATCTGCCTAAATCCAACCATGTTCTGTGCCAGACTCTGGAGTTCATTGGGGTCAAGTTGGACACAGTATTGGAAACTGCAGCACTGTCTGCATGCAGGATTCAACTCATTCAAAATAAGGTTTCTCTCTTGCTGCAGCTACAATGACCCTCTGCTCATTTGATTCTCCTGGTGTTGGGTTCAGTGTTGGCGGCTATCTAATTAGTTCCCCTTGCCAGTTATTTCATTCAAGTGCTACAATTGACCCTGGCAGTCCAGTGGTCCATTCTGACTCAACCTATGTCCATGGCAATAAAATTGAGGCAGGTATGCAGAAATCATCTCGCTTGTTGGCTTCACTGTCATCTAAGCAGGTCATTTTGTCTTCCCCACCCAAGGCCACAGTGACCATGGATGCCTTCCTGTTGGGGTGGTGGGGCATTTTCAGGGTAGGATGATTCAAGGCACTTGGCTCCCCGTAGAGACCAAATTGCAAATAAATGCCCAGGAGATGAGAGCAGTCCTCCTCATGTTGCAAGCCTTTCAGGACTGTCTCCCTCTAGGAAACATAGCAGTTCAGACGGACATTTCAGTTGTCTGGTATCTCAACAAGCAAGGGGAGAACATGGTTTATCCTCTGTGCAGAGAGGCCATGAATGTGTGGTAATGGGCAATGTCTTCCAGGCGTTTTCTTCTTGCAACTCATATATTCGGGAGTTCCGACATATTGGCTGACAAACTCAGCAGGTCCATCTTGAGTCCTCATGAGTGGTCCCTGAAACCATCAGTGGCAAGGCAAATTTTCATCCATTGTAGTCAGCCATGCTGCAATCTTTTTGCTTCCCCTATCAGCTACAAATGCAGCAGTTACTTCACACTGATCTCCTCTGGGTAGTCACCCAAGAACGCTCTTGTTCACAATTGGCCTCCTGGTCTCCTCTGTGCGTACCATCCTATTCCCCTGATAACCGAAGTCTTACAGAAAGCTCATCACTTGAAGACCCTCTCTCATCCTCATTGCCCCCTTCTGGCCTCATCAGGCATGGTTCTCCTTCCTAAGTTCTCATGTTTGGTATCCACCCTCGATACTAGATCCTGTTCCGGATCTCATGTCTCAACCTTGGGGGCTTTCACTTCCCAGTCTATGGACTCTTCATCTAACTGCATAGTTTCTGCAGTTTCAGTAATCCTTTCTCAGTCCAGGGTTCCTTCCCCAGTTACGAGCATTATTATGGCTTCCCAAAAGCCGTCCAATAAGCAGGTATATTCCAGTAAATGGAAAGGGTTTTCCATTTGGGCCAGACAAATGAATCTAGATCCCCTTTTTGCCCCTATTCCTGATATTTTACACTTCTTATCTTCCCTTTTACAGGATGGGGCAAGTTTTTCTACCATTAAACTCCAGTTGGCTGCCATTTCAAATTTTCATGTAAACGATAAGCTGATGTTTTCTTCCAAGCTGTGCGAAGGCTTTCTGAAAGGAGTATTTCTTCTTAGACCACCTATTAAAAATCCATCTTCTCTGCGGGATTTGACATTGCTGCTGCAGTCCTTGACACAAAAAACTTTTGAACCAGCTGGCTCTTGTGACCTTCAATTTTTCTCATGGAAGACGGCAATTTTAGTAGCCATTACATCTACCAAAACAGTTTCGGAACTCCAGGCTGTGTGCATTAAGGCACCATTCTTGATCTTTCATAAGGATAGGGTGTCTCTCAGAACAAATCCTTCCTTTCTTCCTAAAGTGGCTTCTGAGACCAATCCTAACCAGTCTATTCAGCTCCAGTGTTCTTTCCTAATTACTCTAATAAAGGAGAGTATATATTGCGTTGTCTTGACGTCCACAGGCAGTTACATTTTTATTTAAAAAAGACTGAGGAATTTAGGAAATTGGATCAACTTTTTGTGGCATTCTCTCAAAACAGAAAAGGTTAGGGTGTTTCCAAAGTGACCATTTCCAGGTGGATCGCTGGTTGTATTTCTTACATTTATGAGATTAGGCAACTGAAATTGTCCCGACCAGTGAAGAATTACTCCACCAGGTCTGTTGCAACATCTTCTGCTTTCTTGGCTAGGCTTTCCCTGGATGAGATTTGTGCTTCTGCGACTTGGTCTAATATTCACACTTTCATTTAGCACTGCAGGTTGGACTTATTGTCCAGGAACAGGACTTTTGGTTCCTCCGTGCTCCGGCATATCCTTCCTTGAGGCCACCCAGGGAACGTAGAAGCTGGGGACTCTGACCCATTTGACACAGATAGGATCAGATAAAGAGTCATGTACTTACCATAACTTGGCATCTGTGCTATCCAGTGTCATTATTCATCACATTCTCACCCTCCTGCTCACTTCCTTCTGGGGGTCCTGGTGAGCTGGAGTGGTCAGTATATTGGAATATTTTTGCCTTCTCCAAATTCCTGGGCATTTCCTTTCCCTTAGCAAACTCAATCTGAGGAATAGAGGATAGCAGGGAATTTTGGGAAGGGGAGGAGCTAGAGCTTTGGATCTGTCTGACAGTTGTTGGCTCGGATCCAAGACCCCTCTGTGATGACTAATGACACTGGATAGCACAGATGCCAAGTTACGGTAAGTACTTAACTCTTTTTAGTATTGCATGTTTTGTTTTTGTATATGCTGTTTCTTGCATAACAGTAGTATTAAAAGGTCATTACAAGCTTGTGTTACACTAAAAGTATTTTTCCTTAATTTCAGCCAATAGATGACAGCAGCCAAATGAGTGATCTTCCTGTCAAAGTAATCCGTACTGAGACTGGTGAAGTTCTTTTGGGACCAGAAGCACCAAGGGCTAGTCAGCTAGATACCTGGCTCGAAATGAATCCTGGGTAAGTAGTATAGCTGACTTATCTCATACCATGAAGTATGTGAGAAGCTGTCTGTAGAAGTCTAATGCACTGACATACATTTATTTGTTTGCATTATTTTGCATTCATGCGTATGTCATACTGACTGAGTCAGAGTATCTGTCAGGTCTGCCATGTTGATGCATCTAGCACAGTCACTGGTTCCCCACAACCACCTTCTCCCCAAGTCTTTCCTGCACTCCTCTCCCCTGTAGCTTATTGCCCTATCTGTTTTTTAAATTATTTAGTGATTTTAAGCTGCTCACCCATGCAGGAAGCTTTCTGCACTTCTCTGCTAGTTTTTCAGTAAAAAAAAAATATGTACACGCTGAAATCTTCTATGCCTTCTCCTCAGCTATATTCTGTTGCTTGCTGTTTTACAGACTTATGCTCGTATGTCAAACCCCCTTTTCTCATTAGTTCAGATGAAAGTAACACAGATTACTCATCCTCTTCCCCTTCTTTTTAATTTCTAATCCTTTGACAGTATTTTATGGTCTCCTGTTTACTCCTTCCATCCACTTAGCTAGTCTGTGCTGTCCAGTGAAATGTACGAAGATGTTAGCTAAGATATATGTAACTAAAGAACATGAATATCTTTTAGGGGGGTTCCTATTAGTACAACGAAAACTCATTTTGTCAAATGCGTTTTCGTCGACACATGTAGAGCGAACAGGCAAAACAGCGAAGCGGCTGTTCAGCGAATTCTTTCCATGGGAAAGAAGTCGCTTGACCACTTTGTTGTTTTGCCATGTTCTGAAGTGTAGTGTGGTCCCTTGTCCAGTATAGCTCCCGAGCATGATTGTGCAACAGTTACTGACCTTAGAGTTAGGGTGCGGGTTTAGGTAAGTGCATATGTATGAAAGCGTTTACTGTTTTATATTCTGTGTTAGATGTATGGTTGGGTTACATGTGTATGTGTATTTAGTTGTTTGCTGGTTTGTGGGGTGGTATAATTAGGATTAGGGTATGTGTGTATGTGTTTGGAAGTGTTTAATGTTTTTTTTTTGGGATTGGAACAGCGATTTCTTTCCCTAGGAAAGAAATCGCTGTTCTGTGGTTTCAACATTTTCAGCTTTCGCTGAAAATGTGTCGATGAAACATCGTTCGCTGTTTTTAGCGTTCAATGTTGCAATATAGACCCCTTTTAGGGAGACTGCTTGTGCATCCTATGAGCCTGTCTGACCATGCTCCAGTGCAGGTGGACTTAAAAAGCCTCAAGGAAGAGAACATGAGTAGGTATTGGAGGCTATGTGTGAGTTGGCTAAAAATAAGCAATCCGATATGTTAAAACTTTTGAACAAAAATCTGGAGATATTGCAGGGGAACCAGGTGGATGTCATTTGTGGAAGGGAAGTGTTCACAGAGAGACTTGAAAATAAAATGTGGAAGAGGAAGACGGGAGCTGGAGAGATGGGATCTGGTTTAAGAACTACAGACTTTGAAGGAAGAAAGAACTACAGTACAAGGGGGACTAGCATAGGGCAGGTAGAAAAAAAATGGAAAATACATTTATTGGAATCACTAGAAAGGAAACAACCTGCAGTTGAGCAACAGTATTTTGAAAGCACTCCTGAGATTCAGAAAATTCTAGCTAATGAGTTAAGACAACAGAAAACAGACAAGAGCATAAACCATGAGAGATATTAAAATGGGGCAACTACATAGAGATCCACATCACATAGAATATTTAAATACTGATATGCAATGCTATGTGTGTTTGTGTGTGTGTGTGGTTCCACTTCATATAATCGAAAGCTCATAACATCTAATTGCAAAACAGCGAGACCAAATGATTGAAAATTCATAACATCAAATCTCTCATCGAAAGTGTATAAAATTGAGTAGTGTATCATCAAACATGTAAATGTTATAGTTTATTCTGTTAATCTGTATATAGTATTTGTTATGCCAGTCTGTACGTGTGTTTGGGCCATACAGGTAGTGATTTAGACATTATGTGTACATTCTTTATGCTGATTGTGACACAGTGGAGTTAGGAAATTAACTATTTCCCACTGTAGTGCGATTTCGGAGTTGGTATATTTAATTTACGGGGGATGTGGGGGGCGGAGCCCCCTTCAGAAATGTAGCAAAAAGTGTGTGGGATGTTATTTATATTTGCTTTGTAGTTTTTGATGTTGTGAGATTCGATGTTATGAGTTTTAGATTTTTTGAGTTTTCGATCCTTTGGTCTCGCTGTTTTTCAATTAGATGTTATGAGTTTTCGATTATATGAAGTGCAATCATATATATATATATATATATATATATATATATATATATATATATATATATATAATATAAAATTAAGATGCAGATTGGATGATTAGAGTAAGGGAGTTCATAGGAAAAGGGGAGGTCCCTAGTATAACAGCAAAGTAAGGAGAACATTTGATGAGACCCATAATGGAACAGGAAGTAAAGGACCAGATAATGTCCTTGCCGGGAAGTAAATCACCAGGATGGGTTGGGTACCCTACAGAAGTATGGAGGGAATGTAAAATTAAAATGATCCCAATATGGCTCAAGATTCTTAATATAATATTAGAACAGAAAAAAGTAACAGAGCCGTGGAGGAAAGTAGTAGTGTCAGTGATACGAAAAAGTACCTATTTATACCTTATACCTCCTTACTCCCCTTTCTTCACTTACTTTCTAACTTCAATCAATTTCTCTCCCCTGACTGTCTAACTATGCTATAACCCTGCTTTTTTCTCTCACTTCATATTGCAGTTCCTGTTTATAATATGCTAACTTTTCTCTAAACTGGCTAAAGATTAAAGAAATAGGATAACACAGATACCACGTTATGGTAAGTACATAACTACTGTTTCTCGAAATATTAAATCTTTGTCATATTAGTTGTATCTATTTTAACCAATATTGTCACATTATGTACTGTATAATCTGGTATAATTTTTTTAAACCATAGATGTTCTTGTATTATTTTTGAAGATTGTAAAACTGTTGTTCCTAAATGATTTTATAATGCTTTGAAGCTTTTCTACACAGGCCTCGACCAACAATGGGCACCTACTCACTCAGACTTTCCCAGTAATCAAATGTCAATAAATATTGAAAGAGGGGAGAGAACCAGTAAACGTGATCATATTGTCCAATTTCAGTGCTGAATTATGATTGCAAGCTATTTTCCATCAGAAAATATATAAGGAAGGATTCTCCCTAGGATTATTAATATGGCCCTGTGTGAATTTGTACAGGGCAGGCAAACATTCAACAATATATTGAAAATGCACATGATATATTCAGAAGCAGAGTAGAAAATTAAAATAGAAATTCAGGTGGGAAAGTTGAGATGACAAGACAAAACTGCTTAACCATTCATATTGTATTATTACAATTGTTTTATTGCACTTTGAACGTTGTATTGAACTTAGTTATGAGCTCCAAGGTAAACTGTTTTGCTAGTGTGGTATTTTGTTGTGGGTTGTGAGTAGGAAATTAGGTCCTTGGTAATGATGTGTCTGTTTGCTGAGAAAGCCAGGATGAACTTGAAGGAATTTATGGGAAATGCTGTATTACATGAGCTTTCCAATGGATTTTGTCTTATTATCACAGGAAATATATAACGATTCTAAGGCAGTGCTTAAAATTTGTCAAACACCTCCAGAGTCTGAGATTGGCTCTGGGACTAGAAAGGGGATGCCCATTCTCCCTCGTACTGTTTGTCGTCTATTTAGAACCTTTAGCACAAAAGGTTAGACAGTCAGACATAAGAGGTTGGAAAGGGTTTAGGGAGAACAGAAGACAGCAGTGTTTGCAAATGATGTGATAATATGCTTAACTATTCCAACTCAATATTGCAATTGTTCAGGATATTGAGACATTTTAGAAAGTTATCGGAGTATAATGTGAATGAGAATAAGCCAAAGGCAGTCTACATGAACTTTGTGCCTAGCCACAACTTGGTACAGAAACACCCCAATTTGAAGGAAACTATAAACTGAGTTATGTGAGTGTAAAAAGTACTAGGAACTCTGGGGACCCTCCAAAGGAACCACAGGGGGTTTAAAAGACAAGATCCTCAGAATGCTTAAAATTGGGATGTGTTGCAACTGGATTTTGTTCAGAAGGTGCAGGCAGTGAAAAGGTTCATAGTTCCTCTAGTGTTATACTTAGGGCAAGCACTCGTGTATGATCCACGGAAGGAATTTTGGAGTCAGATGAAAAAGGCAGTGATGAGATATCCTGGGACAAAGTGGTGAAGCACAGGCAGAAACGAGAGTCTGGGTCTGTATGATGAGGAATTGCTCTCTTGAAAGTAGGAATTTCATCCCATTGCCTCCAGAACCTTGATGAATGATCTTCAGAACCCATTTGTGTGAAAGTAGCTGTTGCCAAATATAAAAGTGGAGATTCAGACTTTCTAGAATTAAACAAAGGGGCTACCAGGGTGGGAGGGGGAACAGAGTTTCTTAATTAGTCATTCTGACTTACTGAACTGGCTTTGGTTTGGGGAGTTTTCAGAATTCTTCTTGGAACCTTTTGACATTTCATCTTAAATGTCTGTTTACCTGCATTTTGTTGAGGCTGTTTATTTTGTTTCGTACCAAAATTGGTTGAGGATTTAGGGAATCCATTTGAATATTTAGAAAAGGAGAACTAGAAAATCGTAGATATTCCCTGTATCAGCTAACCCCTTTCATTACACTTTTTGGGGCCAAAAAGTAAAGTCTCTGTTCAAAGGGTAATTTAAAATCTTATTTTGTACATCACGTGGGAGGTTCTGAACGCAGTCATGCAAACCTCCTCAAAACAATACCAGTAACCAAAGCCCTTGAAGTATCAGCAGAGTCATACACACACAATGCACGAGTAGCATTTAAAGCAGATTTTTCCACACAAGAAGAAACTGGGGACAAAACATCCCTCATACTTTCACAATTAGTCAGGACAAACCTTAACAAATAAACCTGATCATTCAAAATTCTGAAAATCAAAGTTGCGGAAGTATACTCTTTTAATCTCTCTTTTTTTGGCATACTTATCAGTAATCTTCCCATCCTTATCAGAAATAGTAGGATTGGAATTAGTTAAGTGTTTAGCAACAGAATGATTGACTAGACATGTAGCTGCTGGATTAGGTTTGGGAAGAGTGTATAAAAACTTAAAAGTCTGAGTAACTTTATACATCCTAATCTGGCTTTTTAAGGGCAGCTAGCTGTCAGGAAAATTACAGGCAGCAACACACATACATCCCCCAAAGCTGACAGAACTGGAAAAATGAGTGCAGGTTGTGGAAATCCTGTTATGGAAATTCTTTCTGTAACAGCTCATAGTATTTTCATAGGGACGTTCTCCCAGTGAAAACACTGACACATTCTGAAAATAGTCTCAGAGAAACAGAACCCCCACAGGGAGAGACAGAAACTAAGGTCTCCTCTGAATGTGAATCAGAAATCAGTAGAGAAACACCTGTATCTGTCCCTTTATCCTCCTGTCCAGATTCAGAATCTTAAATCTGTTCAGGAAAGGAAGTTTTTACCAGAAACTACATTAGAAGAAGGATCAATAGTCTCAATTAAACCCAGAGTCATACCCAGTAAACTACTCATGCTTAAGGAAATTTGAGGGAGAATAGATACATGTTTGGCTTTAATTTCTTTTTTTTTTTTTTGACATGAAAACTGGAAACAACAATGTCATTAATGGCAGCGGCTTCTATTGAAGAGACCTCAACAGACACTTTGGATGTGGCTAACCCCCAGTTCATAGTAGCTGTAGTTGGAATATCAGAAGGATCCTTTGTTAAAAGATGGGTGGTCTGAGGTACAACTAATTGCTATAGCAGAGTCACCGACCTGTGGCTGAGGAAAATTGCTAGCCTACTGTGATGGCAAATGCTGTTTGCTTAATTTTTTCCTTTTGTCTAGAAGAACTAGCTGTGGGACTGACTGATTGTTTCATGGTCAAGCTGAAAATGGTACCTTTTTCACTGGGAAAACAAACAGCAAATGCTGGTAAAAAACAAAAAGAGTCTGTAAAGGTCACTTTTTTCACAGGCAAACACAGTAACAATAACTTTAAAACACTTTGTCAGCTTCATAAAATCAAATAAGCATGATTTCTCCACAGGAAAGTGGTTTTCAGTTATTTTAAACTGACAGGAAAAAAGAGCGCTTCTGTATAAAAATAGAATACAGTCTTATGACAGTCCATTAAAACACAAACTCCTACCTTTAAAATAACTTCGCTGAAGAGAAAAGTATCAGTAAAAAACAAAATTATTAAATGGAAGTTTTTTTCCCTTAAGGGAACTTATCTGTCCCACAAAGAACAGTACAAGTTGACCATCGGTCCTCAAAAACCTCAGCGGAGCATACTCTTCAGTTGCAATAAAGCTCTGAAGGGGATGGCACCCAGACTTGTCTTTTAGGCAGCTCAGCTCAAGCTGCCTGATACTTTGGTCCAGTGGAACATGCCCTGAAGCTTTGGAAGCTGGCCAGCTGTTTTATCCTTGGCAGGATATAACCCACATAGCTAAGGCTGCTGCATCAGTGATCAATATGATGAACATTAATTTAGGGTTGTAGGCAGAAGAATTGAATGAATGGAGTTCCTAGAATATTATAAGCTAAGCAAGTGGGATTTGATGCAGGAGATATGACTGCTTGGAATTCTGGAAAGATGTGACAGTGATGTCACAATAAAGACTTTACAGGAAACACTTGAGAGACTAACCTAGATGGCTGCCTAAGCCACAGCTGTGGACAGGCCCTGCAGAAATATTGATAAAATTACTGTTCCCAGGGAGAAAGAAACAATCCAGAAAGAAAGCATAATGAGCAGAAACAAAAGGAGGAACATAATGGGTATTTTTAAAGCTGCAAATAAGGAGGAGCAATTGTGCATTATGTTTGAAAAAGTAATCACAGTAGACCAGGATGTAAGCCCCTTGAAACAAGCAGTAGATGAGCAACAAGCAGTAGAGGACAGGCTCCAAGGAGGCTGCAAGATCTCGAGGAAGATAAAGCAGCAATTAAAGCAGAGCTACAGAAACAGTCACAGAATACAGGAACTAACAGATATAATAAACAGGCGATTTCCTTGTGACTAACTGTGCCAAAGTATCAGAGACTTCGTGAATAGTGACTGGTAACATTAAAGAATCAGCATTGTCCTGATCCAGGACCTGTAAAGGTAGGGAAGAAAAATTACCTTTAATATCTGCAATAAGTGAACATTTGTCAAACAACTCAACAACATTGCAAAAAAGCTAATACTCAGGGATCGAAAATCATACTACAGTAAACTTCAATCAGAAAACTTATCCAACCTAAGAAAATTCTGGGACTCTATCTCCTCCCTTCTCCACCCAGACAATAAGGATAATCCATCCCCTAACCTAAACCTTACTCATCTAGAAAATGCCTATAACTTCAGTACATTTTTCATAGAATCCATAGCTAAACTCACCACCAGCTTCTCTCACCACTCTCAGCCTCCTCCCCCAACCAACCCCTCTACATCTCCACACCATCTGACTACTTCTACTCCTAGCTTCTCTCCTGCCTCTGTAAGCAAAATAAAGAAGCTACTCCTTCAACTCAAACCATGCTCCCCTGCCCCAGATAACCTACCCACAACTTTCCTCAAATTGTCTGCAGACAGAATTGCCCATCCCGTCTCTATCTTAATAAACCGATCCATATTAGAATCATACATGCCCTCACTATGGAGACACACCTTTATCATTCCACTCCATAAAGGAGGCAAAAACACTGACACTTCTTAATTTTGGCCCATAGCCATCCTATCCCCACTATCAAAAATCATGGCAAAATATATTCAATCCCAAATGATGTCCTATATGACCCCAAACAACCTACTAACCCCTACATAATATGGTTTCCGTTCCGCGCTTAGTACCATCACTACCCTCCTCTCCTTTCTAGACTCCATAAACCTTGCTTGCGACTCTGGAAAATAGTTTCTATTCTGTTCCTTGACCTCTCCAAAGCCTTTGATACTCTTTCTCACCCCTTACTATTATCCAAACTCTCCTCTGTCAACACCCCCCCCCACACCATCACCTGGTTCACCAGCTACCTCTCTGAAAGACAGCAAGCTGTCAAATGGAAAAACTCACTCTCTTCCTTTCTACACACCCCTACCAGAGTTCCCCAGGGTTCCATCCTAGGCCCCCTCCTCTTTAACATCTTCATTAATAACTTCCACCAGTCTCTCTCCGATGCCACAGAAATTCAATATGCTGACAATTCGACCATTATTTGTACAGAAGGCACCCCCTCCGACCTACTTCTCAAAACTCAGCCTTCTCTAATACCGAATCATGGATGCATAGTAATCACCTTGCCTTAAATGCCAATAAAACAAAGTTTATGATCTTCTCCCCATCCAAAAACACCAGTATAGGCAAAAACTCTTTTACAGTGACTGCTCAGAATAACTGCCCCATAGAAATAGTATCACATACCAAACTGCTTGGTGTCATAATTGATGAAAATCTAAAATCTGACATCCATATCCAAACTAATATCAAACTAACTCACCAAAAACTAGGTCTCCTATATAGACACAGTCATTATCTTACCCCGTCCACCAGACACACCCTTACATCTACTTACCTTCTTCCCTCTCTTATGTATAGTGCCCCCCCCCCATTCACTAATCTTCAGCTAGGCTTACAGGCCATGTTGGAAGCCTGTTACAATAAAATCTCCAAATTTGCCACCAACTCCAGAAACTCATTACATCACTGTCTCTTTCTCCACTCCCTGAAATGACTTGAACTTCCTAACTACCTCAAACTCCTTAGGCTTGCTATTGCTCACATTCAGACCTTCTAGCTGTCCATCTCTATTCACCTCTTTAACCCCCCTACATTCCCAACCGCTGTCTAAGATCAGAAAACCACAATCTTCTAAACATATATAAGCCTTGTCGACCCCTTGGCCACCTACTGTTATCCTGCTCCCTAGTTAGACTCTGGAATTCTCTCCCTACCATCCTTCGAAAGACTCAGAGCCACTCAAACTTCAAAATTTTTCTCCAGTCTCATCTCCTTTCAAAGTGGGAATGTTCCTTTACTCCTACCACATAAACTCTTTAACACCACCTCCCATGCACTATATACCTCAACCTTCTATCACTGTGCTCTCTCTTACCCTTTGCCTCTACTTCCTCTCCTACTCTATCCCTCATAAACTTCCCCTCAACCCACTCTGTTTCTCCGCTATATACCACCTTTTAGTTCTCCCACCTCACCTTCTCTTTGTCCTCTCCTCATATTTCTAACTTCAAACAAAAAAAAAAAACGTGTTTTTTTTTACCTGTACATACATGTTTTACTTGTTTTTTTTTCATCTGAAATGCCTGTACTTTTAATATGTTTAGATTACATGAATCTCACTTTTGTAAATCATTACCTATGATTTGAAATGTTATGTTTTTTTTAACAAATTGTATATTAGCTCTGTATTTTTCACTGTTCTACTACTTTAATTACTTTTGTATAACTAATGTAAAATTGTCTGTATCCTGTGGAGCTTTTCTCCCCAGGCCTCCACTGAAAATGTGCTCTTTCAAGCCCAATGGGCTATACCAGTCATCAAACTGTAATAAATAAATAAATAAATAAATAAATAAATATGTCTGACTACTCACTACAGAGTGCATTAAAAATACCAACATACTCTCTTTGGGTATTGTACATAGGACATTGGAGAAAGGGTCCCTTATCTGCAAGAACCTGCCTTTCAAGTACTTGTTGATGCTGACACAGTACAAAGAACTTACTACTGGAAGCAGAAATAAAAACATTCTGTAGTTTCAGAGTCTTACAAGTCTGCTGCACCCTGAATGTAAAAGAGTATCTGTTTGAGATCTAAGGCCCTGTTGTCAGTCTTCACTGTTGAGAGTCTCTTTCCTAAAGCTAAATGTGTTTTATGAAGGTCTAGTTGTAACTTAGGTAGCTTAGTAGAAAAATACACCTTAAGTGCTCCTGTATGTGCTTTTAAAAAAGTGAACAGCCATTGTTTGAATGTTTTCCAAGCAATTACCAAATCATCTGAAGGTATACCAGTTAGATCACCTCCTTGACTAAATATGCCCCTTAGTTTTTTACTAAAGGCGTCTCTCTTACAGAGTATAAGATGTGCCCCCCTGCCTCATGTGATTAAGCTCAGCTAGACACAAACTTAATTTCAATGGAAAGTGATCAGAAACAAAAATTGGAAACACTGCCAACTCTAATAGCTTGCTATGCTTGCTGGTTATATAAAACTTATCTATTCTAGAAAAGGTTTTGTGTCTAGGAGAGCAATAAGAATAAACTTGGCTAGACATTCTCAAGAAAACATGCACATTTATCATGCCAAATCGCCAAGGGCTAGCCACCCAGCTGTGTGAACTTTGGCTGTAGATGATTGCCATTGTCGACCTGACCCCATGTGCAAACATGAATGGATCTACCATTCCAAGTAATGAAGTATATCTTTTAAGTGCTTTCCCAGCAGGTAATACATTTGATTTTCTAGGGCCACATGTAACTTGAGTAGGTGAATTAACTACATATCCCCCACCCAAATAATTGTCCCTTGCTGTTGAAATACCTGTTCTTTGATAAGGTATGGAACCTCACTAGAAGGAGTACTGGGAGGTAAGTATACATTAACAAGAGTTAAGGGAGAGCCTATTAAGATGCCTCTCAAAATTACATATCTGTCTTGATCGTGTACCACCCTGTCTGTATACCGAAAAGGAGTTCTGCTTTTTAGCAGTGTAATCACCCCCACCCCACTTTTTACAGCCAGTGATGAAAGAAAAGTAATCATTTTCAGAATAGATACCCCTAAGAATAGCCTCATGCCCCCGCTTTTTTAAGTGTGTTTCTGGAAAACAAAGAAATCTGGCTTTATAGAATGACTGTAACCAAATATTTTCTTCTGTTTCGCTGATACACCAACCTATTAATATTCCAAGACAAGAATTTTATCATAAAATAAATTAAGAAGTATAAACCAAATAAGACCTAAACACCTGACTGCATATAACCGCTATTAAGGTGCCAAGAAAAAGCACAAAAATCCATTCTGTAAAGGAATATGATAGTTACAATAGAAACTGTGAAGCATGCAAAATAAGTCAAAATCAGAATAAAACTGAAAGATTAATAACATTTTATAACCCATGATAAACTATGCAACTATATGCATCAGAAATAAATAATTGAACGAAGTATGACCAAAAATAGGTGGCAACCTTTACTGCTCCTTGAAGCATGATGTTACAGATACTTCAGATCTGCTGAATTGGTAAGACATACTGTGAAACAGATCCCAATCTCCCCCGCAGCCTAAAGTGCAGTCTACCCAAAGTATGAAGAGCAGGGAAAAGAAAAACGAAGGTTAGTTTCCATTTGTATGTATATAGTGAACCATCAGACATAGTTCAATTAAGTAAACTGACAGATCCCTTTAAAAAAGTAGTGAACAAATATCCAAAAAAGTAGTGAACAAATATCCATCTTAAGTTACCAACTTATAATGTCTTACAGATACTTCTGCAGTGTGTTCTGCCTTCGGTTTATCTAACATCTTTTTTTTTTTTTTTTATAAAGACTCGAAACAGGTCTGGTGATCTTTTTATGGTCATCACAATTGGCTCTTCAGAGGAAAGCATTGAGCCAGCATCATAGTACATTGTCCCTGAGTAAAACTCCGTTAAGGATTGCTGCAGCTTACTATATGCTTCTTCAGCCAAGGTAAAGGTATCTCCACTACCAGGCAAGGCAATCTTAAGCAAAGCAGGATACATTAACTAGAACTTCCAACCATTCTGTTTGTGTATTTGTATTGAAGGATGGAATTACAGTCTTTTCTGGCTGGTGTTAAAGGGTAGCCCTGCTCAATGAACATCCTGTCTTTGCCAATCAAGAGTACTTTCCCTGGTTTACAGACTTGCTGTAAAATTCACTCTTTTATAACATAGCAGAAAAAAATCTCACCACAATGGGCTGAGCAAAGTCACGTGATGTCATTTGTGGGAGAATTGATACTTAGTGTGCCCACTCTTTAGGGAGATTTTGCTAGGGAATTTCAGTCCACTCTGTCATTTTTGCCAATACAGATCCTGAACAGTTCTGGCCTGCCACAATCTCTGGCACCCCAGTCAAATGTATATTCTTTCTTCTGCTTCTGTCCTCCATTTCAACAATTTTAGTTTCCAATTCGCTCAACATTAGTCTCTGATTGTTAGATCTTTTCTGTTAACTCCTTAAGTATAGTATGTGATTGGCATGTGCATTGACAGCTATCGATATCTTTGATCTGTTTGTCAGATCCGATAATATAACTGACTAACGTCATTTTGATTTTCTGCATTTCTTCCATCTCTTGCATCAGGGAATCAAATTTCATATCAAAACTCTTCATCAGTGCTGTTGGTATAGTAGAGGAATTAAGCAAAGTTATCTGTTCATTAACTGAAGACGTTTCCCCACTTGGTACATCAGCTAAAGGGGGTGCCAAATTTTTCTTTTTATTACTGGATTGGCAAGTCATAAATAATGCCTTGGAAGAATTATATTAAGTCTTAGAAACTAAATGTAAAGACTACTATGTCCATGGGAAAACACAGTCTTGAATTAGGGCCAGGGAGGGCAAACACAGCATAAAAATCTGGATGTCCCTGTGACGACTGGGGAGAGATGGGCGAAGGCTGCCAGCCTAGTCAAATAGAATTTGATACATAATACTATCAACTGTATAAATAAATGTAAAATACAGGCTTGTGTTTTTAAATGTAAGAAAACACTGTAAAATGTGAACTTCAAGATTGTTGCAACATTGCCATTTGCTGTAAGGAAAACCAAGCCAAATATTTCAAATGTGTCTTTTTAAGTTGAAAAGATCTTATGAATCTCTCTAATGTTTTACAAGCTGGTTCCAGTGTGTCTGGATGAAGGTTTCATGCCCATTGTTTTAAGGCTAAAGTTTATGACCAGAATTTAGATACTCTTGTTTCTGTTAGAATATACATGTGAAATGTCTTCTATTGTAAGTTTCTGTGCAGGTGTTAGATTGCTAAATAATGCAGTTTGTTTGCCTGGGAAAACCTAAGTGTCAAAAATGATGTAATTTAGGGAGGGACCCAGCAAACATGTTTGTTAGTAATGTTTAAATACTATTTCTCACAAGGGACTAGGAGCATTTTGATCTGGATATCCAACTTATCAGCAGTTTGCCTTGTGCTCACATGTAAGTTTTAGCACTGTGATTTCTTGTAGGAATAGTTAAAGCTAGTAAAGATTAATTAGGTATTTTTCTTTGAAATCAGACCTGTCCTACTGTGTTATTTTAAGTTTCTGTGTGATCTCTGAACTCTTGGATATCTCTGTGGTGTAGTAGTCACATCTCTTCCCCCTGGGGAACTCAAGCAAGTTTCTCAAGTGCCCCTTGAGAAACGTTGCTTGAGAGTGTCAGGTCTTTCTGGGTGTACCTCACCCCATTCCCTGTCTTGAGAGCCCATCTGCATTGGCATTGCTACTCCCACTGCGGTGCTGCACTGACATATCATATGCTTGCAACCCCAGACTCCATCTTAGCAGCTTGGCATTTTGCTGACTGGCTCTGTTTAACCGTGTTAGAGGGTTGTGATCTGTCATCACAATGAATTTTCTTCCATACAGATAAGGCTGAAGTTTTTGTAGTGCCCACACTATGGCTAGACATTCCTTTTCTACCGCTGCATAGCATTCCTCCCTAGGTTGAAGCCTACGACTGAAATAAACCACTGGGTGCTCTTCTCCTTCTGAAGAAATGTGGCTAAGTACAGCCCCCACCCCATCGTTTGAAGCATCCACCTGCACAAGAAAGTCTTTGCTGTAGTCTGGACTGGCTATCACAGGGGGTCCTCCCAATGCTTCCTTAAGCTTTTGAAATGCCTGCTCACTTGCTGGGGTCCACACTATCTTATCTGGCCTGTTCTTCCTTATCAGGTCTGTCAGGGAAACAGCTATGGTACTGTAATTGGGAACAAACTTTCTGTAGTACCCTGCTGTCCCCAAGAATGCCCTCACCTGCTTTTTGGTAACAGGTGCAAGCCATGCCTGAATAGCTTCCACTTTGGCAGTTTTTGGCTTTATCTTACCACTCCCCATTCTATGTCCTAGGTAGGAGACCTCTGCCATACCCACCTGACATTTGCTTATTTTAATGGCCAACCCTGCCCTCTGTAGTCTGCCCAGCACCTCCCTGACATGCTGAAGATGCTCTTGCCAGGAATGGCTGTAGATATCCATGTAAGCAAGGGCAAACCCTCCTGCTCCTGCTAAGGTGTGATCTACCAGTCTCTGGAAAGTCACTGGGGCATTCTTCATCCCAAAGGGCATCTTTGTGAACTCATACAAGCCAAAAGGAGTCACCAAGGATGACATCTCTCTAGCACTGGGAGTCAGGGGCACCGGCCAGTAACCCTTGGTAAGATCAGTGGGGTTAAGATACTTAGCCCCACCCAGCTGCTGTAGAGCCTCATCTGTCCTAGGCATGGGGTAAGCATCTGACCATTTAATTTCCTATAATCCACACAGAACCTGGTGCTGTCATCCTCCTTTGGCACCAGTACCACTGGTGAGGCCCAGGGACTGTTGGACTCTTGAATCACCCCTAGTCCCAACATCTCCTGTACCTTTTCCCTCAGTGCCTGTTTGACTCTCTCAGGCACCCTATAAGGGGCCTACCTGATAGGCCTTTGGGGTCCTGTATCCACCTGGTGCTGCACCAGGTAGGTGCTCCCTGGTTTCCCGGTGAACATGCCCCCAAACTCCTGCAACACTGCTTAGATTTCTCAAACCTGGGTAGGAGATAGCTGCTGGGATATTGCTACCCCTTCCACCGAGGTGTCAGCCCGAGCCTCACTGAGGAGATCAGTCACAAGATCTCTCTCAGCCTCTTCCTGCAATCCACTGCAAATGCTCAGCACAAGGGCCTCCCTATCATGGTAAGGTTTCATCATGTTAGCATGGTACAATTTGTGTCCCTGCCATTTGCCTAGCACTTCCACCATGTAGTTAAATCACTTTCCTTTCTTACCACCTTGTAGGGTCCCACCCAAGCAGCTTGCAACTTGTTGTGTCTGACAGGAATGAGAACCCATCACCTGCTGCCCTACAGCATACTCCCTAGCTCGAGCATTCCTGTCTAACTACATCTTTTTCTGTTGTTGGGCTTCTGCCAGGTTCTCCTGGAACAAGCCCATGAGTTCCCCGAGCCTTGTCATGAGATTCAGGACATATGCCACAACAGACTCCTTGTGAGACTCACACTCACCTTCCCACTCATCTCAAATTAAATCTAGAGGTCCCCTCACCCTATGCCCATACAGCAACTCAAAGGATGAAAAACCTGTGGATTCCTGGGGAACCTCTCTGTAAGCAAACAACAGATGGGGCAAACATTTGTTCCACTCCCTCTTAAACTGATCTGCAAATGTCCGTAGCATGGACTTGATTGTTGAGTTTAACCTCTCAACAAGACCATTAGTCTGGGGATGGTAGGAGTGGTCTTCATGTGCTTCACCCCACAGGACTTCCACAGAGAAGCCAGAAGGTCTGACATAAAACTGGCACCTCTGTCAGACAGTATTTCGTTTGGGAAACCTACCCTGCTGAAAATCTCTAGCAAAGCATTTGCCACCTTCTCTGCCTCAATGGAGGACAGAGCCACTGCTTCAGGGTATTGTGTAGCATAATCTACAATCACTAGGATATACTTTTTCCCTGTGGAACTTGGGGGTACTCAGAGTACCCACAATATCTATAGCTACCCTCTGAAATGGCTCCTCAATCATGGGCAAAGGCATCAAAGGAGCTCTCACCTTGTCTCCTGCCTTGCCTACCTTTTGGCACTGCTCACAGGTCCTGCAGTACCCTGTTACATCTCTGGAAATTACAGGCCAATAGAAGTTTTGCATAATATGCCTCTTTGTAAGTTTTATGCCCTTATGACCTGCAAAGGGAATATCATTGGCTGTAGCTAGAAGCGCCAGACAGTAAGCTCTAGGTACTACCAACTGCTGTACTCTCTCACCTTCTAGCCCTCCCTCAGGGGTCCACTCTCTGTACAGTAACCCTTTGTTCCAGTGTACAGTTTCCCTCTTCCCTTGAGAATCAGGTGCCTCCCTAGCTACCTGCCTCAGGTCTTGCAATGTAGGGTCTGAGAGCTGAGCCTGTCTCAAGTCTCTCCTTGTAACCCTTCCCAGCTCCCCTTCCACAGGAAGTCTGGCATCCGCTGACAGCGGTGCCTCACTGTCAGCCTAGGTACTACTACTCACCTCTACCTTTGAAGTTACCCTGTCCAAGGGAACATCAGTACCCACAAGCAGCTGTGGCTCACCTTCAGTCTCACTGCTACAGATTAGCTCACTCCTTGAAGTAACCACCTCAGCAGTCCTGGCTGCAATTATGCAGTCTGACTGGGTCTCCCCCAGGCTACCAGACCCACATGCTTGTCTTTTAGCTTCACTGCATGTAACTGCATAAGTACATAGTACTGCCTCATCCAAATCCTTCCCTCTCAGGACATCTGCAGGATGGTAGTTCCATATCCCTGTTGTCTCAAGACAACCCACTGTTGGCATTTTGTCTTTACCACTTACTGGCTCCCTCACCTTTGGTTCCCCACCTTGCCTCCGTGGACACCTTTATGTCACATGGCCCCACTGGTTGCATTCAAAACATTTAACCCTAGCTCCTGGAAGTGTACCTGGACTAGTGACTTCCCCTGCTACTGGCGGATTCTGTTGGGGCAGTCTGTGCTGCCCACCATGGGTTCCTTTAGACCCATGAGCAGTACTGGGGGTCCCATTCCTGTGCAGGGCTGCCCTGCTTGCTAGGTATAGGTCTCCCTTCTTCCCCAACTCCTCTGAAGTAGCACACTGTTTATCAGCTAACCAGATCCTCATGTCCTCAGGCAAAGTGCTAAGGGCTTGTTCCCTTACCAAAAGATCTGCCAGCCCCTCAAAAGTGGTGACCTGACATCCACTCACCCAGCTATGAAAATAAGTGCTCAGTTCAACAACATATTCACATACATTTTCATCTGCCTTGCGTCTATGCTCACGAAACTTTTTCCTATACATTTCAGGTGTTAGCTTAAAACATTCTAGTAAATGTCTTTTTACTGCAGTATAATCAAAACAGTAAGTGTCTTGCATTTTTGCTAAAGAAGTTACAGCTTTACCATGGAGTAAGGGGGTCAGGAACCATACCCAGAGCTCTTGGTCAACTTCATACTGTTTACATACCCGCTCAAACATGTGAATGAAGCTATCAAAATTATCCCCTTCTTTAAACTGTGGAAGAAATTTACTGACCTTTTCTGCTTCTGGGGTCCGGTTACTCCCTTCCCCATTACCTCCATGACTCTGGCGAAGAGTCAGCATTTCCCTCTCATGCCTCCTCTGCCGTTCATTTTCCAAAGCTTGTAGACTCCTCATTTTCTCGGCTGATTCTAGTTCCATACACCTGGCCTCCAACTCAAGTCTCTTTAGCTCCAGCTGGATTTTTAAGTCCACTGCAGAAAGGTTGAGCTGTCCAGTCTCCGAGGATATTGTATCTCCACTGTCAGTCTGATTGTCCTCCAGGATGCTGTTTTCTGATGCAGCTGTAACCAAGGCTGCAATCAGGTCTGCTTTAGTACGGTTTCCATACACCAGTCCCCTAACCTGGCACATCTCCGCCAGCTGGCTCCTTGTCAGCTTTCCATACTCTTCTGCTGACATGCTGCCTGCTCACCCTGACTAACAGTAAGCTAACAAAAGAAATAAAACAATTGTGATCTGAACTCTGTGTATGCACTGTGTGGCTGTTTTAGAGTACAAAACACTTTTAGAGATCACTGTACATAAGCTACAGGAATTCGCTCTACCCACACCACTACAAGCCAATTAGTATGTGAAGTAGATCCCACCACTGCCAAACACTTGTGACAACCGTGCCCTGACCCATCAATCAAGGTGCCTCAATCCTCACCACTAACAACAGGGAGGTCGTCTCTGAGAAGAGGAAAGGATAACTAATACACACAGTAAAGTACAATTTACCTTAAGTGCACACAGAGATCACAGTCAGTCTGGGGCCTAGCTGGCAAGCTAACCTCCAGTGCTCTCTCTGTCCAACCAGTGCTTCGTGTCCCTGCTCAAGTAGCTGACACACCACACACACACACACACACACACACACACACTTGCCAGCTAGGCTGAGATCTGGGCCCTATAGCTGTGCCAGTGGGGGGAGTCTTATTGGAGACCTGGAGAGCAAGGGAGCAACCAGCCCCAGACTGACTGTGATCTCTGTGTGCACTTAAGGGAAATTTTACTTTACTGTGTGCGTTAGTTATCCTTTCCTCTAATTGGAGACGACCTCCCTGGTGTTAGTGGTGAGGATTGAGACTCCTTGATTACTGGGCCATGACATGGTCGTCATAGTCCCCGTCTTCATGGCTTAACAAAAAGTCTTGAAATGCAGTAATTATGAGTATTCTTTGTATTAGTAAGAGTGACAGAACAAAAAAAAAAGATTTAAAAGATAGCAGACTGTATCTGCAGACTCAAAAGGAACCTGAGTCAATTTTTCCAAAACAAAATTAAATCCCAAAGTGAAATAGGTTTGATAGGGGGTCCAAGATGCAGGATGGCTTTAAGAAATTGTTTGACCTCAAAATGAGAAGCCAATGTAGGATTTAAGGACAGACAAGCAGAAATGGTTGACAAAAAGGCTTTCACAGAAGAATATGCCAAGCCAGACTGAAGCAACTCACACAAATAAGAGAGAACCAGAGAGGCCCCCACTGAAAAAGAGTCCTTGCTATGAACATGGCACCAGACAGAAATTCTTTTTCGTTTGAACGTATAAGTTTTTCTGGTTGACGGTTTCCTTGCCTCCTTTAAAACCCTGAGCACATCCACAGAAAAAAAGATGCCTGAAAAGGATCAAAACTCATCACCCACAGTGTCAGTTGAAGAGTGGTCAAGTGAGGATAGATGAGAGACGCCTTTGTCCTGTGTGAGGATGTCCAACCAGTGATGTAAATTGTACCTGAGGAATACCCCACTGATGGACAATGTCCAGAAACAAATCTTTGTGAAGCATCCATTCATAAGCTTGTGTTTTGGACCTGCTCAGAGAGTCTGCCACTGTATTGTGCTCTGAAGGAATGTATACTGCCTGAAGAGTTAACTGATAACTGAAAGCCACCTGCCAAGCATGAAGAGCCATCCTGCAGAGGAAGTAAGATTGTGTGCCTCCCTGCTTGTTAACATAGCACATCAGTGTAGTGTTGTCTATGAACATCTTCCAGGAGCATGGAGAGAAAATGGGGTAAAAAGCTTGAAAGGCCAGAATCAGACCTCTCATCTATTTTTTGTTGATATGGTCTGATTTCTGATGTGGGGTAAGAGACCGTGAACTTTCAGGTGAACACATGAAAACAACCCGTAACCCATCCCTGAGGCATTGGTGAACAGTTCTTGAGAAGGGACTGGAGATTGAAAGGGCAGGCCTGGGTTGAGCGTAAACTGATGAATCCAGTAGTTGAATTCCTTCTTTAGATAAGGAAGGAGTGGTACGTTGAAATCCAGAGGGTGGCAGTGCTGCAGCCAAACCAATTTGGAGTATCATTGAAGCCTCCGCTTATGCAGTCTAGCAAGAAGGAACATTGGAATAGAAGTAGCTGTGAATCCCAGGGCCTGAAGAAGCTCTTTGGCTGGAATGGCATTCAAAGGAAGAAGGTTGTCAGTGACAAAACTTTTGGAAGTGGAAGAGACAGGCCAACACTGATACTGTCTGAATCCTGCATCTCAGATTCACATCATCCTAAGAGGGAGTTAGGATTGACTTTTAGAAGTTGATAGTGAACCCCAGACTTTGAAGAAGAGAGATGATGAACTCCAGATCCTGTAACAGTTGGCTGGGAGAAGGTGCCTGAAGCAACAGGTCATCTAGATAAGGAAATATCTGAAGGCCTTGGAGCTTGCAGAAAGCATTCACAGGAACTAGGCATTTTGTGAATACCCTAGGGGCAGTAGAGAGGCCAAAGGGAAAAACAGAAAACTGAAAGCGAAGAAACAGAGAAATGTAAAAAATTCCTGAAAAGAAGGTAATTATGGATATGAAGCTAAGCATCCTTCAGATCCAAAGACACCAGAAAAGCCTGTGGTAGTAAAAGAGGAAACAGGGTTTGAAGAGTAAGCACTGTAAAGAGGGGACATTGAAACAGGTGTTGAGCAGGGCTATATCCGAAAAAGGTCTCCAACTACCCTCCTTTCAGGGAACCAGGAACATCATGGAATAAAAACACTTTTCCCACTTGTGTCACTTCCAAGATGGCTGCACACTTGAGTATCAGCTTGGTTTTTAGCTCTCCCAGTGTGAAAACAAAAACTCAACAGAGAAGGCCAGTAGACTTGTGTTTATGGGTAAATTTCAGTAACTGGCTAGTAAACGTACTGCCTGGATGCCAGGAATAAAGAAAGATAGAATACCTGGAAAAATCAGCTACAAAAATTGAGGAAGAAGCACTGACTGGGGAAAGTTACATAGCTGTTCAGCAAAAAAGCAGTGCAACCTTCAGACATGACTTCCAATAACCTACAGGAAGATATAAGACAACTGCATACAGACCTGGTTAAAATAAACAAAACACTAATGGAGTATATCAACACAAACAACAAAAGGTTGGAAAAATGGAAGAAGTTTTAAACAGATATTCAGATGAGATGATAAAGCTGCAAACATCAGAGATCAAAATGAAGAAAACGCTGGCTAAATATGAGACTACTGAGGAAGAGATGTTTAAAAAAAAAATAGAATTAGAGGACAGAGCACATAGGGAAAACATGTGATTTTCAGCTATACCAGAAAAGCTAGAAGGAACAGACTGCATTAATTTTGTAAAAGCACAAGTAAGCAACTGGACTGGTATTCTACAGCAGGAGTTATTAGTTGAAAGGGCACATTGTGAGTATGCTCCAGACATAGCTGTAAGTACACAGACACAGTAAAGTACAATTTACCTTAAGTGCACACAGAGATCACAGTCAGTCTGGGGCCTAGCTGGCAAGCTAACCTCCAGTGCCCTCTCTGTCCAACCAGTGAATCGTGTCCCTGCTCAAGTAGCTGACACACCACACACACACACACACACACACACACACACACACACACACACACACACTTGCCAGCTAGGCTGAGATCTGGGCCCTATAGCTGTGCCAGTGGGGGGAGTCTTATTGGAGACCTGGAGAGCAAGGGAGCAACCAGCCCCAGACTGACTGTGATCTCTGTGTGCACTTAAGGGAAATTTTACTTTACTGTGTGCGTTAGTTATCCTTTCCTCTAATTGGAGACGACCTCCCTGGTGTTAGTGGTGAGGATTGAGACTCCTTGATTACTGGGCCATGACATGGTCGTCATAGTCCCCGTCTTCATGGCTTAACAAAAAGTCTTGAAATGCAGTAATTATGAGTATTCTTTGTATTAGTAAGAGTGACAGAACAAAAAAAAAAAGATTTAAAAGATAGCAGACTGTATCTGCAGACTCAAAAGGAACCTGAGTCAATTTTTCCAAAACAAAATTAAATCCCAAAGTGAAATAGGTTTGATAGGGGGTCCAAGATGCAGGATGGCTTTAAGAAATTGTTTGACCTCAAAATGAGAAGCCAATGTAGGATTTAAGGACAGACAAGCAGAAATGGTTGACAAAAAGGCTTTCACAGAAGAATATGCCAAGCCAGACTGAAGCAACTCACACAAATAAGAGAGAACCAGAGAGGCCCCCACTGAAAAAGAGTCCTTGCTATGAACATGGCACCAGACAGAAATTCTTTTTCGTTTGAACGTATAAGTTTTTCTGGTTGACGGTTTCCTTGCCTCCTTTAAAACCCTGAGCACATCCACAGAAAAAAAGATGCCTGAAAAGGATCAAAACTCATCACCCACAGTGTCAGTTGAAGAGTGGTCAAGTGAGGATAGATGAGAGACGCCTTTGTCCTGTGTGAGGATGTCCAACCAGTGATGTAAATTGTACCTGAGGAATACCCCACTGATGGACAATGTCCAGAAACAAATCTTTGTGAAGCATCCATTCATAAGCTTGTGTTTTGGACCTGCTCAGAGAGTCTGCCACTGTATTGTGCTCTGAAGGAATGTATACTGCCTGAAGAGTTAACTGATAACTGAAAGCCACCTGCCAAGCATGAAGAGCCATCCTGCAGAGGAAGTAAGATTGTGTGCCTCCCTGCTTGTTAACATAGCACATCAGTGTAGTGTTGTCTATGAACATCTTCCAGGAGCATGGAGAGAAAATGGGGTAAAAAGCTTGAAAGGCCAGAATCAGACCTCTCATCTATTTTTTGTTGATATGGTCTGATTTCTGATGTGGGGTAAGAGACCGTGAACTTTCAGGTGAACACATGAAAACAACCCGTAACCCATCTCTGAGGCATTGGTGAACAGTTCTTGAGAAGGGACTGGAGATTGAAAGGGCAGGCCTGGGTTGAGCGTAAACTGATGAATCCAGTAGTTGAATTCCTTCTTTAGATAAGGAAGGAGTGGTACATTGAAATCCAGAGGGTGGCAGTGCTGCAGCCAAACCAATTTGGAGTACCATTGAAGCCTCCGCTTATGCAGTCTAGCAAGAAGGAACATTGGAATAGAAGTAGCTGTGAATCCCAGGGCCTGAAGAAGCTCTTTGGCTGGAATGGCAGTCAAAGGAAGAAGGTTGTCAGTGACAAAACTTTTGGAAGTGGAAGAGACAGGCCAACACTGATACTGTCTGAATCCTGCATCTCAGATTCACATCATCCTAAGAGGGAGTTAGGATTGACTTTTAGAAGTTGATAGTGAACCCCAGACTTTGAAGAAGAGAGATGATGAACTCCAGATCCTGTAACAGTTGGCTGGGAGAAGGTGCCTGAAGCAACAGGTCATCTAGATAAGGAAATATCTGAAGGCCTTGGAGCTTGCAGAAAGCATTCACAGGAACTAGGCATTTTGTGAATACCCTAGGGGCAGTAGAGAGGCCAAAGGGAAAAACAGAAAACTGAAAGCGAAGAAACAGAGAAATGTAAAAAATTCCTGAAAAGAAGGTAATTATGGATATGAAGCTAAGCATCCTTCAGATCCAAAGACACCAGAAAAGCCTGTGGTAGTAAAAGAGGAAACAGGGTTTGAAGAGTAAGCACTGTAAAGAGGGGACATTGAAACAGGTGTTGAGCAGGGCTATATCCGAAAAAGGTCTCCAACTACCCTCCTTTCAGGGAACCAGGAACATCATGGAATAAAAACACTTTTCCCACTTGTGTCACTTCCAAGATGGCTGCACACTTGAGTATCAGCTTGGTTTTTAGCTCTCCCAGTGTGAAAACAAAAACTCAACAGAGAAGGCCAGTAGACTTGTGTTTATGGGTAAATTTCAGTAACTGGCTAGTAAACGTACTGCCTGGATGCCAGGAATAAAGAAAGATAGAATACCTGGAAAAATCAGCTACAAAAATTGAGGAAGAAGCACTGACTGGGGAAAGTTACATAGCTGTTCAGCAAAAAAGCAGTGCAACCTTCAGACATGACTTCCAATAACCTACAGGAAGATATAAGACAACTGCATACAGACCTGGTTAAAATAAACAAAACACTAATGGAGTATATCAACACAAACAACAAAAGGCTGGAAAAATGGAAGAAGTTTTAAACAGATATTCAGATGAGATGATAAAGCTGCAAACATCAGAGATCAAAATGAAGAAAACGCTGGCTAAATATGAGACTACTGAGGAAGAGATGTTTAAAAAAAAATAGAATTAGAGGACAGAGCACATAGGGAAAACATGTGATTTTCAGCTATACCAGAAAAGCTAGAAGGAACAGACTGCATTAATTTTGTAAAAGCACAAGTAAGCAACTGGACTGGTATTCTACAGCAGGAGTTATTAGTTGAAAGGGCACATTGTGAGTATGCTCCAGACATAGCTGTAAGAAAGCAACCTAGACCTTTAATAGTAAGCATGCAATCCTACCAGCAGAAGGAGTTGATTCTGTCAAAACTGTGGCAGAAGGACAAAATACTAAAAGTGGGAGACAGAAGAGTGTTTGTGGAGAATGATTACTCATTGTATACCAGGCAGAAGAGTAAATTCATTCCACTATTCAGAGAATGCCAAGCTGCAGGTGTGAGATTCAAGCTGCTGTATCCAGCTGTCTTTAAGTTATTCTTCCCTGGAGGGGCAAAATCATTTTTGATGAAGTGCATGCTAAGGAGGAAATACAAAAGTTTGTCCAACAAAAAGTGAGCTGTGAAACAGGAGGAGATTCTGCTTCTTCTTCTTCTGGTAATAAAGACCACAGAGAGACAGTATCTGTGAAACGTTTTCCAGTATTTCAGTGGAAAATGCCAGAGAGAAGGATGGGAGCATGAGAGTTGACTAGAAGAGTTGAGAGTACGTTGGAAAAGAAGCAGAGACAGGATTTAGGAGATGGAGAAGAACAGTAATATAACCAGTAACCTGATGTGGGATTACAGTGCAATAATTATATTTGGGAAATATGACAGAACAAGAAAAATCTGGAAATATTGGCCTTTTTCAAAATTTGTTGGATTTGTGGGCGACTCTAAAGTATACGCCCTCCTTCATGTCATTAATGTTCTGAAAATGCTTTGGGGATGGGAAGAGAGGGGAGAAAGCTAACTGTAACTAAAGAAAACATTTTCTTTTCTTAATATCACTGTATTTGTGGGGTATGGTTTTCTTTGCATGCTATTTTTAAGTATAATGGGGATTGTAAACAGATGCTGTTTTACTTTTTCTTTCTTCTCTCTTTTTTTCCTCGTACAGTTTTGAGAAATATAGTCAGTGCAGTGTAATAAAAAAGCCTGGTTAAAAAGGTATGACAGTTAAAATTAATGTGCTTTTCTCATTTTTGTGTGGGGACATGACTGGGTTTAAGGACCTTAGACTGATTAGTTGTGAGATAGAGCAAGTAAATGAAAAAAATGAATATTGTGAGGCTTTTTTTCCTAACAAATGCATGAATATTTAGTAGCAATTCTGCAGTGTTACCATGGAGACAATCTGATAAAGAGAAACTGGAGACATTCTGGTGGAAGGGGATTGGCTGAGGAAAAAGAAAAGAGAAGTTAGCTAGGATAATGTTCTCTGAAAACAGTCATGGGTTTTCCCAGCTGGGAGAGCTTTAAAGATAATGTAAAACCAGTTAGACTAGAAGTAAAGTTTTCTCAGTTTTTTTTTGTTTGAACTCCAATAGTTTTGTTTGAAATGCAATAGGGATACTAATATAACAGGTGATTTTTTTTCTTTTTATCCCTTTTTCTCTCTTTTTTTCTTTGTTCAGTTTAGGCACTGCAATATAAAGAAAGGAAAGAAAGAAGGGGAGGGAGAGAAGAGAGGTCTAGTTAAGAGAGTATAACAAAAGAAAAATCAGTGTGTTTTTTCCCATGCTTGCATAGGGAAATGACTGAGTTAAGACCCTAGGCGTTATCCAGTAACAAGTTTATTACAAAGCATGTAAAATAAAAAGAATATTGAATATTATAAGGCTTTTTCTGGTATGAAAGGTATCCTTAGCAGTTTTATGTCTGGTTTCCATGTCACTAGAAGATAATTTGATAAAGAGAAATTGCTTGGAGAAAGTGGTTACTGAAAGCATTCAAGTATTTTCTCAGGTGGGAGAGCTGTAAAGATAGACAAAATCAATTAGCACTTTCTAATAGCACAGTCTGTAACATGCATTCTTAGCATGACTAACCTTTGTTTTTGGTTAACTCTAGCCTGTCTGTGTGGCTATCAACTTGGAACTTTTGTTCTTATTAAGAAGCAAAATTTTAAATATGTGAAGATGTACACGGTTTTGTGTGTTATTATTGAGTTAATAGGTTTTAGGGGGTTGGTTGTTCTGTTTGAGGGATTTCAAAAAAACAGAAAGTTATGTCAGATGCGGCATAGGCTCAAATGGATATGACAAGAAACAACTGTGTAACAGACCAACCTGCCAAACAGTATATGCATGCAACATAAAAGTTAGAACTAAAATGCAGTTGCACATAAAAGGCTGTAATAATAACTATGTAAGAAAATTATGCTTTCTGTAATGTCTTTCTGTCTGAATGGGCACAGGTAAATATAAAAAAGAACAAGCAGTGAACTATTTATTTATTTTTTTATTTACTTATCATTTGTCATCTGTGAAAGTCTGACTTGGAACAAAACCAATTTTCTCCGGAGGCCTGGGGAGAAATGTTCCAGATGCATGTCTTTTTAAATTGGGAGGAAACCAGAGCACCCGGAGGAAACCCACACAAATGCAGGGAGGACATACAGACTCCACACAGAAGGCACCCCAGCCGAGAATCGAACTGGAGAACCTCTTGCTGTGAGGCGACAACGCTACCGCTGCACCACTGCACCATCCAACTATGTTAAACAATGTAGAATGCAAATAGCTATGCCACAGGAGACACATCTGGAAATAACTGAGCATGTGAATTTGATAAAGAAAGGTTTTCAGGATGGCTATTCAGCGGAATATCTATGACAAAGGAAAAGAGGAGTACTTATGTTAATTGCAAGAGGAGCAGCAATAGTGATAGAAGAAGGAAAAAGATAATAATGGAAGATGTAGTATTAAGGGGCTTCTGGCAACGGAGGAGGATTACACTAGCATGCATTTACATTCCATGTACAACTGCTGCAATGGAGCTTAAGAAAATTCTGGGAGAAATAATCAGCTTTCGGCAAGGAATAGAGAGAATGGAATATGGTTTGCAACAGTGAAGATGTGTGTAGGGGCCTAGAAGGGAAAATATAACAAAGGTGGGTAGATGTTCTAAGAAATTTATGAAAATGTTTGGCATGGAAGATGTGAATTCAGTCCTAGGAGTTCAGAGTGAATTTACCTATTATTCTGCAAGATATAAAAACTGAGCTAGGCTAGATAGAATTTATATCTCACAGGAGCATGTGCATTTAATTGAAGGTCATGAAATGTACCCAATAACTATTTCAGATCATGCGCCAATAATAACTAAAATAAAAACTCAAGGTAATGAAATAAAAATGAGACACTAGCACTTTCCACATATCCGTTGAAAAGAGGAATTTAAGGAATGTTTTTTGGAATTAATTCATGAACTACTAGATAATATAAAAATTTCTTCTTAACATATAGCTAGGGAGTGGGATAAAACTGAGGTGGAGTTTAAAACTAGGGTGGAAATAAAGGAAGTAACAATAATTATTTAGAGGGACTGACAAATGTTAAAGCATTGCAAAATAGGGTCATCTCTCAGAACAAGAAACGGAGCAACTGCAGAATGCTAAACAGAAAATAAAGGATTACGTCGGTAATATGCATGAGTTTAGAAAGATTGCTGTTAAGCAACTGTTTGATAATAATTCTAGAGGGCAAAAAACTTTTAGCACAATGACTCAGGCAACAGAAAGTGAAAAGGGCTGTCACCAAGCTTAGGGAGCCTGTAACAAGGAGGACAACAAGAGATCCTGTAGAAGTATTAGAAATATATTGGAAATTTTATGAAAGTTTGTGTAAATCAGAGAAATTATGTAGAACAGAGCATGTGTATGTACCTTTAAGAAGCATTTCCAGATGTAAGCACATACATATAAGTATTGAGCACATGCAGGCAGCAGTGCCATTTTGAGAGAACAGCCAGAGTGTTAACTTGTGTGAGTGTGGTAGCCAATCTGTTTATAAGTGTATTTAAGTTTAAGTTACAAAGCCTCTTTCCTGATGTGTTTGTGTGTAATAAAGCTGCTTGAACTGAACCGACAACCGCTTGTCTATTTTATCCTAACTGGACGAGCGACATGGTGTCAGAACCGGGATTGAGAGAGCAACTTCTTCAAGCCATGAGGTACAGAGATGAAAGAGAAGGCAGATTGAGGTGGTTGAGTGAAACGGAGCTTAGACATACAGAAAGACCTAGAAACGAACTTAAGGTAACCAAAACTTGCACAAATGATTTATTTGGCAAAGAAAATGAAATGGACCATTTGTAAGGTATAAAATGTATTATTAATCAAACGAGTAGCACAAAATGTATTATTAATCAAACAAAAGGCACAAAATGCATTATTAATTAAACGAAATGTTCGAAACCACTATATTTGATAAAACTAGCAAAGATATTCATATGAGGCTCAGAATTACCTTTGGTTTGCAAAACGAGCATGTTTCAAGTGAAACGAGCACAAGAAAACTATAATGAGCATGATAGGAGATTAAATGGGCATAACGAGTAAAATAAAAGGGCAAAATTAAGTTTAAAAAGCAAGGCAACTGCATGTTTTTTTTTTTTTTTTTTTTTTTTAATAAAAGACTGTTTTGGCACAAAATACTATTTCGCATTGAGCGAAGCCATTTGAAGCATAACTAGAGTTGTTTGAAGTATCTGAGTGTGCATAGTGTTTGCAGAGTATGTGCTTTATTACAATGCAGTTATTTCAAAGAGTTGGCTGTCTACAAAGTACAGTTATATTGCAAAGTGCAGCAATTTCGAAAAGTTTCTTGTGCTGTGTACATTTATTTATAGAGTGCTGCCATTTCAAAATGCTTCTTACACTGTACATTGTTATTTCGCAAAAGTACAGCCATTTTGAAAGGTTCCTATGCTGTGTACAGTTTATTTGCAAAGTGCATTCATCTCAAAGTGTTTCTTACTCTGAACTTTTTCCGCTGTATACAGTTTATTTGCAAAGTACAGTAATTTCAAAGTATTTCTTACACTTATAGGGAGTGGTTTCACAAAGTACAGTGATTTTAAAGTATTCTTGTGCTATGGAGACTTATTTGGCAAAGTGCAGATGTTTCACTGTTGCAGTCGTCACTTCTGGGTTATCCCTGTTGGGTAGCCCTCAGCCAGCCAGAATACCAGAGTAAAGATTTTCCCTTCTGCGTCAGCTGCAGGTCGCCAGGGACTGACGTCAGGTCATCAGTGGTATAAAGCAGGGTAGCCGGCGCCATTACATTAGTCTTTCCTGCCATGGAACCCGAAGCAGAAGCAGTTTGAGTGTGTGTCGGTCGGCCACTGCCAGATTGAAGTAGAAAAATGACTAAAGCTAAGTACCCAGTTGGGGCCTTTTTCTTGCGCAAACAGATGTCCGAAAAAGTAAACAATTTTCTCTGTTGTGGAAAAAAAAAACACACCGAGACTTCCCTAACCTGTGTGTAACCTGTTTAGGCCCGGACTATGACATCCCCGGATGTCAGTTCTTCACTCTCTTTAATGCTAGGATCATCCACCATAGAGCAGAATTTGTAGCTAGGCATTTCATAGACAGTCCTTACGAGAACGAAATGATGTCCGTCAGTCAGCATACAGTGGATATCCCCAAAAAGAGGAAGGATAATGAAAGGGACAGACCACATAAAGTTAGGCCTTCAGATGACTCTACCCTGAAGTCAGCCATCAGCTCAATGGAATTCAGTGAGGCACCTGTGCAGCCCCTGATACCCAACGCTACTCCTCCGCAGGCCTCTACCGAGACCCATTCGGAGTCTGGTACACTGCCAGATCAGACTACAGCTGCCGAGTTTTTGGTTGTCACCCCCGTGGTTGGGTCTGGAGCCACTCTGCAGGCACTGGCTTCCGAGGAGCCTTGACGGATAACCAATGCAAGACAGAGACCAACGCCGATGGCTACAGCCGCATTCAGGCCGATTGAAACAATGAGGCCTAAAAGCAGGACCACTCCCAGAAAACCTATTTCTACCCGCCATCTTCGTCAAGCCCAACCTGCTGAGTCACAACAGCTTCTTAAGATGGCTGAGGCTCTTATCACACTTACTAGAGGTAACCAGACCACCTCAGCTAAAAGAAAAAGGGACATTTCCCCAGAGATTCTCTCAGAACCTGATTCTGACGAATCTGACTTTTTGGATTCAGACAATGAACAACAATCCCTTACCACATTTGATTATTCAGATGCAGAGGAATCCATCCCATCTGCACCCCCCCCCCCCGAGGAACAGTCTTTTGGAGAGAACCTTACACACCCTTAGGGAACATTTCCATTGGGAAGCTCAGGATCATCCCCAGTCTATGAAGGAGGCTAAGGGAGTTTCTGGACCTTCCCCAGCACAAACCCTTAGCCATTCCTCCCACTTTGGATGTGGTAGAGGATGTTTTTATGGAGTCCAGCCTCACACCTGATGCACTCCCCCCTGCACCCAGGAAGCCAGACAGGTACTACAGGTTGCCAGACACCCACAAATACTTATTCAAAAATCCTGCAACAGATCCAGAGGTCATCACCCAGGGACCCAAAGGGGCTAAGGTCAATTCCTCCAAAAACCCTATTCCATCTGACAAGGATAGCAGAGCTCTAGACAGATGGGGTAAAAAAAGTATACACCTCTGCTACGTTAGCTATTAGAGTGCTAAACTGCCAGTTCTGCTAAACTGCCAGTTCCATATGTTAAAATATCAGCAGCATACCTTGGAACTATTAAAACATAAAATTTCCTCCTTGCCAGACAGTTCAACTTCTAGAGAGCTAAGGCAACTCTTACACTCCAAGCTCTCAAGTGGCAAAGCATTCGCTCCACTTTGGATACGATGCCCTAGAAGCCTCTAGCAGGGCTGCAGTTGCAGGGTCAGTCATTAGGAGACATGCATGGCTGAAAGAACAACCTCTGCCGGTTCATGTCAAATCCAAACTCCTAGACTCCCCCCTAGATAAGGACCATTTGTTTGGATCTAAAGCAGAGGAGGTGATCATGAAAATGGAGGATAAGGCCAAATCAATGCAGACAGTTAAGGATTTCCTCCAGATCTAACCTCCCAGATTCAGCAGCAAGCACTGGTCCTTTCCTTCCCAATCCAGGCCTGTGCAAAGGAAAGGATGCAGGGACAGACCCCCCCCCCCCAAGACAACAAGGACAGCAGAGGCCCAGGCAAAGGACGTCTACTACCCCAGGGCAGGGAGTTCTCAATCCACTCCCTACCCTAAGGACTCACAATGATTCCTCATCCCCCCTCTGCCCCCCCAGAGGTTAGGAGGAAGGCTTTCCCTTTTCAAAGATAACTGGCAATCCATCACAAAGGACCTATGAGTCCTAAAAATCATTTATCAAGGATACAGAGTCACCTTCAAAGAGAACCCAATCTTAACAGGATACCCAGACATTCCAACAAATCAGCGGGCAGAGGTCCTTAGCCAAAGTCAGAAACTCTTTGCTCAAGGAACAGTGGTGCCTATAGCCAAGGAACAAGCCAAAAAAGGGTTTTATTCAAAATTGTTCCTGGTACCCAGGAAAGAGGGCACTTGGCGCCCTGTTCTGGTTCTATCCACACTAAACCTTTCACTGCAAGTGCCAAAATTCAGAATGCTTATGCTTCAAAAAACTCTTGCCCATGCTGACCCCAAATGCCTGGTTAGCCACCCTGGACCTGAAGGATGCCTACCTCCATATCCCTATAAGGGAGTCCTGCAGGAGGTTCCTTCGCTTCAGGGCAGGCTCAAAACACTTTCACTTCTCTGCTCTACCCTTTGGCTTATGTACTGCTCCCAGGATTTTGACCAAATGCCTGGCCCCTGTCATTGCCTTCTCCAGGCAGAAAAGCATTCAAATTTACCCCTAGCTGGACGATTGTCTCATCCAGCAGACAGCAGGGAAAAGTTCCTGCAAGACCTAAACTTTGTCCAAACCCTCTTTACCTTTCTGGGATTCACCATCAACAAGGAAAAATCCCATTTCCAGCCCACCAGACAGATCACCTTCCTGTGAACTCTCCTGGACACATCACCCAAAGAGTCTTTCTCTCTCTCTCTCTCTCCAGAAAAACAGTTTCCTACCCCAATACTTCTCCCAATTGGCTTACAGAACACACCTCACAGCAAGGAAGTTCCTTGAAGCTCTGGGATACATGGCATCCTGTTAGTGCCCTTGGCCAGACTACACATGAGAAATGCAATGGTACCTCAAAAACCTGTGGTGCCAGCATTCACAGTCTCTGGAACTAAAACTGCCTCTGATTCCCTGCTTGAGACAGGAACTCCTATGGTGGACAAAAGTCTGCACCCTGAACAAGGACCTACCTCTTCTAATTCTTCTCCAGGGCCAGACCATCACCATGGATGCCTCAGACAAAGCCTGAGGGACACACTTAAGAGACATGTGTACCCAAGGTCCTTGGGACCCCAGGAACCTAGACCTACACATCAACCTAAAGGAAATGATGGCAGTACTCAGGGCTATCACAGCCTTCAAGAGCCACCTGAAACCAGGGGTGCTCCTCATCAAAACAGACAATACCACAGTCATGAGGTACATCAACAAGCAGAGGTGACAACTCCTACTCGCTTTGTCATCTAGCCATGCTCCTCTGGCAGACTGCCTCAATGATGGGCCTTCATCTGACAGTCCAGTACATCCCAGGGGAACACAATACCCTAGCAGACCACCTCAGCAGAAGTGTCCTGGACCCCCATGAATGGCAACTTCATAGTGAGACCTTCCTGTCAATCACCCAAACTTGGGGTACCCCAGAGATAGACCTCTCTGCATCCATACAGAACAGACAGTTAAACCAGTTCTGCAAAAGAGAGTCCCACCCAGAAGCCTGGAAAGTTGATGCCCCACTGGGGCAACCTGTTTGTCTACGCCTTCCCCCCTTGCCAATGATCCCAAGGGTGCTGCTAAAGATCAGACAAGAAGGGCCAAGAGGTAGGTCTATATTACATCATCAAATGCTTAAAAAAGCGAACAATGATTAATCGACCCCATGTAAGGGAAAGCTTACAATGTCGAAATCTCAGAACCTACAAGGGAAAAAAAAATCGCTGTTCCAAAAAAAAAAAAAACTTTAAATCATTACATAAAGTGGGGGGCTGTGCCCCCCACACCCCCCTACTTAAATATACCACCTCCTAGATTGCACTACAGTGCCAGAAATGGCAAAGTAACGGAAGCAGCCAAGCAAATTCTTTCCCAGGGAAAGAATTCACTTAAAAGCCGCTTCACTATTTTGCCTTTTCGTTCCTTTACGTTCGATCAAGATGCATTCAACAGAATGCTTCTTCGATCACGTAATAGGAACCCCCAAGAGCTATACTAATTGCTTCAAATTGGCCCAGACAGCATTGGTTCTCCTTGCTACTCAGCCTAACCAAGGAACCACCCAGGAACCTGTCTCTCACAGAAGAGCTTCTAACCCAAGAAAAATGGTCAATACTGCATCTCAACCTGCAAACTCTCAACCTAGCTGCATGGCTTATACCCCAGAGGTGGATAACAACCAACTGTTGAGCATGCAGGTCCTGGAAATAATTAAGGAGGCCAGGTGGCCCAGCACCAGGGATTCATACTCGACAAAATGGAAATGATTCAACTCCCTTGCCTTTCTCTCTGATTCTAGACTACATGGTGGAACTAGTACAAAAAGGATTATCTTACTCTTCCATCAAGAGCCATGCTTCAGCTATCTCTGCCCATTCCCATGCCGAGCACCCTTTGTTCTCCCATCCCCTGCTAAAACAATTCCTTAGAGGGGTATCTCACATCAGGCTGCCTAGGAGGCCACCTTCACCTGCCTGGGACCTGAACTATGTCTTGGAAAAATTGACCTTACCTCCCTTTGAACCAGCTGCCTCTGCAGAACTAAAATACCTCTCTTGGAAGACCGCTTTCCTACTGGCCATAACCTCAGCTAGGAGGGTTTCTGAGCTTCAGGCACTCATGGCCACTAACACTTCATTATCTTCCATGCAGACAGGGTGTCCCTTAGAACTAACCCTTCTTTTATGTCTAAAGTGGTGTCTAACGTAACTCTGAATCAGGCTATAGATCTTCCCATCTTTTTCTTAACCCTCAGATTGGGGGGGGTCCTTCATTCACTAGATGTGCATTGACAACTTAGATACTATCTGGATAGAACCAAGCATCTCAGAAAGACTGACCAGCTCCTGGTCAGCTTCACCCCAGGGGCAGTGGGGAAACCTGTCTCCAAGCAGACCATTTCTAAATGGATATCCAGTTGTTTCCATTTCTGCTACCTCTTCCATGGGAAAACTCCTCCCAAGCCTGTCTGTAGCCATTCCACTAGGGCAGCATGTACTTCAGTTTCTTTCCTCAGGGGGGGTCCCTACCAAAGACATCCTAGAAGCTGCCACTTGGACTTCCATCCGCACCTTCACCAAACACTACCATTTGCCCTTTTGCTCCAAAACCCAGACTGGCTTTGCCTCTTGCAGTCCTGCAGGGCATGCTAGGTCCTACTTAGAGCAGTGCAACCATGTCCTCCTTTTCCTTACCCTTCTACCATACACCCTGCCTTCAGCTTTGGGAATCTTCCCACAAGTGATGACTGCAATAGTGGAACACTAAGAACATAGTACAGTTGTGTACACTTACCATAAATGTAGATGTTCAAGTGTATTCACTGTTGCAGTCCTGTTTTTTCTCCCTCCTTCCCCCTCTAATTCTCTCTCACTTTCCTTCATACCTATCTATACCTATGGTTATTCCCCAGGTTAGCCTTCCTCAGGCCTTCTGGGCAGGGCTCCTATAAGTTGGGCCAAGAAAAACTAATGTAATGGCATCGGCTGCCCTACTTTATACCACTAACAACCTGACGTCAGACCCTGGTGACTTGCAGCCGATGCAGGAGGGAAAATCTTTACTCTGGTATTCGGGCCGGCCGTGGGCTACCCAGCAGGGATAACTCACAAGTGATGACTGCAACAGTGAATACACTCAAACATCTACAATTATGGTAAGTGTGCACAACTGTACTTTATTTCAAAGAGTCTGTTGTGCTATTAGGCATGATTATAAGTTCTGGCATATTTATCTGTGTATGTTCATACATAATTTCGAGCACCTTCACGACTGTGTGTTGATATGGCAGAGGCATTTAACAGGCCCAGTCCACTTGTGTTTGATCATAATATAGCAGAGAATTGGTGAGTACTTGAACTGGAATAAGATATTTTCATACAAGCAGCTTTTTCTGACAAATATGTATGTACAAGGGCATTCATTTTGTTTAACTTAGCTGGGTCAGAGGCTATTGAATAAGAGCGTTCATTTGTGTATACACCAGACATATATGTCGGAAAGGGGGAACCACCATATTGTGGTACTGGTTCACTCAAGAGAGGACCCTGAGTGCTTGAAATGTTAATTTAGAGAAATGTGCAACCCCCAATCAAATGTTTCATTTTAGAGAGGCACTTATTTTATACTAGAGACCAAAAGCCAGGTGAAACTTTTGCAGCTTATATCACTGACTTGAGAAATAAGGCTAAAATGTGCAGATCTCGTGAGTTGAAAGATGAGTTAATAAAGGACAGGCTTGTGTGTGGTGTTAGTAGTGCTGCAGTGAGAAAAATTTTGCTTTGTGGCAGTGATGTCACGTTGAGCAAAGCCATAGAGAGTTGTCAAATCCATGAGTTCACAGAAAGGCACACAAGTATGCTTGCAAGCGATAAGAGCATGGTTTCAACAGCATCTAGAGCAAGCATAGACAGCATGCACATATGGCAAGTAGAAACAGGCCTAAGCACATGGCATCTGCAACCCCTGCAGGTCTTCCTGGGAATCCCCGTAGCTTTCTAGCAAGTTCCAAGACTAGCTCAGTAAAAAGGACATGCTCAGTACATTATAAGGGTGAGTTAGCAAAACCCAAGTCAAGTCGTATTGCTAACTGTCATAATTGTGGACCCAGCCATGACTCTAAAAGAGAGAAGTGCTTAGCATGTGGTCATCAATGCCACAAGTGTAAAAAATGGAACCACTTTCAAAAGTTTTGTAAATCAAGCAAGCCTCATTCAGTTATTAAAAAAGGTCTCTCAAAAAAGCAAGTAGATTATATAGAAAGCTGCAACTCTACTTTCTATGTAGATGGTGCATCTGTGATATGCAGTATGCAGTAGATATATTGACAAAGAATTAACTGTTTTATACTGTCCTGATCAATGGTAAACCCACAGAGCTCAAAGTAGACACTGGTTCAAAGTGTAATGTAATGTCAGCAGAAACATTTGCAAAAAGTGAGAGCTGGTGAGCAACTTAATTTGGCCAGTTGTGCGAAGCTTGTTGCTTATGGAGGTGAAAAGATTCAAACTGAAGACCTGTGCATTCATTGTTAGGTCTCAGAGACAGTTTGAGAATGAAGCTGCTTTATTTTACCAAAGAAGTACATTATGTAAGCACATGTCCTAGTTCCAGCTTTACTGATGCTATTTTCTCAGAGTATGCTGATGTTTTCGATGGCAAGCTAGGCTAACTTCCAGTTGTATACTCCATGAAAGTAGACCCAGAGGTCAGTCCAGTGGTCAGAACAGCAAGGAGAGTTCTAGTAGCTGTGCAGGACAAAGTCAAGGTCGAGTTAGACAAAATGGTGCAGCAAGGTGTGATTTGTCCAGCCACAGAACCAACTGAGTGGGTGTCTTCCATGGTAGCTGCTCATAAAAAAATTCAGATGGAATCAGAATATGCACTAACCCAAGAGACTTGAACAGGACATTAAAAAGACCTCATCATACTATGCATACAGTTGAGGAGATTGCCGCCCTCATGCCAAATGCCACTGTTTTTTTTTGTCTTAGATGCAAAGAGTTAATTTTGGCAAGTAACGCTTGATCGCAAATCTTCACCACTGACTACATTCAGTATCCCATTTGGTTGATACAGATTCCTTAGGATGCCTTTTGGAATAAATTATGTCATTGAAGTCTTTCAGCATGCAGTGGAGCAATTTTTTCAGGCCACCCGTGTGCTATAATAGTTGCTATAATAGTTGATGATTTACTGGTTGGAGGTAATGCTGAAGCACAGTATGACAGAAACCTCAGGAAAGTTTTAGACAGAGCGCATGAAGTGAACTTGAAGCTGAATCATCTGAAATGTAAATTCAGGCTACCAGAAGATGATGTCCTTCATGGATGCATCTGCAGTCATAACAAGTGGGTTGTCCTGTCGTCAGGCAGCCCTGCAGTCGGCCGGATTCCAAAGTCCGGGTCCGGCTTCGGCTGATGTCGCATTCCATCCGACGTCATCTCTGTTAGTCTTCGGGTATAAAAGCATCAGCCGACGCCATTTTCCTCAGTCTTTCTTGCCGCGTGGCGCCCGAAGCAGAAGCTGTTCGCAAGTGCCGGTCGGTCGGATCCAGAGATTACTTCTACCGAATACTACTTCGAAGACTTCTAAAGCTAAGTACCCCGTTGGGGACTCTTTCTTGCCTCAGCCGATGTCAGAAAAAGTTAACAATTGTTTAACCTGTGGGAAACAAATACCTCATAAAGATTTCCACTCTTACTGTCTGCCTTGTTTAGGCCCAGCCCACGACGTAGCAGCCTGTTCGGCCTGTGCCTCTTTCAACCGACGAACGCTTAGGCGTCGGTCGGAGTTTGCAGAACAGTTTTTCGGTTCTGTTTTTGTGTACATTATGCCGTCGGATCCTCCGACTACCCCCAAAAAACGCAAAGATAAAGACCGACACTCGCGGTCCGCGGTTTCGGCCGAAACCACGGTAAAGCAAACCGCGAGTGTCTCGGTTTCGGCCGAAACCGAGAAAACTGCTCAAAGTACAGATGAACCTATTCTTACAACTGAGGCCCCTGCTACAACTCTTGAATCGACCTCAGAAATTTTACCCACTACGGTGGTTGACTTATCAGACACCATCCCCTTGGATGTCTCTACCCCAGCACGTGGTGCTGCTAGGCCTCCAGCTGCCATGTCCATTAAGGCCTTCGCCAGGGCTAAAGCAGCCAAGACTACTAAAACAGTGCCTGTTAAACCCCCCACATCCAGGCCCACTTCTAGTTCTCAAATGCTTTCTTTGGCAGAAGATTTAATTTCTTTAATTAGAGGATCTCAATCTCACCCAGACAGGGCCTCTCAGCCCCCAGAGAAGAGACCTAGGGCAGAGCCCCCTGAGCCAGTGTCTTCTGATGATTCTGCTGATGAATCAGACATAACTGACCAGCCTGAGGCTCCCTTCTCCAATTTTGAAGATTCTGATGCTGAAGAATCCATTCCAGCTGCTTCCCCACCAGAAGAATTCTCCTTTGGGGAAACCTTGCATGCCATGCGAGAACAGTTCCAATGGCAGCAACAGGATTTTTCAGACTCCAGAAAAGACTTAGGACCTTTCTGCACCTCCCACAGCACAGGCCCTTAGCTATACCTCCTGTTCTCTCTGTGGTGGATGATGCTTTCAATGATGTTTGCTCCGCTCCAGATTCTTTACCCCCAGCCCCTGCCAAACCAGACAGATTTTACAGGGTGCCAGATACTCATCACCACCTTTACAAGGCCCCACTTGCAGACCCAGAAACTATATCCCAGGGTCCCAAGGCAGTAGCCGCGACCACAGCTAAAAACCCTATTCCTTCTGAAAGGGAAGCAAGGTCACTAGACAGATGGGGTAAAAAGGTCTACACTTCAGCTTTAAACTGTCAGTTTCACATGATACAATACCAAGAGTTTATGCTTGATCAGTTAACTAAAAAACTAACCACTGATGAATCTCTTGATAAGAAATATGTATTAGAGATGGTAAATAACATACAACAGGTTAGCAACCATTCCTTAAAATGTGGCTATGATGCACTGGAGGCTTCATTTAGATCAGCCATGACAGGCACAGTGATAAGAAGGCATGCATGGCTAAAGGAACAAGCTTTACCGGATCATGTTAAAGCTAAGTTGCTAGATGCTCCTATGGACAAGACAAGTTTGTTTGGTACACCTGCCCAGCAGGTTATGAAGAAAATGGAAGAAAAGGCAAAATCTGTTCAAACTGTTAAAGATTTCTTACAGGTTCAACCCCCAAGGTTTAGCAGGAACTGGCCTGCCAAAAATTGGGCCTTTCCTGACTCCACAAAATTTCAAAGGGGCAGGAATAGACGTTCCAGAGGCAGAAACCAATCCAGAGGAGGTGCCTACAGAGGACGACAGTGGCAAGGTAACAACAGAGGCACAGACACAGCCACTGCCACTACATCAGCACAACCACAGTGACTTAATCCTAAATCCGCCTACCAGCGAACAAATAGCAGCTCCTCTAGGCGGAAAGTTAACCTTATTTTCAAAGAACTGGCACTACATAACAAAAGACAAGTGGATTTTACAAACCATAGATCAAGGTTACCGGTTTCACTTCCACACTTTACCAGTCAAAAGAGGAATGCCAAATCTACCTCCAAATCAAAAAGCAGAGGCTCTACGCCAGATAATGGAGTTAGCAAACATGAGAACTGTGGAAAGAGTGCCAACAGCAGAACAAGGAAAGGGGTTCTACTCCAGACTATTCCTAGTTCCAAGAAAGGAAAAAAGTTGGAGACCAATTCTCGACCTGTCCACCTTAAATACATACATCATTGTCCCAAAATTCAAAATGCTGACCCTACAGCAGCTTCTTCCCATGCTGGGCAAGGAGTCTTGGCTGGTAACTCTAGATCTCAAGGAGGCATACCTGCACGTCCCCATTCGACCAATCTGCAGAAGATACCTCAGATTTCTTGCAGGATCAGAGCACTATCAATTCTCAGCATTGCCCTTTGGCTTATCTACTGCGCCCAGAGTATTCACAAAATGCCTGGCATCAGTAATCGCCCATTGCAGACTACAGGGAATTCAAATTTACCCATACCTGGACGACTGCCTGCTACAAGGGACAACAAAAGCAAGCTGACAACAGATTTACAAAGGGTCATTTACTTGCTACAAGGACTGGGATACACAGTCAATTTACAAAAGTCAAGGCTGATACCATCCCAAACAAGGACATTCTTGGGCGGAATTGGACACAGTACAACAAATGGCATTCCTGACTACAGAAAAACAAAAAGAACTTCCTCTTTACTTCTTGGCACTAACAAAACTGAACAAGTTAACAGCAAGAAAAGTTCTGCAGACCTTGGGCTTCATGGCATCATGCATAATCTTGGTCCCATTTGCAAGACTACATATGAGGAAACTACAGTGGTACCTAAAGAATTTATGGTCCCAACACAGACACAGTCTAGAAACAGAAATCCCACTAATTCCATGCTTAAAACAGGAGTTCCTATGGTGGGCTCAGGCATGCCAGTCAAACCCAGGCCTACCCTTTCGCAGATGTCAACCAAGCCAGACCATCACAACAGACGCTTCAGACCTAGGATGGGGGACCCACATGCTGGACAAATGCGTGCAAGGATTGTGGACACAGGATCAACTTCACCTGCACATCAATCTAAAAGAAATGCTGGCAGTAAAACTGGCAATCCAAAAGTTCAAACCATTTCTCAAAGAGGGCCAGTTGATGATAAGGACAGACAACACCACAGTCATGTGGTACATCAACAAACAGGGAGGCACTCATTCATACCCCTTATGCAGAATGACCTTGGAGCTGTGGACCCTGGCACTCAGCTACAACATTCAGTTACAGGCAATATTTGTACCGGGAAAGACAATACTCTAGCAGACATATTAAGCAGAACCACTTCGGATGCTCACGAATGGAAGCTGCACACGGACATCTTCAAGACCATCTCGAAGAAATGGGGAATGCCACAGATAGACCTATTCGCATCACCTCTCAATCACCAGCTCAAAAAATTCTGCACAAGGACATTCCACCCACTAGCATGGAAAGTGGACTCACTCTCCTTCAACTGGAAAGGCCTAACAGCATATGCATTCCCACCTCTTCCTTTGATACACAAGGTACTGCTAAAAATCAGGGAAGAACGTCCAAGGATAACCCTGATAGCTCCAAACTGGCCAAGACAACACTGGTACCCACTACTGAAGAGCATGTCTCGGAACAATATGTGGCCAATACCCCTGATGCCTTTGATGTTAACTCAGAACAACTACAGCATTATACACCCAAACCTAAAAACACTGCAACTGACTGCATGGAACATCACATAGCAGCAGCTAATCCAGAACTTTCCTAAAGAGTTAAAGACATTATTCTTGAAGCACGCAGACCTTCAACAAGAAGGAACTATGCTGGAAAATGGAAAAGGTTTGTCATTTGGAGTACGGAAAGAGGAAAAGATGTGTCAAACATAGATATGCCTAACATTCTGGAGTATCTGGCCGAACTTCTTCATTCAGGCCTGTCCTACTCCTCCATCAAGATACATGCATCAGCTATTTCAGCAGAATACAGCTTTGATCCACCTGTTTTTCGCACCCTTTGCTCAGGCAGTTCCTCAGAGGAATCAAGAATGTAAAACCTCCAAGGAAACCACCATTACCAGCTTGGGATTTAAACTTTGTACTAGAAAAATTGACACTATCACCCTTTGAACCAGCAGCAACAGCAGACCTACAACACCTGTCATGGAAAACTGCTTTCCTACTGGCAATCACTTCAGCAAGGAGGGTTTCAGAACTACAGGCCTTAATGGCAGTGCAACCCTTCCTAATCTTCCACCAAGATAGAGTGTCCATGAGGACTAATCCTACATTTATGCCCAAGGTGGTATCCAGAGTATCTTTAAACCAGGCAATCCACCTACCTACCTTCTTTCCTAACCCACAAAACAGAGGGGAAAGAATACTGCATACCTTGGATGTACATAGACAGCTACGCTACTACTTGGACAGAACAAAAAATAGCAGAAAGACTGACCAACTTTTTGTAGCCTATGCAACAGGAAGGGAAGGAAAAGCTATTTCCAAACAGACAATCTCCAAATGGATAGGAAATTGCATACCATACTGTTACTCCTTCCATGGAAAACCAATTCCACAGAACATAAGACCTCATTCTACAAGGGCAACAGCCACTACCACAGCCTTCTTACGAGGAGTGGCAACCAAAGACATTATTGAGGCGGCTACTTGGACCTCCGTGCATACATTTGCCAAGCATTATAATTTGCCTCTATATTCCAGATCCCGAGCAGGGTTTGCCACTGCTGTACTGCAAGGGATCCTAAACACACCATAATCTACTTTTATCCTCCTGCACTAGTTGGCTATGGTATTCTACCCACTTGTTATGACTGCAGATGCATCCATGAAGGACATAGTACAGTTTTGTACCTACCATAAATGTAGATGTCCGAACTGGATAGCATCGGCAGTCAGGATTACCCTCCTCCTTCCCCTCTGTGGTACTCCTAGGGTGTTTACCCTCCTAATAGCTAGCTGTTGGGGGGGAGTCTTTTATGGTGTATTTGTTTGTATATATGTACATATATGCTTATTGTTGTGTTTACCTCTATCTATTTGGAAACATTGGCATCTATCCAAATTTTAGCCTGCAAGAGGGCTACTGGCATCTGGGGCAAGAAACACTGAGGAAAATGGCGTCGGCTGATGCTTTTATACCCGAAGACCAACAGAGATGACGTCGGATGGAATGCGACATCAGCCGAAGCCGGACCCGGACTTTGGAATCCGGCCGACTGCAGGGCTGCCTGACGACAGGACAACCCACTTGTTATGACTGCAGATGCTATCCAGTTCGGACATCTACATTTATGGTAGGTACAAAACTGTACTTTCTTCCTATTTCACTGTTGCAGTCATTACATTTGAGGTTATCTGCTTGCAGGTAGCCCTCAGTTGGCCTGATTATCAAAGTCTTGGGTCCTGCACCGGTTGCTGTCTCATCTTCCATGACGTCAGGTAGTCAGGGGTATAAAGTACACAGCCGATGCCATTACATCAGTCTTTCTTGCCGTGCGGTGCCTGAAGCGGAAGCAGTTCGCAAGTGCCAGACGGTCGACGCCTGAAATTTTCATTTTCGAGTTGCAGATCCGAAGTCTTCAACAAAGCGTACTCCATTGGGGATCTTTTTTCTTGCTCTAAACTGATGTCAGTAAAAGTTAACAATTGTATTTCTTGTGGAAAGCAAATATCACATAAAGATTTTCATTCGTACTGCATTCCTTGCTTAGGCCCAGACCATGACATCCCTCGCTGTCAGTTGTGTGGCTTATTCAAACCTCGAACTATTTGTCGTCTTGTTCATTTTTGCATCTAAATATTTTGGTACTCAGTTCAATTATCCAGAAATGGCTTTGGTAAGCCACCCGACTACCGATATTCAGAAAAAACGCAAAGATAAAGATAGAGACAGATCGCATGGGACCAAAGCTGCTGACAACACTTCCTTTAAGCTAGTCACCAGTTCACCGGTACTCAGTGAGGCGCTTTTGCAGCCCCTGATACCAGCTACTTCAGATTCGCAGGCCTCTACTGAGACCATTTCTGAGTCCGGTATGCTGCGAGATGCTTCTACACTGTGGAACTTGCGGATGTCTCTACCTTGGATGGGTCCAGAGCCGCTGTGCATGCACCGGCTTCTGAGGGTGTATTCAGGCCTATTGACTTGCATATTAAACCAACACCATCTTCTTCTTCAAGGCCTAAAACTCGATCCACGCCTAGTAAACCGTTGCCCAGACCACATGGTCAGGCCCCTATGCCTAAAAAAACAAATGATAAGAATGGCTGAAGACCTTATTACTCTAATCAGGGGAAGCCACCCTTCTCCCTCTAAGAGAACTAGAACTGATTTTCCTTCTGATTCTTCTGATCAGGATTCTAAAATTTCTGTTTTTTTCTGTTGACCAGGAGTTGCCCTTATCTACCTATGAGGATTCTGATGCAGAGGACTCCATTCCCTCTGCTTTCCCTCCAGAGGATTTCTCTTTTGGTGAAACATTTCATACTCTTTGGGAGCATTTCCGCTGGGAAAGCCCGGATTACTCTGACTCCAAAAAGAGGCTTAGGAAATTCTTACTCCTACCTCAGCACAGGCTTTTAGTTATCCCTCCTGTACTGGACATTGTAGATGACGCCTTCTTGGAATCTAGCCTGGCCCCTGACACTTTAGCTCCAGCTCCCAGAAAACCTGACAGGTATTACAGAGTACCTGACTCTCACAAGTTCCTCTTTAAGAATACTACTGTGGATCCTGAGACCATTTCACAGGGACTTAAAGGCATTAAGGCTACTACTGCCCAAAACCCTACCCCCTCTGATAGAGAATCCAGGGCCCTAGACAGATGGGGTAAGAAGGTATACACTTCTGCTACTTTCACAATTAGGGTCTTAAACTCCCAGTTTCATATGTTAAAGTATCAGCAGCATATTATTGGATTGCTTAAACAGAAAATGATGTTGATTCCTGACTGTGCTGAAAATAAAGAATTACAGGATTTAATGCATTCTGCTGAACAAGTTGGTAAACATATTTTGCAATGTGGTTTTGATTCATTAGAGGCATTTTGCAGGGCTGCTGTCACTGGGTCTGTACTTAGAAGGCATGCTTGGCTTAAGGAGCAAACTTTGCCAGATCATGTTAAAGCTAAATTACTGGATGCTTCCTTAAACCAAGACCGCCTGTTTGGCAACAAAGCAGAAGAAGTACTTAAAAAGTTGGAGGAAAAAGCTAAATCTATGCAAACTGTTAAAGATTTCCTATAAATACATCTTCCCAGATTTAGTGGGCACTGGCCTTCTAAGAATTGGTCCTTTCCTGTCTCTTCCAGTCCAAACCCAGGACCAGCAGACCACCCAGGCTTCAGTCTCAAGGCCTAAGCAGTGGGAGCTCCCACTTCCAAAGCTGGAAGTAGTAAGGAACCCCCCTATGGTAAACTGTCACAATGACTTAACTTTAAACCTTCCAAGCCCTGCTCAACTGACTGTTGCTTTAGGGGGAATGATCGACCTGCATGCAAAAAACTGGGAATTCATTACCCAAGACAAATGGGTTTTAAATATAGTTTCCCAAGGATACAGATTCCACTTCCACTCCTTACCAACCCCAAACGGTTGGCCAGACCTACCCCCAAATCAGTGGGCAGAGGCTCAAAAACAGGTTCTCTCTCTTCTAAGTATCTGGGCTATTCAACCTGACCTAGAAGAGGAATGGGGGCAAGGTTTTTGCTCAAGACTTTTCCTGGTACCCAGAAAAGACCATTCCTGGCATGCTATCCTGGATCTGTCTATCCTAAACATCTTTTTGGTAATCCCAAAATTCAAAATGCTAACTCTTCATAAGCTGCTTCCCATGCTAGGCAAAAATACCTGGTTGGCAACACTGGATTTAAAGGAAGCCTACCTGCACATCCCAATAAGGGAATCTTGCAGAAAATACCTACAATTCAAAGCAGGCTACATGCACTATCAGTTTTCTACACTGCCCTTTGGCTTACTGCTCCCTTGGTATTCACAAAGTGCCTAGCTCTAGTCATTGCATTCTGCAGGCAAAGAAATATTCAAATATACCCATACCTGGACGATTGTCTAATTCAGGCAGAAAGCCAGGACATACTATTAAATCATCTGGCATTTGTAAATAAATTACTAACTTCTCTGGGGTACACCATAAATGAAAAGATATTGCATCTAGTACCCTGCCAACAAATTTTATTCCTGGGAGCAAGTTTGAATACAGCTTCCCAGATTGGCCTACCTCACGCCAGACAAACAAGTTTATTTGACAGCCTATTTCAAACTGCTGGCCACAAAGACCCAGCTATCTGCAAGGAAAATACTGTAAGCCCTGGAGTTCATGGCCTTTTGCATTCTACTAATTCCATATGCAAGACTGCATATGAGGAAACTACAATGGTATCTAAAAAGCCTATGTTGTCAACATTCTCAGGACTTAGAATCAATGATTCCTATCATCCCTTGTCTAAAGACAGAGTTCTTTTGGTGGGCAGAGGCCTGCCACTACAACAAGGGACTGCCTTTCACTCTACCCCCTGCCACCCAAACCCTAACAATAGACCCATCAGACTATGCATGAGGGGCTCACTTGGCAGGGCAGTGGATTTAGGGTAAATGGAAACCTGAGTCAAATGCACCTGCATATCAATCAAAAAGAAATGTTAGCTGTAACGAATGCTCTGACAGCCTTCAAGGACCACATTCTTCTAGAACAGTCATTGGTAAAGACGGACAACACTGTCGTGTGGTACATAAACAAGCAGGGGGGAACCCACTCATACCCTCTCTGCAGACTAGCCATGGCTCTACGGAGCACAGCCTTGAGCTGCCAAGTGCACCTACAAGCTCAATTCCTGCCAGGCAGGCTAAATACTCTGGCAGATGACCTAAGCAGAAATCTCATGGACCCACTCGAGTGGAAACTGGAACCAAAGATATTCAACATTTTGAGAAACAAATGGGGGGAGCCCAGAGATAGACCTGTTTGCCTCCCCTCAGAACTACCATTTGGACAAATTCTGCACAAGGACTCCCCACAGACAAGCTTGGAAAGTGGATGCCCTGTCCTTCACCTGGAAAATTGTATCCGTTTATGCCTTTCCCCCTGTGCCTCTCCTCTCCAAAGTTCGACTAAAGATCAAACAGGACAAACCAAGGACAATACTCATTGCACCAGACTGGCCACGCCAACACTGGTACCCCCTCTTGCGCAGTGTCTCACTGCTGGAACCATGGCACCTGCCTTGGACCTCTTCCCTGCTGTCCCAGCAGAGGAGGGCAGATTCTGCACCCCCCAGCTTCAAACCCTGAACCTTGCAGCCTGGCCAGTTACCATCCCTCAGTAAGCAAGTGATGGTTGTCATTCTGGGGGCTATGAGGCCTAGTACTAGAAAATCCTATGCTGAAAAATGGAAAAGATTCTGTTCCTGGAGTCAAACTCAGGGGATGGGCACAACACTGCCCAATTTACCACAAATTCTTCAGTACTTAACTGAGATGCTTCACAGGGGCCTTTCCTTTTCTTCCATTAAAATTCATGCCTCGGCCATTTCAGCACATTATAATACAGAACCATCTTCTTCTCTCATCCACTGCTGAAGCAGTTCCTCAGAGGGGCCAAAAACTTAAGACCACCCAGGAGAGCCCCTCCTCCAGCCTGGGACCTTAACTTTGTATTGGAAAAGCTCACTCTGCCTCCCTTTGAGCCAGCTGCAAATGCAGAGTTGAAATTCCTTTCTTGGAAAACAGCCTTCCTTCTAGCCATCACTTCAGCAAGAAGGTTGTCTGAATTACAGGCCCTCATGGCAGTGGAGCCTTTCAGCCTTTCATCATCTTTCATGTGAACAGAATGTCTCTCAGGACCAATCCTTCCTTTATGCCCAGTGTGGCCCTTAATCAGTCCATTCATTTGCCAACCTTCTTTTCTAATCCACAGAACAAAGGGGAACGAATACTGCACTCCTTGGACGTGCACAGACAACTTAGATTTTACTTGGACAGGACTAAGCCTCTCATGAAATCTGAACAGCTGCTGGTTACATTTGCTGCAGAGGCAGAGGGGAAGGCCATTTCAAAGCAAACCATGTCTAAGTGGATAGGCCATTGCATTCATTTCTGCTATACGCACCATGGAAAGCCTACCCCACAGGGGATAAGACCACATTCCACCAGGGCTGCATTTACCTCTGCAGCCTTTCTCAGAGGTGTCCCTATCAGGGACATCCTAGAAGCTGCTACCTGGAGTTCTGTACATACTTTCACCAATCATCACCACTTGACATTTTTTTCTAAATCCAGAGCTGGTTTTGCCACTGCAGTCTTGCAGGGCCTAATAGCTGGTCCTAATGCTCTCTAATTGCCTCCTCCCTTCCTTAGCTTTGGGAATCTACCCAAATGTAATGACTGCAACAGTGAAACACGAAGAACATAGTACAGTTGTGTGCACTTACCATAAATGTAGATGTTCGAGTGTATTCATTGTTGTAGTCCTGGTTACCCTCCCTCCAGCTCCCAGACTACTATTGACTATACCTCTCCTTTTGTTTACTATACTTAAAACTTTCTGGTGTATTTGCTTTTTGTTGGAAGTGTAACCTTGTATATAATTGCTTCTTGTTATGGGGGCATCTGACATCTGGGGCAAGAAAAACTGATGTAATGGCGTCGGCTGCATGCTTTATACCCCTGGCTTCCTGACTTCATGGAAGATGAGACAGTAACCAACGCAGGACCCAAGACTTTGATGATCAGGCCGAGTGAGGGCTACCTGCAAGCAGATAACCCCAAATGTAATGACTGCAACAGTGAATACACTCGAACATCTACATTTATGGTAAGTGTACACAACTGTACTTTACTTATGTAGGTTGTTTATTTACCAGTATAGGCTTACGACCAGACCCTTCTAAACAAGCTGCCATTCTTGAAATGCCAGCTCCAGACAATGTCCAAGCTTTACAGCGTTTTCTTGGTATGGTTAACTACTTGGGCAAATTTATCTTTGACTTTAGTGAATTATCAGCTCCTTTAAGAGAGGTGACACGCAAAAATGTTGCCTGCTCATGGTTAGAACAACACCATTATTATTAAGAAAATATAATATAATCTCAAACAGCAAATTGCCAACCCGCCTACATTAAGATACTGTGATGGCCACAAACCAGTAGTTCTTCCCGTGATGCTTCAAAGTTCGGTCCTGGTGCTGCTATTTAAGAAGGCAGACCTGTTGCCTGTGCATCTAGAGCTCTTACCCAGAGATGCAGTATGCTGAAATTGAGAAGAAACTTTTGTTCTATGATTATATTTATGCCGAGCTGTCCAAATAGAAACTGATTATCAACCTCTAGTCACTATTTTGAAGAAGCTTATGCATTCAGCTCCAGCAAGACTACAAAGAATGATTCTCAGATTACAAAAGTACAATTTCAAAATGGTCTGTACAAAAGGTAAACGTCCTTATCTGGCTGATATTTATCCAGATCCCCCAGAAATACCATGGAACAGCTTAATACAGAGAATTTTGACTTTGATATCATGGAAGTGCATAATGTTTCTACCACAAGACTTGATGAGCTAAGAGATCATACAAAGACTGATCCTATTTTACAAAAGCTCAACCACTTCATCCATGTAGGATGGCCATCAAAGCAATCCTGTGTACTACGAGAACTACAACCTTACTTTCCATACAGAGATGAGATGCTGATGGAAGAGGGTATCATTTTCAAAGGTCACAAAGTTATTGTTCCTACTTCCTTACAATGTGAATACATTCAGATTTTGCATTGTGGCTATCCAGGTTCCGATTCTATCAAAAGAAGGGCGAGAGGACTAGTATTTTGGCCTTTTCTATCAAAGGAAATTGATAAACTACTTTCTCCTTGTTCATTATGCAACAGTACTAAGCTGCATTTGCAAAAAGAGCCACTTCACCTTAGCCATATTCCTGAACTACCTTGGTCAACAATAACCACTAACATATTTGAGTGGAACAATCAGCATTACATAGTGCTGGTAGACTCTTATTCGAACTGTTGTGAGATCAATTTGCTAATAAACCAAAAAATGCAGGTAGCACTCCCACAAAGACCAATAAATACAATTGAAAGTGCTACTGGCAAAAGAAATGAATGAGCGAATGCTGAACCACTCGTAGTTTATTAGAAAACAGCAGTTAAAATACCATAAACGCTTTACAATAAAATTTTGCGTTTTCGTCATATAAATCAGACTTCTTCAGATGTGTGACCTGAAACCTCATTACAATTATTTTATATTTAACCTATAAACCAAGAACCAGTACATTTAAAATTCCAATTAAGGAATGAACCAATGCTGAATTAGAATACATGAATATTCAAACAATCTCATAAATAATAAATTTTTCAACATTCCCATCGTGTTACTACTACACTATCTTTCCTGACCATTCCATATAATATTTCATGAACACTGTAAAATTGAACATCAAATCATTTAAAATCCAATAAATACTGTAATAAAACCAATCTATATAAAATGTACTTAAAATGTATATATAAAATAAACTTTTAAAAATGTAATAGCATGTGAATTTGTAAGTTTCTTTTAACAGATCATTGTGAATAAAACACTGACACCTTCAGTCAACTAAGAATATTACATTCATTAAACAACGTTCAAAGCTTAGCAGCCCTCAATTTTAAAAGTGGCATAATAGAAATAAAATCATTTAACCCTGGGTATTTTCCCGATTCTAGGGTTACTTGCCACCATAATTCTCTGTATTCTATTTGTTCCTCCCATGGGCCTTACATAGTGCTGGTAGACTTTTATTCAAACTGTTGTGAGATCAGTTTGCTACCTAACCTAATGTCCAGTGCTGTTATTACTAAGATGAAACATTATATGTCCTTCTATTCCTATATTCCAGTGTTGTTAGTGTGGGATTCCCTGCCTCAGGTGACCCGAACCCAAACATTGGCTTCTATATAAAAGCTTAAGCCTGGTTGCTGTAGTTGCATGGGATGTCACACGTAGGGCCATAAACCAGGGACCTTAAATGTGACGTCTGCGTGCACAGACCTCAGAACTTTTCAGATGCCGATGACGTCACATCAGTCGCTTCACTCCTACACTCGAAGACGTCTAAAAAGCTAAGTACCCCGTTGGGGAAATTTTCCATTTCTATTGCTTGAGCTTGGTTAGCTGTATTTATCGTTAGCCGATGTCAGCTAAGAAGGGCAAATGCCATTGCGGGCATTAGATACTGCATAAAGATATGCATGACCGTTGCATCATTTGTCTAGGGAAGGAACACGACCATACTGCTTGTTTCATTTGCCAATCTTTTTTCCTGAAGTCCCTTCGAGCCGTCTGGCTGCCCTCATCTTAAATTTAGAGAACCAATGACTCAAAAAGCTTGCTCTCAGGATGGATCCCGATTTGGCTGTTCCAGTTGAACCACCACAGAAAAAGACCAAAGTTTCAAAGCCTACCTCCATTGTCTCTCCGCCATCGGACGTCTCGCCAGCTTCCGATCTAGGGGTTGATGGACATCCGATTGAACCATCTACTTCGATGGCTCCCACTTAGGAAGCAGCTTCAGAAGAATGGCCTACACATCCTCGGAGACAGCACAGACGTTGGTCCATACCGATGTCGAGGGGGAACCAGAAACAGTTGGATGACTGACCAGGATGCCATTACCTGAAGCCCAGGCCCCAGAACCTAGGCCTTCTCCCAGACCTATGCCTTCTAAGCAAAAACAAAAAAACAAACACCTGACTCCTTCCCCTGAAGGAGTGCCAGACTGGCAATCTTTTACTAACTCCCTGATGCAGGCCTTTATGGCCCTTAGGCCCACAACCTCTTCCCCCTCCACTATTCCAGTGCTAAGTCCTAGGCCTGCCTCTGCCACTTCCCTCCCCTTGCCTACTACCCAAGAGGGGAGAGGAAGATTTAGAGCCTTTCTACTCATCTTCTGATGAGTCTATTTCTTATGTCTCACAAATTGCCTCCCCTCTAGAATAATATTCCCCAGATGAATAATCCATTGGAGGGGACTCCCCACCAGAGGATATCACCTTTGGGGAAACAATTACTAAGATGAAAGAATAAACAACCAGAAGTTCGCTGGAAACTCCAAATAAGGGCTCGCAACACAAACAGTTGAAGTAGTTTATTGAATAACGCTCACAAATTCATACGTTTTCGACACACTTCTTCAGAATCTGGCTCCTAGTATGTCCTTTTTAGCCAGCTCAATTCCTGAAATAACTTTGACTACTTCAACTGTTTGTGTTGCGAGCCCTTATTTGGAGTTTCCAGCGAACGTCTGGTTGTATTCGTGGTTATTTGGTTCGCTTTCATCTCTTTTTTGACTTGGTTGTGGAAGATGAAAGAATACTTAAAATGGGACACTTCCCAGATGACTGACACCCAGGGGAGGTACTTTGAACTCCTTCAAGTGGACTCACCCTCTCTGTCAGCTATCCTACCTGTCTTACCTGCCTATTTGGATGCCTTCACCTCTGTATCCAAGAATCCAGACTCACAACCACCTTGTCCTAAGAGACTGGACACATTCTACAAAGTGCCTGATGACCAAAAATTCTTAGTTAAGCCTCCCCTGACAGACCCTGCAGTAATTGCTGTCTCCCCAGACAAGCAATCCAGGCTGATCCCTTCATCATCTCCTCTGCCTACTGATAAGGATAGCAAAGGCATGGACAGGCTTGGGGAAAAAGTGTACACCTTCTTCACCCTGGCTTTCTGAACTATCAGTTACCAAACACACACAATTAAATATGCCCTGGACCTAGTTTCACAAGCCTCCACTCTCTTGGCTACCGCCCCTGACTGCTATATCAAAACTGAGATAGCATCTAAACTGTCCCTTGCTTCTCATGTAGCCTGATATTCTATTAGGTGCAGTTATGATGCCGCAGAGGCCTCTGCTAGGTCTGTAGCTCCTGCTTTAGTTCCCTACAGATACTCTTGGCTTCGCCTCCAACCACTCCCAGTGGATTTCAAATCAAAAATCATGGACACCCCATTAGACCATAACCTCTTGTTTGGCAAACAATCTGCAGAACTTTTTAAAAACTTGCAGGAGAAGAATAAGGGACTCCAGGACATCAAACATTTGCTTGTGTCTCCTGTTCCTAAGTACTACAGGAATTATCCTGCAAAGAATTCTGTTGCCAGGAGAACTCCTTCCTCTGGCACCCCATCCTCTTCCAGGCACAGGAGAGGATCCAGGAGGCAAACCAACTGCAGACCAGTTACCTCTCAACCTGCACCAAGAACGCCTTTTCAGGATAAAAGTGCACCAAACAATGTGTGACTGCCTTGCCCATCTACCTTTGTCAGCCTGCCTCCCCTTTTGGAAAATCATCACATCAGACCAATGGGTACTGTCTATCATTCAAATTGGATATTTCCTTTCTTGGAAGGAAAAACGCATCCCAAAGCCCATCCCCTTTCCCCACATTCTTCTAGACCTTCTAAGATTAGGAACTATAGAACCTGCCCCTCCAAGGCAGGAAGGAAATGGATTTTACTCAAGACTCTTTCTGGTCCCCAAAACAGATGGGCCTTGGAGACCAATACTAGATTTATCCTTCCTAAACTAATTCCTAAAAGTACCATCATTCAGGATGCCATTCCTTCAAACTCTTCTCCCTATCTGATGTTACCTTAGGCACCATTCCTCATGTTAGGGTCTAGGATCTGATATTGGATCCGAGCCGGCATACTTCAGACAACAAGCACAAACTTGTAGGAAAAACCACTTTAATAGCAAAAGCAAAGCTTTCGGGCAGAACCCTTCTTCAATACTAATATACTTCAGACAACAGCTTAGCTCAAGCTCCTCCCATCCTGTGATGCTCTGCTGCCCTCTAATCCCTCAGATCTCATTTGCCGCTTCATCAAGACAGACACAGATTGCTCAGCTCCTCATAGTAAGTGATTCATTGTTGGGATTTCTTTTCTTGGAGTTAACCCTTTGTCTTATAGTGCTAGTTATAGTTTATCTCCTTTTCTCTTCCCCGCCCCGTTTTGTTTTTCCACTTAGACATTTGGCGCCCCTTTCGCGGGCATGATAGGGTATTGTAAACTGTTTTGTTTCCAGTTAAACTAGTCTTATTGTAGAGGTTCTGGTAGTTAGTTTAGTTGGACAGGTTTGGACAGGTTTTTCGGGTATTTGAACTTTGTGCTTGTGTCCAGACTTCGAGTTGGGGTTTTCCTTTGGTTGTGGTAATGTCAGACAAACCTTTAGGGTTTAAGAGATGCTCCTCATGTGGCCAGAAAATGCCCATTTCCAACTCACACGAGGAGTGTCTGTATTGTCTCGGCAGTGACCATTTTGAGGTGGAGTACGGTATTTGTACTGCCTTCAACCCCAGAGCTCTGGTCAACTGCCGGAACAAGTTATTAATTAAAGGCTTAGTGAAGGGAGGCTCCTTGGTCACTGGTTCCCCAGCCAAGGCGGGCTCTTCAGGGGTTAAGAAGAGGAATCATTCAGTGGAGAAAGCCCCATCTAAATGTCCCAGGCTGTTGGATCCTAAGTCCTTGGATCCGGGTCCAGCCAGGGCAATGTCAGATCCGAGATCCTCAGGTCCCAGGACATCCAGGGAGTCCACTTCTGGATACAAAGGTTCGGACCACAGGCCTTCAGATCTGACACTTTCAGCTCCCTTCCCCCAGATCCAAGACTTTTGGATCCGAGGATAAAAGCTTTGACCACGGATCCAAACCTCTTGGAACTGAGAGATTCTAGGGTTGCAACTTTGGATCTTTCTTTAATTTTGGCTCCGAGCAGGTTGGATACAAGAGTCATGCCGGAGCCGATAGTAGTGGAGGACCTTCCCTTGGATCCCTTGAGTTCAGTGCAGGCCTTTTCTCCTCCGAGTAGGCCTCACTCCAGGGTGCACAAGAGAAGACCCTCGGGTTTCAGGCTGGGCTCTCCAGCCAGGTCCTCCCGATCTTCCAGGGCTGTCTTTCCTATGGATATGAACAGGATGATATGGTCCTTCTTTGAAATCTCAAATATAGTTGGGGCTTCTGGCTTCCCAACCCCCAGGACAAGGATCCAGTCTCCTACCCTCCACTTAACTTCTCCTCATCTGACCTTAGGCTTGGATTCTCAGTGACTAGGGAGAGGTACTGAGGTGATGGGAGTTACGGGTCCCTCTTTGGTCCCCACCTCATCAGGATTGGTGATGGCTTCTGTTCCTCCCCTCAGGACAGACCATCCCTCTGGTCTGAGCTGCCACTCTGGAATCCATGGGGCCGGGTTCCTGTCCAGGGTTATTGGACAGGTCCCTGCCCCTCGACGCTTCTGCTTTCGACAGCTCTGGGCTGGTCCCATCCAGAGGTATGGGGGGTCTGGTAAAGTCTCCCCCCTCCTCGGCTGCAGTCTTATCGGTGGGAGAGGGGGATGGAACCTCTTCTAGCCCCTCCACTTTTTGGGCAGTGAAAAGATCCTTCTCTGCTATTAGAGCTGCCTCCCCCCTCGTGGTCATCCTATCCAGCCCCAGTATTTGAGCGGACTGTCTCATCCTGTCTCAGGTCAGCCCAACTGGTCTAGCCTCCAGGGGGGAGCCTCCTCCTTAGGAGTCCCCTCCTCTTCTGAGTCTTCCCCACAGCCTCTGGTGGAGGAAGCTCTGATGAAGAGGACATGCAAGAAGAGACATCTCGACTCCCCTATAATGTCTTTAATGGAATATATGGATGCCAATGAAGGGGACGGGTCCCCATGGTCTCGACCCGAGGACAGCTTCTTTGGAGACATACTTGAAATCCTTAAGGCCAAGGGCGGTTGGTCGGCCCAACTCCCATCCTTGGAGGAAACCATATTTCTGGAGGCTTTCGGTATGGGCCCATCTACCTCTTGGGTGTCCCCTCCTGCTGACCCACTTATCTACCTTGTGGCCAGCAGGGTGTGGAAGGACCTGGATAGAGCGGAGCCGGTGCCAAAGAAAGTGGATAAGTTCCTTAGTCCCCTGGCGGATAAAGTATTCTGGTCCAAGGCAATCCCAGTTGATGTTATTGTAGTGGCCACTGCCACCAAGAAGGAGTTGACGGAGCAGAGTTCCTCTGTCCATCCTCCCAATCATGAATCGAGAGCTCTGGACAGATTCGGAAAGTGGGTGTTCACTTCAGCTTCCTTTAGCCTGTGAGCATTAAACTATCTTACTCATTTCACCCATCTCCAGAGGGACTTGATTAAGGAGTTGTCATCCTCCCTGATGGATTCCATGTCTGAGGAGGAATTTAAGACGGTTTCTCTCAAGCTGGCTACCCTTCATTCCTTTGCTAATTTGTCCACAAGGTTAATCTCTAATGCAGTGGAAGGTTCCTCACGAGTGGGCAGTTCAGGCATTGCCATCAGGCGTCATGTTTGGCTGCGCCTAAGCAGGTTTGCAGAGGCCTTCAAGACAACATTTGTTAACGCCACCTTTGACGGATCCACCTGGTTTGGACTCAGTGTCAAAGAGATATTGACCCACAGTGAACAGGAAGGGAAGACGTTGTCGGCAGTTGGAATTAAGTTGTCTACCCCTCAAAGGTCCTTTTTTAAGACCCAAAAAGGGAGTAAGAAAATGTGGTTCCGTAAGGCACAACCTCCATTCCACGATGTTCAACACAATTCCTCTTCCAAGGGACGGGGAAGAGGTTTCAATGGCAGATGTCACCCCAGAGGCAGGAGAGGCCCTCAGAATCAAGGTTCCAGGGAGCCCTTCTCTGAGAAACTCTTTTAAAGTCCCTGAGGCATTGCCCAACTGCCTTTCCCTGGAGGCAGTCATGGGCCGTTTGTCCTTGCACCCTTCAGCCCTTACAGCTATTACCAGCGATCAGTGGGTGCTAACCATTATTTCCAGGGGCTATTACATTCCCTTTCTAGATGACCCCCCCAAAGACCTGAACTCTTCCAGACGTGCCACCTAGTCAGAAAGAATTGGCCCAGAAGGAGGTCGCAAACCTTCATCGAAAAAGAGCCATCCAAGAGGTCCCCACAGGGCACAGAGGATCTGGAACTTGCTCCCGCTTCTTTTTAGTTCCAAAGAGGACTGGGGACCTGCATCCTATTCTGGACCTAAGCCATCTAAATTTATACAGAAGTCAAAGTTTTGGATGGTCACTGTGCAGTTGATTGTGCCCCTCCTGCATGACAATGACTGGATGTGCTCAGTAGATCTCCAGGACGCATACTATCATATCAAAATCAACAGTCCAGGAGAATCCTCCTGTTTCGCTTAGAAGCCGATCATTTTCAGTTCAGGGCCCTGCCCTTTGGTCTCACATCAGCCCCCTGGGTGTTCACCAAAGACATGGCAGTGGTGGCAGCTCATCTCCAACTTCAGGGACTTCAGGCTTTCCCTATTTAGACGATTGGTTCCTTATGGCCCCCACAAAGCATCAACTATTGGACAACATTCACTTCCTACTCTCCCTGTTCCATTAGTTGGGGATTACTGTGACCCTAACCAAGTCTTACCTGAATCCAACTCAGCATCTAGAGTTTATCGGCACTCTGTTGGATACCACGATGGAGACTGCATCTCTTCCTCTTCACAGTGTAATTCTCATATGCTCTCAAGTCCAGATTCTGTTGGAAAAAACTTGCCCTCCAGCTTCACTCATTCTCAGAGCCCTAGGGTCCATGGCACCTGCCATTTATTTGGTCCCAATTGCAAGGTACTATATGAGAGTACTTCAGTGGACCTTCGCAGTCCAATAGTCAGTACTTTATCATCTGCTATCGTTCGCTGTTCATCTCACGCCCATTTGTCAGACTCACTTTTTGTGGTGGATCCACTCTCTGGACCTCTTAATGGGCAGGTCCTTTGCTCCCTCAGTTCCCACGGCCACGGTCACCAAGGGCACTTCTCTCCTGGGGGGGGGGGTATTACAAGGGAAAGACGGTCCAATGGATGTGGTCCCCTTCAGAGACCAAACTGCATAACAACATTCTGGAGATGAGAGCAGTCCTTTTGTCATTGCAAGCCTTTCAGGATTGCCTCCCTGAAGGAACAATTGCAGTTCTTTCGGACAACATGGAAGTTGTTTGGTACATAAACAAGCAAGGGGGGCACATGATCTTATCTACTTTGTCGCGAGGCCATGAGGGTATGGGGATAGGCGATGTCTACGGAGCACTTTCTTATTGCAACGCACACTCACGGAGCATCCACCGTTTTGGCGGACACGTTTTTCAGGGCGATTCTGACCCCTCACGAGTAGTCCCTGAATCCGGTGGTAGCACAACAGATTTTCTGTCAATGGGGCCTTCTGAGCTGCGATCTGTTTGCATCCTGCCTAAACCAAAATGCAAGAATTTTTTTGCTTTGATCCCCCCAGAGGGGGAATCCCCCAGGCATGCACTCATTCACGATTGGCCTCCGGGTCTCCTTTATGCCTTTCCCCCTTTGCCATTGATTTCCAGAGTGCTCCAGATGCCTCAAGGCACAATTGATCCTCATTGCCTCCTTCTGCCCTTGGCAGGTGTGGTTCCCCCTTCTGCAGTCTCACTTGAAGCATCCACCCTGGGTGTTCGATCCATCTCCGGATCTCATATCCCATCCATCTCTCCTTCTGCTCCCAAATCTTCAGACTCTTCATCTGACAGCATGATTTGTCCACTTCCAGTGATATTGGCTAAGTCCAAGCTAGCCTCGCCCATGGAAGGATGTTATCATTGCTTCCCAGAGATCGTCTACTAGGAAGGTCTATATTAGCAATGAAAGAGATTCTCTATCTGGGCAAAGAGTAGGAATCTGGATCCTTTCTCAGCCTCCTTTTCCGAGATTCTTCTCTTTCTGTCCACTCTGTTTAAAGAAGAGGCCAGTTTTTCCACCATCAAGGTTCAACTAGCAGAAATTTCGAATTTTCACCTCAACTCTGAACCTACCCTTTCCGTTAAAAGGTGTATTTTTGCTAAGCCCTCCAGTAAAAGATCCTTCTCCACCGTGGGATCTTACTTTAGTGCTGCAATCTTTAACAAGACCACCCTTCGAACCGGCGTCATCTTGTGATCTAAAGTTTCTTTCTTGGAAGACGGCCCTTTTAGTGGCAGTAACTTCAGAGAAGAGGGTTTCAAGGCTACAGGCCCTTACCATTAAGCCTCCTTACTTAACTTTCCATAAGGACAGAGTAGCCATAAGAATTAATCCATCTTTTATGCCTTAAGTAGCTTCAGAAGCCAATATCAGTCAATGTATTCAGCTTCCAGTCTTTTTCCCTAACTATACGAATAAAGGGGAATATATTCTCCACACCTTGGATGTTCATTGCCAGCTTTGTTTCTATCTGCCCAAAACTAAAGATTGTAGGCGTTCAGAACAGTTCTTTGTAGCCTTTTCAGCAAACAGAAAGGGCAAGGGAGTATCAAAGGTGGCTCCCTATTACACTGTCACAGATGCAGGTTGTCGAATGCATCTTTGTCGAACTGAGAAGCGCGAAAAGGCAAAATAGTGAAGTGGCTTTTCAGCAAATTCTTTCCCTGGGAAAGAATTCATTTAGCCGCTTTTGCTACTTTGCCTTTTCGGCACTGTAGTGCGATCTCGGAGTCGATATATTTAAGTAGGGTGGGGGGGTTAAGTAATGTTTTGGAACAGCGATTTTCTTCCCTTGAAAAAAAAAAAAACAGTGTTCTGAAGTTTCGACGTTGTAAACTTTCGCTTACATGGGGTCAGTTATGTGTCATTCGCTTTTCTGAACATGCAATATCATAATATAGACTCTCAAAGGTTACTATTTCTTGTTGGATCTTACAATGTATTTTTTTCATTTACTCTTCAAGGTGTTCCTCTATCTACTTCAATAAAGGCTCATTCCACCAGAGCGGTGTCTACATCAGCTGTCTTTGCAGTTCGCTAATCTTTAGATGATATTTGTGCAGCAAGCAACATGGTCTTCACCTCACACCTTTATTTCCCATTGCAAGTTGGATTTTACTTCTAGAAGAAGGGCTTCCTTTGGCTCCACGGTCCTTCAGCATGTCCTTCCCTGAGGCCACCCAGGATTCGGGTAGCTGGGGACTCTGACCCTAATATGAGGAATGGTGACTAAGATAACATCAGATTTATAGTTACGTACTTACCATAACTTGGCATCCTTGTTGTCTGTAGTCACCATTCATCATGGTCCCACCCTCCGGCCCTCTTCCTGAGAGATTGGCAGGATTTTGGTGGACCTGTGTTAGTGCTGGGTGTCTAGGTCTGCCTTCTATTTTCTGCAAACTCGATCTGAGGGATTAGAGGGCAGCAATGCATCATGGGAGGGGAGGAGCTTTAGCTAAGCTGTTGTCTGAAGTATGCCGGCCCAGATCCGATATCGGATCCTAGACCCCAACATGATGAATGGTGACTACAGATAATACAGATGCCAAGTTATGATAAGTTCATAACTATAATTAATCCCAGCCCAGGCCTACATGGCCACTCTAGATGTAAAGGAGGCTTATCTTCATATTCTCATGAAACCTTCCAACAGAAAATTCTTACATTTCACTGGGCCCTGCTCTCATTTTCAGTTTACAGCCTTGCCCTTTGATTTGTCTAATGCACCCAGGGTATTCACAAAATGCCTATCCCCGGCAATTGCTTAGTGCATGACCAAAGTTGTCCAAATGTATCCCTACCTAGAAGATGTTCTCCTCCTAACAGAAACAGAAGACCTCCTCCAAAATCACCTCTGGTTTACCACCTCCCTTCTTCAAAACCTGGGTTTCACCCTTGACTCAAACAAATCCTCCTTATTCCCGCATTAAGTCAAAATCTTTCTGGGCTGCAGGATTAGGACAGACCTGATGCGGACTTTCCTTCCCCAGGACAAAGTCCTGTCTCTCTCCAGTCACTTCCAAAACCTTTTACTAACTCCTCAGATATTTGCAAGACAATTCCTGCAACTCCTGGGGCTGATGACAGCCACCATCCCTATGCTTCCCCTAGCAAAAATGCACATGCAAAAGTTCCAGTGATACATGAAAAACATGTGGTCACAACACCAACACTCCCTATAGCAACAAATTCCCCTTCTGCCCTGCCTCAAAACAGACCTAAGGTGGTGGATTCAACAAATCTTTTACAACCCGGGACTACCACTTCATATCCCCTCACCAACCCAGCTTATGCATACAGCTACATTAGACGTAGGGTGGCGAGCCACCTGCAAAGGTTTCAGGGTACAGGAGACGTGGAATCCTACCCCCCAAAAAAGCATATTAATGTAAGTGAAATAACTGCTGTCCTTCTGGCCCTGGAGGTTTTCCTTCCCGTTCTCCAACTGGGCCCCCTTCAAATATTCAAAGACAACACCACAGTAATGTGGTATTTCAGCAAAAAGAAGGGACAAGAGCGTACCTCCTATGCAGGATAACTATACAAATTTGGGATCTTGCCTCCAGGCACAACTTGACCCTACAGGCCTCGCACATCCCCTCTCAGGACAACAAACAAGCATATATTCTTAGCAGAAATCCTCTCTACAGCACAAGTGGGTGTTGAACAGGGAGACCTTTCTAGACATTGTCAACCGGTGGTGGGGCACACCTCAAGTGAATCCATTTGCCTCCCTCCAGAACAGACATTTGAACAAATTCTGCACCAAGGATCACTCTCCACTTGCCTGGAGGGTGGATGCCTTCAGCATTCCATGGAAGGGACTGTTTCTATACACTTTTCCACCCTTCTCACTAATCCAAAAGGTCCTACTGAAAATAAGGAAGGACAAACCAAATATTTTGCTGATGACTCCCTACTGGCTAAGGCAAACTGGTTTCCCCTACTTCTCTCATTAGCCAAGGGCAATCACCACAAGCTACCCCACAAGGTGGACCTACTCACACAACAAAAAGGAACTCTAATTCACCCACACCAACAGATGTTAGACCTAATACTCTTGGTGATAAACTTCTAATCTCTTTCAGACACCACTACTCAGAGGACGTGCTTACAGTCCTGAGGGAGGACAGGAAACCTGCTACTAGGAATTCATATTAATCAAAATGGGAGAGATTCTCCAAATGGTGTCATACTAAGGACAAGGAACCCAGCGAGGCAGACCCATCCCTAGTCCTTGCTGATGTGTGTAAACTCATTAAGGATGGCCTTTCCTACTCTTCAGTGAAAGTCCACCTTTCAGACATTTCAGCCTGCCTACCTCTAGATCCTCCTTTGCTATCCAGGCTGGATCTAAGACTTTTCCTGAAAGGGGTCTTACATATCAGAACACCTAGAAAACCAGTCCCACCACACTGAGACCTAAACTTCGTTCTGGAAAAACAATCACTGGCCCCATTTGAGCCAGCTAGCATGGCTACACTCCAAATGTGTACATGGAAGACTGTCCTGTTGGTGGCCATAACTTCCACTAGACTAGGAGAGTGTCAAAGTTACAGGCCCTTATGGCCTGCCCTCCCTACACCGCATTCCACAAGGATAGGGTGACCCTACGCACTAACCCTTCCTTCATGCCTAAAGTGGTCAATGAACTGTCCTTAAACCAATCCATTCACTTGCCTACCCTCTTTCCTTCTCCAACTAACAATAGTGAGAGGATTCTCCATTCCCTGGATGTACACAGGCAACTTAGATTCTACCTAGATAAAGCTAAGTCCTTCAGAAAATCTAGCCAACTATTTGTTTCCTTCCACCCCAGGGCTCTGGACAAGGCAGTCAACAAACAATTTCTTGTTGGATTAGAAAATCCATTTCCTTCTGCTACTCACAGCATGGCAAGTACTTACCCCAGGGGGTGAGAGCTCATTTTACCAGAGGCATGGCTACTTCCAAGGCCTTCCTCAAAGGACTGGACACAGCATCCGTTCTAGAAGCAGCCACCTGGTCCACAATTCACACCTTTACCAAACACTACAAATTGGGCCACGTCTCCAGAGCCAGGGCAGGTGTTGCTAGAGCAATCCTGCAGGGCTTTCTGGAATCTTCCATTTCTACCTCCACCCTTCCCTCTATTTAAGCTGTGGTACTCTCCCACACTAAGAATATTGCAACACAGGAATAGAAGGACATAGAATAGTGATGTAAAATCTTACCATAACCATAGATGTCCTTCTCTTCCATGTTGCAGTATTCCTTCCCCTCTCTCCAACCCCCTGTAGTTTTTTCTTTGGCCTATGGACTTGTCTCTTAGGCACTAGGAAGCTCTACTCTAGACCAAGAGCAGACTAGTCAGCATATGACACTTGACACTTCTGGCTGACATCACTTGTTACTTTCTTTGGGACTGTCTGACTGGGCTTCAAGTTCTGAGGTCTGTGCATGCAGATGTCACATTTAAGGTCCCCGGTTTATGGCCTTTCATGTGACGTCCCACACACCTACAGCAACCAGGCTTAAGCTTTTGTATAAGAGCCGACGTTCAGGTCGCCTGAGGCGGGGAATCCCACACTAAGAATATTGCAACATGGAAGAGAAGGACATCTATGGTTATGGTAAGATTTTACACAACTATACTTTCTCAGTCCATGGTAGTGCACACAAAGTTATTTCTGACAGTTGTACCCATTTATCAGTATGTTGTTATCAGAGATTTGCAAAAGAGTGGGATTTTATCCATGTTACTAGTAGTCCTGATTACCCACAGTCAAATGGCCTTGCTGAACGTGCAGTGCAGAGTGCAAAGCAATTACTAGAGAGGTCAAAATGTGAGAATACCGATATCTTCTTGAATTTACTTAATCTCAGAATTATACTCTGTGACAACCTACTTGGCTCACCTGCTCAGAGACTTCTTTCTAGGCAAACTAGAACAACCTTGCCTATCAGTCCTAGTTTGTTGGTGCCTAATGCTAAAAACAACAGAGCAATCAAAGCCCAACTTTTTAAGAAGCGTTCTTCTCTGAAGTCCAGCTATGATAAAATGACGAGATTTCTTTGTCCGTTAAAAGGAGGAGAGAGAGTGAGGATGCAAACGGCGAAAGGCTTTGATCGAATTGGTCAAGTGAGAGGTGTATGTGTCAAGCCAAGATCCTGCTTAGTGGAATCTGAGGGTATAGAATACAGGAGAAACCGCAGGCATCTTCTTCCTGTATCAGAAATGATATCACAGCATCATACCTGTGATACAGACTCTAGATCTGAGAGTAACCCTGACAGTGTTCATACCGAAGAACATGTCTCAGTATCCATTCCCGTTCCTGTTGATGTTACAGTTGTCCCCAAAGTTGAACATTCCTTGAAGATACAAAATTAAAAGCTGCCAAGACTCGGATAAACCAGTGTTTGTATAAAAATGGAATATGTAAAACACATGAAGTACAAATAAAAATATGAGCACTGGAAGCAGACTGATCAAATAAAACAGTATTAATATTTATTATGGTAACAACTTTCACAACATTAAAAGTTGTTTCATCAGACCAAAGCAAAAGTAAAAATACACACATTACAAAAGGTATAACAACCAATCAAAGCACATCAATAGAAACATACCCACCAAAAACAATTAAACCCACAACCATGCTATTAACCACACTAAAAGATCAAATATCATTATAAAGCATTATAAAAGCATCAAGCTTTATTATAATACAGTTATATAAAATGTATTGAACTGACCCTTAAGATGAGGTCTAATAGGGGCTCTGGACTGAATGGCCATGTTTCTCTAATGCCTGTCTTGAAATCATAGGCTTTGAGAAAGAAATAAACATTTTTTATTTTGTATATCTGTATTATAATGACGCTTGATGCTTTTATAATGCTTTATAATGTTATTTGAACTTTTTGTGTTAATAGCATGATTGTGGGTTTGATTGTTTTTGGTGGGTGTGTTTGTATTGATGTGTTTTGATTGGCTGTTATACCTTTTATAATGTGTGCATTTTTACTTTTGCTTTGGTCTGATGAAGCGATTTTTAATGTTGTGAAAGCACTTATCATAATAAATTTTAATATTGTGTTATTTGCTCAGTGTGCTTCCAGTGCTTATATTTTTATTTATACTTCATGTGTTTTACGTATTCCTTGAAGACAGTCCTCGTTGCTACATCCATTTCTGACTTTTGTGTTACATGATCAGGTCGTATTTCTAGACCTAGTGTAAAATACACAGCAACCTGGACATGATTGTTTTATATGTGTCTGATTTTGTGTGCTTGCATGTCAAAGAATTAGTCTTGTGTAGTTGCATCTCCACAAAAAAGAAAGTTCAACAACTGATAAAAACCAAAATTGAAGACAAACCACACTGGCAACTGTTCAGATAAATTAGCGCTTTCGTTTACTGGCAAATTGTAAACTTCTTCAGATAAAACAGCCATCATGTTACATTACTTAAATAGTATAATACATTATGATGACATAATTATAAAATTCAATTATTCAATTAAACACTAATTTTTTAAAGAAAAAATGCACATATAGAACCACATAACTTAATATTAACTACATAATTATTGAAAGTTATATATGTTATAAAAATTTTTTAAACCATACATGTGTATACATATATGCATAGTAGTACCAACTACCTGCATAGTGCTTTTAATTTCAACAAACTTTTAATTGAAATCATTTCATTCAGCCCTGGTGGTATATTTGCATCAAGCTTAAGCTGCCATAAAATTTCTTTCTCTTCTAATTTAAGGGTAGATGGACCTCCCCTCTCAGTATTATGAACACAATCAATAATCACAAACTGAAAAGTGTGACCAGGGTTTTGTATAACATGTCTAGCCAAAGCATTAAGGGGGTTCTGCTTGTTGATGGCATAAATGTGTTCACGAACACGATTCTTGAAACTTCTATCTGTTTTGCCCACATAAAATGATTTACAAAGGGCACAGATTCCCAAATAAATCACCCCTTTAGAATTGCAACTGAATTTATTATTAATGTAAATCCTATGTTTCCTTATTTGAATGAAACTAGCAGTTTTAATATATTTACACCAAGAGCAAGATTCACATTTATACATTCCACAGTGGGGCTTATAAGTGGAAGTACCCCCTTGTTCCAAAATCTCCTTCAAGTTCAAACCCCGTCTATAAGTAAATCTTGGTTCTGGTGCAACAATTTTATTAATTTCCACATCATTAAGTAAGAAACACCAATTTTTCTCAAAAATGTGATGTTATGTGATCCTATCTCGCCTACATTCTGACTGATGGGTTCGGAGCCGATCCCTCGGCTCCGACTCGGCACGCTTATGCCAAAGAGCGAAGTCTCTTATTGGCTGAGCTTACTATATCCCAGGATGCACCACTACCAGTCCCCCAGATCTCGTTTGCCGCTAACTAGCGAAGACGTGGTCTCGAGCTGGCTGAGCTGTGTAGTAATTTTTACTTACTTTTTTCTGTCAGAAAATTGCTTTTCCTGTCATAAAAAGCTGTTTTAACGGCTACTCTGTGCTTTGTGTAGTGATTGAAGTTTTTTTGTGAAAACTTGTTGAGTGATTGGGCGTTGTTTCTGATTCAGGCCTCCTTTATCTGTAGGGCCTTTCCCGGTCAGTTAACCCCACTCAAACTTTTGGGATTTCAGATCCCCTTGAGTTTCTTGTTGTTCGGATTGTTAAACCGGCAGTTCTAAACTGATTTTTGTAGAGTCGGTTAAGTAAAGTTAAATTAGGATTGTGTGTTCTTGCTGTCAGAAAATTACTGCATTTTTGGTCATAATGTCTCAAAATCCTAGGCCTTCGGGCTTCAAAAAATGCACTAAATGTAATTTTAAAATGTCAATCACAGATGACCACTCTCTCTGTGTTTATTGTTTGGGTGCAAAACATTTACAGGAGTCATGCAGCGTGTGTCACGCTTTTTCCTCTAGGGTCCTCCAGGAGAGGAAAAATAAGCTTATTCTTAAAGGCTTAATCAAACCCTCCTTCGAAGAAGCTCTAGCATCCTCTCCTTCTCCAACCAAAAAGAAGAAGGCGTCGGCTCCGACCAGTCCGTCGGATCCGGCCGCCAAAAGACATAGGCAGGCTTATCCTTCGGCTCCAAGGACTTCGGAGCCGAGGGCGGAACGGTCTGCCTCAATGCCACCAGTCTCGACTCCTCGGACTTCGGAGCCGATGGCTGGGGCATCGAGAGGCGGGTCACCTTCGTCGGCTCCACTGGTCTCGGAGCCGACTAGGGTTGCCCGCTCAGACACTTCTTCCTCGGCGCCGAAGTCCTCCTCGGCACCGATGGAAACTACTGCGGGTATTCCCTCGGCGCCGATAATCATCGAGTCGCCTCGGAGCCGGTCCCCTAGTCCTTTGGGGCCGTTGGAGAGGTCTTCTCGAACCCGTTCAGTATCCTCTAAGTCCTCGAGGATGTCGGATTCGGATATAGACAGGGTGCTCCAAAGACTGTTCCAGTCCCCAGTCTTTCAAAAATTTGTTTCGGCTCCGACCCAGTTGGCTTTGGAGCCGATAGCCCATGCCCATCCCATGGCTGTTCCTCCTCCGACCGCTTCGGCTCCGTCGGAGCAGATGCTGTTGGAGCCGGTGGAGATCTTAGGGTCGGCTCCGACCCTTACTCCAACCCGGGCCCGAGTTTGGTACACGGACTTCTTCGGCTGGACCCGGGGGTGATGTTTCGGGACCTATGCTTTCGGTTCCGAGCCTCCCTCTCGGTGCTTCGGCTGCGGGATTGCCGTCTGCTATCATGGCTCCGAAGACTGGACACTCCCAGGATTCTGGGGGTCCGGCTTTCAGGGCTATGAGGAGTGCCTTGGCCAAGTCTTCGGCCATCTCTCCGGCTTTACCGGCACCTTCCCTGGGCGTGGAGACTGGGTCTTTGGCAGTTCCCCTGTCCGTAGGCAGCGGAGCCCCTGGGCCTGAGGTTACCCCCATTGGGGGTTCCCCTCCTCTTGAGGGTTCTTCGGAGTTGTCTTCGGAGGAACCCCCGAGGAAGAGATCGTGCAAGATGAAGCACGTGGACTCCCCCGAGTCTATTACATCGGACACTGATCTTGATGATGCGGAGGGGTCCCCGAAGTCGTCCTCGGATGATGTCTCATTTGCAGACATCTTAGAGATCCTCAAACAACGAGGCGGCTGGATATCCAAACCCCCCTCTGCTGATGAGTCAGTGCTCCTCAAGGCCTTTGGGGCTCAGCCCTCCGCCTCCTGGGTGTCTCCGCCCTTCGACGAGCTTCTGGATTTAGTTTGTCGAAGGGCGTGGGAACATCCGGATACCGTGGAACCAGTCCCTTCTCGTCCTAATAAATTTTTGTCTGCCCCACCCGAGAAGGAGTTCCTCACTAAAGGCGTGGCTGTAGATGCCATGGTGGTGGCATCTGCTACACAACAGGGCGTGGCAGAGGCTTCAACGTCCGTCCATCCTCCTAATAAGGAGTCTAGGAGCATGGACAGGTGGAAGCGCACCCTGACTTCAGCGGCCTTTACTTTAAGGTCTCTGAATTATTTGGCACATTTTACCAGGCTTCAGAGGGATCTGGTCAAGGAGCTGTCAGATTCCCTCTCGGGTAACCTACCTGAGCAGCTAGCCCAGTCGGTTAGCTCTCAGTTGGCTATCCTTACGTCAATTTCTAACTCGTCCATGAGGCTCATTTCCTATGCGGCCGAAGGCGGGTAGAGCGGCAGGCACAGGCGTGGCTCTCGGAGACAAGCCTGGCTCCGCTGTGTCAGTTCTTGGAGGCCTTCAAGTCTTCCTTCGCCGACGCTCCCTTTGATGGGTCCTCTTTGTTTGGACCCAAGGTTAAAGACACCCTTACCCGCTGTGAGCAAGAGGGAAAAACTTTATCTGCCGTAGGTGCCCGTTATTCCACTCCCTTTCGGCCTTATCCCAAGGCCAAAGGAGGGGGGAAGATGTGGTTCTGGAAATCACGTAAGTTTTTCCCTCAACAGCAGGAAGATTCCCCTTCCAGAGGCAGAGGACGGGGAAATTTTTCTGGGAGATGCCGTCCCAGAGGCGGCAGAGGGCCCCGCAATTCTGGAGACCGCGAGTCCTTTCGTGGCTCTTCAGCCTCCCACACATCATGAGGGATTGCCCGGCTGTGCTGCTCCGGAGCCAGTCGGGTGTCGTCTTGCCAAGCACCTAAAAGCCTGGGAGTCAATCACTCAGGACAGATGGGTGCTTCGGATCATTGCCGGAGGTTACACCATCCCATTCACATACTCACCACCACCATCCAAAAAAATCCCGGACCCACCACCCAGTCAAAGGGAAATTGCAGCCGCAGAAGCTTTAAAGCTGCTAGAAAAAGGAGTCATCCAACCGGTCCCCACAGACCAGATCGGATCCGGAAATTACTCCAGGTTTTTTTTAGTGCCAAAAAAGACAGGGGACCTGAAACCAATATTGGATCTCAGCAGACTGAACCAATCCGTCACGAAATCCAAATTCCGAATGGTCACATTACAATCCATTCTCCCGTTGTTGGAGAAGGATGTTTGGATGTGCTCCATAGACCTCAAGGACGCCTATTATCACATACCGATACATCAGGCGTCCAGGAGGTATCTGCGCTTCAGCCTGGGAGTCAGTCATTACCAATTTTGTGCTCTGCCCTTTGGTCTCACCACAGCCCCCAGGGTGTTCACCAAGTGTTTGGCAGTAGTGACGGCTCACCTGAGAAGTCTTGGATTCCAAGTGTTTCCCTATCTGGACGACTGGCTCCTGACTGCCACCACCAGGCATCTACTAATGGACAACCTCAAAGCCACCATCTCCTGGGTGCTACCCTGGGGATTACATTCAATTGGTCAAAGTCTGTCTTGCTGCCCTCTCAGCGCATAAGGTTCATAGGAGCAGAGATAGACTCAAAATTGATGCGCGTTTTCTTCCTGCGAAAGGATCCAAACTTTACAGGGCCAAGTTCAAGCTCTGATTTCAAGATCCAAAGCCCCAGCCAGGATGGTTCTACAAGTTTTAGGTTCAATGTCTGCCACGGTTCTTTTAGTTCCTCTGGCAAGATTGCACATGAGGATTCTTCAGTGGCTATTGTCAACTCAATGGTCCTTTCAGGATCTTCCCTCAATCATCACATCATGATTACGGAAACATGCAAACGGGACCTTCGCTGGTGGCTTCAGACATCCAATCTAAATCAAGGAAGCCCCTTTGTTATTCCCTCTCCAGTGGTTACCCTGACGACAGATGCCTCCCAGATAGGGTGGGGGGGGCATTGTCTGGGCAGGTTAGTTCAGGGCTCTTGGCTTCCAGATCAAGCACTTCTCCACATCAATGTGTTGGAGATGAGGGCTGTACTTCTATCCCTACAGGCCTTACACAAGTTTCTTCCTCAGGGCATCATCGCCATCCACACAGACAACATGTCGGTGGTCTAGTATCTGAACAAACAAGGAGGGACCAGATCTTACCCCTTTGCAGAGAGGCCATGAGGGTGTGGGAATGGGCTGTAGCTACCAACCGCTTCTTGGTAGCGACCCACATTCCGGGCAAATCAAATTTATTGGCAAACAAATTGAGCAGGACAATTCTCTCCCCCCACGAGTGGCCCCTAAACGAAACAGTAGCAGCTCAGGTTTTCAGGAGATGGGGACGCCGTGCTGCGATCTATTTGCAACACCACTAAACACAGTGCAAAGGTTCTTCTCCTTGACCCCACATCAAGGGAAGCAGCTATGGATGCTCTAGCACAACCTTGGCCAACAGGGCTACTTTATGCCTTTCCTCCGATACCACTTCTCTCCAAAGTCATTCAAAAGCTTCTCAATTGGGGTCCACAATGATACTGATTGCTCCATACTGGCCTCGTCAGGTATGGTTTCCTACCTGAAGAAACATGCGGTGGACGATCCTTGGGCGTTAGATCTAACTCCGGATCTGCTAATCCATCAGTCGGGACAACAGCATCAGTCCCTACGCTCCTTGAAGTTGACAGCCTGGCTCCTCCACTTCCGACTTTAGTCAGAAGTCACACATTAGACCCGGAAGTTATTCACATTTTATCTTCAGCCCACAAACCCACCACTAACAAATTGTACCTCAGTAAGTGGAAGAGGTTTGCTATCTGGGCTCAACTCAGGGGCTTAGACCCTATCACTGCTCCGATCCCGGAAGTTTTGAAATTTTTAACATCCCTGTTTAATCAAGGATCTTCTGTCTCTACTATTAAAGTACAACTGGCGGCTATCTCTAAATTCCACGAATCTATGGATCCTCCATTGATGAGCAGCAGATTATGCAAGACTTTTATTAAAGGTGCGGGCCTGTTAAGACCCCCAGTTTTTCATCCTGCGCCTCCGTGGGATCTTGATTTGGTGCTTCGTGCATTAACATCTTCCCCTTTCGAACCTGCTGCTACATGTGAGTTGAAATATCTGTCTTGGAAAACTGCCTTCTTAGTTGCAATTACTTCTGCAAGAAGAGTCTCAGAGCTTCAAGCCCTATCTATTAAACCACCGTACTTGATTTTCCACAAGGATAGAGTATCACTTAGGCCTAATCCATCCTTTGTCCCAAAGGTCTGTTCTAATCTCTGTCTTCAACAATCTCTAGAGCTACCAGTTTTCTTCCCAAAATTCTCCAATGATGCAGAATACACTCTCCATAAATTGGATGTTCACAGGCAATTGCGCTTCTATTTAGACAGGACTCGGCAATTTCGAGTTTGTGTCCTTCTCAGACAATAAATTGGGTAAAACCATTACAAAAGCTACTATCTCCAAATGGATTAGAGATTGTATAACTCAGGCTTATTCTTCTTCGAATAAGCAACTTACAACATCTATCAAAGCTCACTCTACCAGAGCTATGGCAACTTCTATAGCTTTTCATTCCAAACTTGCTATATCGGAGATTTGTGCTGCGGCTACTTGGTCAAATCCGCACACTTTCATTTCCCACTATAAATTGGATGTGGCATCTAAAGGGCGAGCATCATTTGGTTCCACGGTACTCAGGAGTGTTTTCCAGTGAGCCACCCAGGATTCAGGTGCTAGGGACGCTGTCCCATCAGTCAGAATGTAGGCGAGATAGGATCACATAACATCTTTTAGTTATGTACTCACCATAACTTCAGATGTTTGGGATCCATCTCGCCTACATTCCTAATACCCACCCTCCTTCCCCCTGCCTTGGAGATCAGAAGAGATTGAACGGTTTTGAGTTCTACTGTTTATCTTGTTTCATCTGACGATGTTATATAATCAGTGCGTGCATGTGTGCATGTATGCGGACAAACTAGATCTGGGGGACTGGTAGTGGTGCATCCTGGGATATAGTAAGCTCAGCCAATAAGAGACTTCGCTCTTTGGCATAAGCGTGCCGAGTCGGAGCCGAGGGATCGGCTCCGAACCCATCAGTCAGAATGTAGGCGAGATGGATCCCAAACATCTGAAGTTATGGTGAGTACATAACTAAAAGTTTCAGACTTCCAACCCCTTGAAAGAAAGTAGTAATGAAATTAGAAAGTAAACATTCAGAACTTTTCTCCTCATTGTATACTGGACCTGGATTATTTAATTCTAACCCTAAGCGTTCATTTATATCAAATTCAACACTAGGATTAGATTTGTTAACCGATAACAAGGGAAGAAAGTCACCATTATATCTTTTCCTGGTAACTTCTTCTATCAAATCATTCAATAATTTCTCCGGATATTCTCTTTTCCTAAACATCCCCTTCAAGATGTCACATTCTTCATGGAACTCAGAATCTAAACTGGTCATCCTGGATGCCCTCACAAGTTGCCCCTTCACTTTGCCCCTCTTTTGGTGATAGGGGTGGCAACTTGAAAAATGGAGGAAGGAATTAGAATATGTTGATTTTCTAAATATTCTAGACTTAATATATTTAGAAGTCAAATCCTTCTTTAAAGAAACATCCAGGAATTAAATGTTATCACAACTAAACTCCCAGGTAAATTTTAAAAAAATTGGTCTTACTCACTACAGATTCAATCAGGGATTCCACCGAAGTCCTATCACCTCTCCATAAGATAAAAATATCATCCAGGTATCTGGTGTACCAGATAGCATTTTGGATGTAAACAGGATCGGTGAATAGAAATTTGTTCTCCCAGAAGGCCATTACCATGTTGGCAAAGGTGGCCCCACACGGTGAACCCATCGCCACCCCTGACTTCTGTAAATAAATCTTTTTATTAAAAAGGAAGTAATTGTTTTTCAGTACAACATCCAACAGATATATAATGTTGTCAATTTCTTCATAATCAACTTGTTTGTATATTAGAAAGTCCCTAACCCAGTCACACCCAATATCATGAGGTATGGATGTGTACAAATCACAGACATCAATAGTAAGGAAATTATTTTGATTGTCAAAGGGAATCCCATTAATGGCTTTCAAAAAAGCCCATGAATCCTTACAGACTTGATGTTCACTTTTCAAAATCTTTTGCAACTTGATGTCAATAAATTTGACACAACCAAAAGTGATTGATTGACGGCCATCAATAATAGGCCGAAAGGGTGGTTTTTGAATATTTTTGTGGATTTTGGGTAATCCAAACAAGCATGGGGTTAAAGGAAAGGATATATCCAAGTATCTAAAGGTATCCATTTCAATACGGCCATCTATGAATAAGTCTCTAATAAAACCAGAAACTTTACGAATTGCCCCATTCATCTCATTCAGAGATACTTCTAGGTAGGAATCAGTTTCCAACAATTCATTCAAACTACTGATATAGTCATCTCTATCCATGAATACCAGACCCCCTCCCTTATCCGGTCTCATGATTCTGACATCAGTAAATTTCAAACTTGCAAGAGCATCCCTTTCTTCCCTAGTTAGATTAATATCCTTGGGCTTCAAAGGAGCTTCAGCTAAATTCCTGATGTCATTCTCACAAACTTTTTCAAATAAAGCTAAGGTAGGATGCAAAATGGGGTTAAATGTACTTGGTATCCTCAATTCTGTACCAGGATTTACAGAATGCTGGTTGTTGAATAATGAATTTAAATTTAACTTCCTTGTAAAGATTTTTAAATCCACCAATGCTTTTTCCACCTTAAAATGGGTAGAAGGAACAAATGTCAAACCTTTAGCCAAGATATCAGTTAAACTTAATTCAGGTAGAAAAGAAGAGTAGTTAAAGATTTTAAAATCCCCTGTAGAATTAAATAAAACAGAAGGGACATTGTTAGTACCTAAACACAATTCAGGCCCTAGCGTTTCCTCCTGTTGTCCTTCCTCTTCTTCCACTGTCCCTGATTCCTGTTCTGATAGGGCTGTTGTTTCTGAATGGTCCCCGAGGGTATTTGAAAATCCCCCTCCCCCTCAAAGAAGTCAGCATCATCGTTTTGATTATTAAAAGATGGTTTTCTAGATTTACTAGCGATACGTTCACTTCTCCTAATAGCTGGGGTAGGGTTAGCATTCTGGTTTGAATTATTACTAATACCCTCATTAACATTGTCACAAAATGAAACATTGTTCACATTAATATTTGTTTTTAACCTATTATTCCCCACTGGTGGAGGTGGTGGGTAGGGTGAGCCCTTCTCATAAACATCATGGTCCCTTTTAAGTTTCTTTCTTTTATTTTCTTGTATTTTCCCCAACACATTTTCCATGCTGGAAAATATTCTTAAAAAATCAAATCCGTACCTGGGAAAATTGGGATCATTCCTTATAAGGTTATCAATTTCTGCAATTTCCTTCTTCAAAAGTTCTATTTGTTCATTATAATAAATAATCAGACATTCCATATATTCAATACTGTGTTTATCGAATAAACAAGTCAGAGTTTTATAAAATGCAGAGTTAATAACAACACCCATAGGAAACTTCCATTGTCGGAGCCCCTTAGGCACCTTTTTCCTTTTAGAACATTCAGTTAAATATTGAACTTCAATTTGTAATTTTTTATATTTAAATAACTTAGCATCATAAACTTTTAACTTGTTGGAAATGTCCCCAGTATCATTGTCCAAGACAATACATTCATTTCTTCCATTATTGGAAGTATTATGTTGCATGTTAACAAAATTGTCAGGTTCTTTTAACCAGTCATCCAAACTTGGTAGGACATGAATAGTACTTACAACAGGACGGGATGAATTAGGACGCAACAAGTTTTCGTCGTTCAAATTGTTGATACCCAAATTTAACCCTGTTGAGTTAGCTTGTACAGGGTTCTCTGAAATACCTTTCGTTGTTCCTATTTCGTTAACACGACTAGAAGAAGGAAAGGAAACAGCATTCCTTTGCTGTAAGCGGGCCCCATCACTAGAAGTTTGCAATATTGTAGTTGTACGACCCGATAAAATTGACAACATTATATATCTGTTGGATGTTGTACTGAAAAACAATTACTTCCTTTTTAATAAAAAGATTTATTTACAGAAGTCAGGGGTGGCGATGGGTTCACCGTGTGGGGCCACCTTTGCCAACATGGTAATGGCCTTCTGGGAGAACAAATTTCTATTCACCGATCCTGTTTACATCCAAAATGCTATCTGGTACACCAGATACCTGGATGATATTTTTATCTTATGGAGAGGTGATAGGACTTCGGTGGAATCCCTGATTGAATCTGTAGTGAGTAAGACCAATTTTTTAAAATTTACCTGGGAGTTTAGTTGTGATAACATTTCATTCCTGGATGTTTCTTTAAAGAAGGATTTGACTTCTAAATATATTAAGTCTAGAATATTTAGAAAATCAACATATTCTAATTCCTTCCTCCATTTTTCAAGTTGCCACCCCTATCACCAAAAGAGGGGCATAGTGAAGGGGCAACTTGTGAGGGCATCCAGGATGACCAGTTTAGATTCTGAGTTCCATGAAGAATGTGAAATCTTGAAGGGGATGTTTAGGAAAAGAGAATATCCGGAGAAATTATTGAATGATTTGATAGAAGAAGTCATCAGGAAAAGATATAATGGTGACTTTCTTCCCTTGTTACCGGTTAACAAATCTAATCCTAGTGTTGAATTTAATATAAATGAACGCTTAGGGTTAGAATTAAATAATCCAGGTCCAGTATATAATGAGGAGAAAAGTTCTGAATGTTTACTTTCTAATTTCATTACTACTTTCTTTCAAGGGGTTGGAAGTCTGAAACACATTTTTGAGAAAAATTGGTGTTTCTTACTTAATGATGTGAAAATTAATAAAATTGTTGCACCAGAACCAAGATTTACTTATAGACGGGGTTTGAACTTGAAGGAGATTTTGGAACAGGGGGGTACTTCCACTTATAAGCCCCACTGTGGAATGTATAAATGTGAATCTTGTTCTTGGTGTAAATATATTAAAACTGCTAGTTTCATTCAAATAAGGAAACATAGGATTTACATTAATAATAAATTCAGTTGCAATTCTAAAGGGGTGATTTATTTTGGAATCTGTGCCCTTTGTAAATCATTTTATGTGGGCAAAACAGATAGAAGTTTCAAGAATCGTGTTCGTGAACACATTTATGCCATCAACAAGCAGAACCCCCTTAATGCTTTGGCTAGACATGTTATACAAAACCCTGGTCACAATTTTCAGTTTGTGATTACTGATTGTGTTCATAATACTGAGAGGGGAGGTCCATCTACCCTTAAATTAGAAGAGAAAGAAATTTTATGGCAGCTTAAGCTTGATGCAAATACACCACCAGGGCTGAATGAAATGATTTCAATTAAAAGTTTGTTGAAATTAAAAGCACTATTCAGGTAGTTGGTACTACTATGCATATATGTATACACATGTATGGTTTAAAAATTTTTTATAACATATATAACTTTCAATAATTATGTAGTTAATATTAAGTTATGTGGTTCTATATGTGCATTTTTTCTTTAAAAATTTAGTGTTTAATTGAATAATTGAATTTTATAATTATGACATCATAATGTATTATACTATTTAAGTAATGTAACATGATGGCTGTTTTATCTGAAGAAGTTTACAATTTGCCAGTAAACGAAAGCGCTAATTTATCTGAACAGTTGCCAGTGTGGTTTGTCTTCAATTTTGATCTGTATAGTTGCATGTCAAAAGATCATTTCTGTAAAGTGCATGTCATTGAATACTGTCATTTGGTATATTATCTACTTCTCAAAGAGGGAGGATGTAAAACATAACGTGTCCCTTTAAGAAGCATTTCCAGATGTAGGCACATGTATATGAATAGTGAGCACGTGCTGGCAGGAGTGCCATTTGGAGAGAACAGCCAGAGTGTTAGCATATGTGAGTGTGATAGTCAGTCTGTTTGTAAGTTTATTTAAGTTTAAGTTACAAAGCCTCATTCCTGATGCGTTTTGTGTGTAAGAAAGCTGCTTGAACTGAACCCACAACCACTTGTCTGTTTTATCCTGACCAGACCTGCCACAATATGGAAATCAAGAAAAGGTACAAATGGAAATTTTTATGGATGAATTAAATATGCCATAGTTAGAGGTAGATGAGGTTCGATTACTAACAGGATAGGAAAAGATGAGATAAAAATGAGCATGTATAACTGATCTACAGGACAGTCCCCAGGAATAGATGGTATTCCTGTGGAAGTTTGGAAGCTAGGAGGGAAAAAATAATAACGATCTGGAAGGTTTTGTTTAACAGTATTTTAAGAGGAGGAGAAGTACCAGCATCCTGGAAGAAGGCAGTGGTAACTGTAATACCTAAAGAGGGTAAAGATCCATTGGATCCAGCTTCCTACAGGCCCATTTCAATACTAAACCATGATCATAAAGTGTTTGTCTATAATGGCTAAAACAATGGCAAAAGTGATACCAAAATTGATAAGTAAGGATCAGTGTGGGTTTGTGGAGGGGAGGAAAGCATTTGACAATATTAACAGAATATTGATAATCTAGAGGGAAGCCGAATGTAAGAAAACACCACTGTTATTTGTGAGTCTTGATGCATAGAAAACATTTGACAGATTAGACTGGGAGTTCATGAGTAGGGCAATGGAAGCATTTGCTTTCCCTGATGCAGTTATAAAGTTGATTCTAAGTATATATGATGGATCAATGGCGAAAATTCAAGTGGATGGGGTCCTATCTGATAACATCTGCTTGAGTAGAGGAATGAGGCAGGGTTGTCCACTTTCCCATTTGTTGTTTGCATTATATTTAGAGCCATTGGCAAAGAAAATAAGGGACTCAGAATTTCAATCATATAATTGGTATGGTAGTCAGGAAAAGTTGGCTGTGTTTGCAGATGATATTATTTTATGCATGACAAAACCAGAAAGGGGATATTAGTGTTGTGGAACATTTTAAGGCAGTTTCATATCTTCTCGGGATACAAAATGAATGAAGCTAAAACAAAGGCAATAGCGGTAAATTATGTACTCACACACAGATTGGTCCAACAATATCCATATTTATGGGGACATAATAAATTGAAGTGTTTAGGAGTATAGATTAGGAATGACCCTGTTGTGGCAACTAAAGATATGTGGGAAGAGACTAAACAGAAGATGATAAAAACAATTGAGAAACTGAAAGCTTTGTTATATGAATATGGATACTAAGATGCAATTAATTAAAATGTTTTTAGTCCCTTTAGTTTTATACACAGGTCAGGCATATTTTTATCAAGCAGTTGGAGAAGCTGTGGATAGCAATTAAAAAGAGGTGAAGGATTTTATCTGGGAAGGGAAGACATCAAGGGTCAAGTGGGATAAGCTGATTCTCCCAGTAGAACAAGGCGGACTAGGATTAGCCAATTTGAGGGGTATTATAGAGCAGCACAGTTAAGGCTGTTATACATAACACAAGCAGAAAACTATAATTCAAAGTGGAAAGGAATGATGATGATACAGGGAGGAAGCTCAAGAAGTAAGGAGATATTGGGATTTTGGATACAGACTCTTAAGGAGAACAGCAAAAATTATACAGAGTATTTTATTCATAAAATAGTGTGGTGTATTCTAAGAACTAAACCAGCATGAGAATGGAGAAAAGTGATTCTGCCGATAGGGATGACTTTGGTTAGGGATACAGATAATAGGCAACGGGGGCTGGAATTTATTGTAGAAAACTAACAAAGGAACCAAGGTATTGGGGGCAAATAACTAGAAATGCAAAGGTAATACAGTGTGAAGAGGCCAAAAATTTATTTGGACTCCAGTTTAGAGACTGTCTTCCGTGTCAAGGATTGATATCAGAGTACAAGCAAAGAGAAAGAAATAAGGGGGGTCCTAAATGAAACACCAGCGCTGGTAGAGTTGTTAATAGAATCTAGAACAGACGCTGCCATTAAAAAAAGGAATAATTAATACAGCATATAAAATATTGTATGATTATTATAAGAATCAATCAGTGGAGCTTAGAAAGGATTGGGAAGACAGGTTGGATAAGCAATTCACAAAGAGACAATGGAGGAATATATGTATATCTTCCAAATATGCAACAAAGGCTAGAAGATTTAGGATCTTTGCCTGGAAGTGTTTACATAGATATTTTTATACCCCAAGTAGACTTTAAAGAACTTTTCCTCAGGTGGATAAAAAATGTTGGATGTATGACGGGCAAGAAAGAAAGACTTTAGAGATCCCATGCAGACCGCTCTGTCGAAGATGCTGGGTGAGCGGATTGAATTTACTGAGGAGATTATTTTTTTGAGCTATGATACACAATTGGAATTGCCTAGATGTAGTGAAGCCTTGCTGAGTCTAATTATGGTGGCTGCGAAAAAGGATTTACTAGAAGATAGAAATCAAAGTATAGAGCAACTTTACGAGAAGTAGTAAATATAGTAACAGAGATAAAACAACTGGAATTGGGACCTTTAGAAAAGGGAAGGAGTAAACTACATAGGAAAAAAATGGGAATTGCGGGCGCAATTATATGCAGAGAAGGAATGAGGTTTAAGAGGCAGGATTTGCATGAGCCATATAATGCTTATGTAACTGACAAATGACTGGATAGATTATAAGTGAAGTGTAATGTTTTCAGCTACAGCTGTTTCAATGATGTCTGTGATGTATAATGTGTACAACTAAAATGGTGTTAATGTTTCTTTTTCATGTATATAAATGTAAGATTGTCTGTGTCATACATGATCATTTAATAAAGATGTTTACTGAAAAAAAATCTTTTCCCACTTGGGAAGGGGGAGCAATTTGAATAGTCCTTGGGTTCACCAGGGACCCTAGGACCTCCATGAAATGAGGAAGTTGCTGTAGAGAAGGTTGAGGAATCCCTGAAAAAGGAGGGAGAGATTTCCAACACCATGAAGTAACCCTAATGGATGAGAGAAAGTGATGAGACGCTAGTTTGGAAATCAAAAGGGAAAAGTGAAGGGACTAAAGAACATGGTTTAACAGAAGAAGGGTGCAAACTGTCAAAGAGAAAGCAGGCTTATCAGATAAAGGAGGCTTCTGTGCCCCAGAAGTCTGAGAAACCTTAGCAGAGGAAACTTGCCTACCACCCTTCATGTCCTTGGAGGCCTGGCGAAGTTGCTTGCAGACAAAAACAGATCTAGAAGGAAAATTCCACTAGAACTTAGGGATGGGAGAGACAAAAAAAATGAAAGTCCTGGGAGGCTTCGCCTTTCTTTGGAAGAGACTTAAACAGGTCAGCAGCAGTCACAAAAAGATGTTTATTATCTAAAGGAGCATTTAACAAATTGGCCTTAATGTCCTCAGGCAAAGACTTGCAATGAAGCCAAGAATAATGCTTTATGACAGACCCAAAAGCTGCATCCCCGGAGGAGGCATTAACAGCATTACAGCTTCACCTGATAGTGTGGCAAGCCACTTGAGAAATAGAACTTGAAATAGATAAGACAGAAGCTTTGTCTTCAGAATCAGGAAGGTCAGAAATAACCTGATAAGCCTGAGCAATCAAGGCCAGACCAAACTTGGTCGTGTGGGTCTGGTAATTAATAGCCCTAAAGGCCAAAGTTGAAGCTGAGTAAACCTTACCAGTCCTGTCCATTGCCCTACTATCCTTATCAGAAGACAGATGTTTGTAAGAGGAGAAGAGCTTGGAAGGTTTGTCAGAAGAGAATGTCACCACAGCAGAATCATCAGAAGGCCACTTAATTAAAAATTGACAATCATTAGGGACCTTATAGAACCTATCAGGTTTCTTAGGAGCAGGAGGCTGAGAATCAGGAGACTTAGAAGCAGCCAACATAGGAGGAACTACAAATTGTTTAGGAGTATCCACCTGAATCAACTCATAATATTTCCTCTGAATGTCAGACAATTGAGAAGAATCTCACTTAAAGTATTACATCATCCTATCAATTTATGTCCCAAAGAATCAAGGCTAATAAAGTCTTCCTCATCAGAACCAGAAGCCAAAGGCTAAGTTATCTGTGAAGAGTAGGGCAAGGACCCCTCATCCGACTCTGAATCCTCATCCCTAGGCCATTTAGAAGGGGTAGAGGTCCAACGTGGAGCAGGCACCAAAACCCCTTGAGGAGGCTTCAGGGCTGTCAGAGCAGAAAACAAGCCCTGAGTAAATTCTTGCCAATCCCTTTGAGTATCCTTAGGACAGACCAAAGTATGCTTTGTCTTTTCTTGGAAGGGATTTCAGCCCTAACAAATAACAGAGATTCTGGTCCTTGGTGAGATTCAGTAAGAGTACCCAGAACCTCCTCCTTGTCCACTATTTGTAGAATCCCTGTAGGGCCTTCCCATACAATCAACCATGGTTCCCCCTCAATGTCTGGAGCAGACGCCTGCAAAGCCTCATAGGATGTGTGAAAAGATAGGTCTGTGCTGGCCTCTTACAAGGTCGTGGCAGAGAAATCCAATGTAGATGCCAAACGACTTACAGAGCTATTACCTGCCTCTAGAGGGATGTCCATTGGACAGCTAAAGAATCTGACCAAAATTACTTGCCCTACTTCTTACCTAGCAGGAGTATCTTGATGTTAATGGATTCTGCCATGTTACCCCTGACTAATTGTTTAAGCCATTAGTTTTCAAATTAAATGGCCAGGGAAGACAAATGCCTTCTTAGTATCTTACGCACAAATGTCATACATATAGTACAAGAGTTATAGTCGTGGGAAGCTCCCAAACAAAAGAGAGACTGTTTGTGATGATCCTTATGGGAAAATCAGATTCCCACACTGACATTTTCCCTTCTTGAATGGCATAAACTCTTAAGTAAGTGAAACACAAGACCAAAGAATAGAAAATAAAAACAACCTCCAAAGGTGCAGTTATTTGAAGGCTAGCTATTCAGCACAGCAGCAAGGTGTTCAGACCAACAAGCAGTAATGGCATTCATACTGGTAGCAAAGACTTTCTAGGTAACTGCATCCACACATCACTTTTATATCCTACATCCTGTGCCAGGAGCATGTGTGAAGTACGATGCATACAAGATCACAAGGCCTTGGTATACTGCCAAATGTTGGGCTGCCCTGTACGGGAGATTGCTCTAGTAAAGAATACTGCAAGAGTGATATGGAAGGATTTGTATTATTACCATTTGGCAAAAACAGCTGGAAAAGGATACCCACAGTCCCTTTGACATGGGAAAGTTTGTGTATGTTTGTTACTACAAAGTGGCCCTTATTAGGTTTGCAAGACAATAAGGTAGCCTTTGGTTTAGAAGCGAATAGGAACTTTAATGGGGCAAAAATAAGCAACCTTTGGACAAATTTGAGTTATTTCACTAAAAAATATTGAAATATATTATTCTGTAAGGAGGACTTCACACAGTGACTTAATAAACACTTATGTTGAGTGTTCTGCCATCTTACTTGAATTTCTAAATGAAACAAATGTCTCATTAAAATTATTAAAATGCATAGGCAGCCACCAAAAGTTCTGCAGTTTAGAGTCTGTAAAAACCAGCTGCTACAGTACTTATTCAGGTCCAAGTAAGAATATAAACAGTAGTTTACTTTTCTGTGCAGTGAAAATTGTGCAAAAGTAGTTTCTGTAGTTCCATCAATATCAAAGTTTCAGGCACAGTCACACAGTGTCTTATTTACTTGTACCAGTGCAAGAGTTATTTTTCAAATTCTTACCATAGCTCCCAGAAAATGCTAACAGTTGCTGCTTTTTTCCATGACAGAGTGGCAAGAACTGCTTAGTTGGTGGCCTCTCCTATGTTAGAATCTCGCACCGTTTGAAAATGAGAGCCCCAACGCCACTCTTTTTTCTTAATTTCTCAAAGTCTTTTGGGTTTCTATTACCATGGCAGGAATGGATCCCATTCCTAAGTCAAAGTATTATTAAAGTTCATGAAATTAATATTGTTTCAATCTTTGATATTAGCTGGAAGTGCTCTTAGCAGCACGTGAAATGTGCCCAGAACTGACTCCTGCAATTCATATGGAGTTACATGTATTGGTAACTTATCTAATTATGATTGTAAATTATTTTTATAAGACCCACTGCTGCTACTATTGAAACTGTCTGGGTATCCTTCTTCCACATTGCCTCGGTTCTGCCTGCAAAACCTGGTATTTTATGCCTGTTTGCCTCTGTATGTAAGACGCTGTAGTCCCTGGGTGTAGCAATTTCAATAATCAGTGCTACCATTTTCTTCTGTTCATGGACTACTGTATCTGGTTTTCTTGCATGTATTTTTTGAACAGTTGATAATGGGTGATCCCATGTGATACAAACTTTATCATTTTCTGTAATGCATTGTGGTTCATGTTTCCAATGTTTTTCAGCTACTTCAATATTGTAATGTTTGCACAATCCCCAATGAAACAGTCTTGTCACATTACTCTGCCTTTCAGTATACAGTCCTTCTGCCATTACTATAGCACAACTAGCTACCAGATGTGTGCAACTGTTTCCAATTCTGTTTTGCAAAATCTACATTTGTCTGTTTCTCCCACATGTTCAATGGACTTTGTAAACCAACATGTGCATTGTCCATTAGCTTGGGCTGCCAATGTTAATCTTTCATCTTTTGGTTTATATTCACCTCTCCTTAACCGTTCCTCTGTTCGATCCTGAGTGGCATGTGGTTGTTCTAAGAATTTTCTGTACTTGCAACTATATTTATACACTTTCCACATTTCTTGCCTTCTCATCTGATCCTTCACCTAATATTCTTTCTTTTGTTTTTGTTTTTTTGGCACATTCAGTTGCTGTCTGATTTTTATCTACTTCTGGTTTGATTTTCGTTTCCCGCTTGACACCAATGTGCTTCTGCTAAACTAAAGAGGGAGGTTATCTTAGACTTATTCTTATCTTTTTTTTTTTGTTTCCCATGTCCATATTTCTTCTTCAGATGTCTCCTGCTCCTCCTGTTTCTCCTTACTGGGGAACTTGTTTGTTCCATCAGGTTGTGATATAACCTAAATTAGACTTTCTACTGTAAATCCTTCACTTTGCAGGTATTCCATAGTTCATTTTCTATTCTTTCAATTTCTGCTTTACTAATCTTCTGTTCTAAGTTCTGTGATCCTATTTTTATATTGTGAAATCTTCTGTATCTGGATGCCTTTGCCTGTATTTCACTTTAAATATCGTTGGAGCTGCTTTTTTTAATTGAGTAATTTGACTTTCTCCTTTGTGCAAATATTTCACCAGATCAGATTTGTCTTTGTTTCCCAGGCCCATATTTCTTTTTTATACCTTTCAAAAATTTCTAGATTTTGATCTTTATATTTTTGCACTTCCTCGATCTCTTCTTTTTCCAAATGGCCCAAGATTTCTTGGCCTACGTAATGTTTTACATAAATCTGTTGTATTAATGAACACAAATTTGCATTTGAAGCTTTTGACAGTTTTTCTTGCGCAAGTATTTTTCTTTCCTCTAATTTCTCTCTTAATCTTTTTGTATATCTTCTGTCCAGAAATTTTGGGTTTCTTGTATGTTAGTAACAATACATAATTTCTTTCTTATCCTCACTAGTTCACTGTATCATCTTTATGGCTCTTTTTTGGCCTGTCAGTTATTGTGATTTTGTGAACTACTACTTCCCTTTACAACAGGGAGGCCGTCCTCTCCCTGAGCCTATCCTGGCCCCATTGTAGGAATGTCTCCATTCCATGTCTTATGGATTCCACACTGTCATTTTTTCCAGTCCTGGCACCAGTGCACCTACCAGGATTGGGCAGTTTTGTATCTTGGGACTTGTGCACCCAGCTGTCTTTTTTATTTTTCAGCCTACTTCTGTTCATGAGGTATGCTGTATAAAATACAGTTTGTATATCAGTATGTTGTCTTGGTGAGTTTTTATAAAAAAACAGGGTCCACCTCATGAAGGTACTCACCAAAAGTTGAGGATGAATTCACTTCCAGCAATAATACTCTCCTTTGCTTGCTGATTTTATCATCTCTCCATTCAGATCCCTAACAGCTGCTACTTTTTTTCCACAACAGTGTAGCAAGAACAGCTTAACTGGTGGCCTCTCTTATGTAGGAATCTCACAAAGTTTAAAAGTGAGAACCCCAGTTCCAGCTATGTAAGGGCTTTTCGGATATTATAGTTTTTATTTAGTATGCTTAGTAAACCATAGAAATTTCAAGACTCATGGAGGCTTAACAAAGTAGTTCTGAAATACCATCAGTTTGCATACGTTACCCTGTGTTTTATCTTATTTTCTCATCCCAGTCCTGACCCAGGGGGATTGAGTGACTGCTGGGGGCCAGAAGATGGACCAAAGGCTAAACATTAGAGTTTCCATACTGTGTTCTTGCCTGATATTTAAAAAAGAAAAAAAAAAGAGCTAAAAGGCGACAAGCTGGAAAAAAAAAAGAAAACAGTGTAATAAGCCATGCAATCAGTGTTTGTGCTGTGCTGTGTAGGTAAGAGAAGCATGCTCAGTTACTTCCCAACAAGCAATACCTCTAGCTGATAAATGCCCAGTTGATGGCCAGGCACTTCTGTCTGGTATACTAAACCTGTTGCAGGTTCAGCTTCCTGCTTACGTAACTGAGAAAATGTTGTTCACCATCTGTGCCTAGAACAGAAGCATCCATCTTTACCACAAATTCTCTGGAGAAGTACAATTTAATCTGTATGAGGTCAGAAGTCCACTTGACTTTCAGTGGTTCATTAACTTTTGTAAGGTCCATTGACAAATTTGGTAGGGTGGCAAAATGAGAAATGAATTTCCAGTAATGTCTGGATGGACCAAGAAAACTTCTGACTTGCTTCTTTTTAATGCTTTTATTACATTATCAGGCTCATATATATATTAATACAAAAGAAAACAAGTCATAATAACATTTGTAATACTCATGCATTATACATTACATACATGTTTCCTTTCTTTTGGATAATTATTAACTCCATCTTTACATACATTGATCATTTCTTAGTTTCCCATAAGTCTCACTCCTCTTCCTGAACATTACTTTGCATGCATTGTTCACACAAATTTCATTTATTTCAATGTAATTTGCTTGTTTCCCTTTTCTAAAGATTCCATCTCTAGTCCTTGTATCTCCTTTTAAGTATTCAATTATTCGGTTACAATTGTTTTAGATTTTGTTTTCCTTTTTCCTAGTAATTGCTTTTTGGCAACTAATAGCATTAAACTTGTTTAGGCCTTACTGTATATAGGCAGTTCAGATCCTAGGTCCCTGTGTAAAAGAATAATTTCCTAAGTTACAGCCATTTGAACCCCCATTTTTGACATACTCTGTAAGGAATTTTTTAAATCTGTCAACTTGTTACACTCCCAGAAAACATGTTCCCAGTTACCTCTCTCTCTTTTCCATCACATTTCCACCATTTGGTATATATACCTGAGGAAAAAATTTCTGAAATCTGCTTGAAGTACAAAAATACTTATGTAGACACTTTCAAGCAAAGAACTTTGTTGTCCCTTGTAAATTACTTTTCCAGTCTCATTTTCCAATGTTTTTTAAGTGCCTCTGATTGATTGTAATTATCACACAGTATTTTATGTGCTCTAGTAATTGTCCCTTTTAACTGCAGCTTTTGTTCTAGACTAAACTCAAAACTCAACCAGAACTGTTTTTTTCTATTAGCACTCACATATTCCTTTCTGTTTTCCTATACTCTGATAACAATCCATGACAGAGAAGGCAGTATTTATCTTGCAGTCCAAACTTCTAGTTGACATAATTCCGTTCTATTACCTTCTCTCTCTCTCTAGTTATTTGCTGCCAGTACTTGGTTCCTTTGCCAGTTTTCTCCAGTAGATTCCTCCTCTGTTGCCTGTTTTCTATACCCCTAATTGCTGTCATCCCAAATGGCAAAATCGTTTTCCATTACCCTGTTAGCTTAGTTCTTAGAATACTTTCTTCAACTTTATGAATAATGACAACCATACAGAATATCATATTCTCCTTAAGGACCTGCATCTAGAATCCTACTCTTTCCTTATTTCTCAAACTTCCCTCGCTTTATCTTTCCTTTCCATTCTGATTTTTAATGTTGAGTTTGCATTATGTATATAAGGCTTAACTGTTTAGCTCTAAGGTATTTGTTCAAATCGGGTACCACATTGTTCAGTAGGAAGGATCAACTTATTCAACTTAACTCTTCCCCTCCCAAATAATTCCTTCAACTCTTAATTATTGTCCACAACTTCCCCTCTAGTTTATAACGACATGCCTGACCAGAATATGTAAATTAAAGGGGCTAAAAACATTTTCACTACTTTTATCTTGAATATTCATATCCATAACCAAGAACTTCCACTTTTTCAGTTTTTGTATTGTCTTTTGTTTAGTCTCTTACCTTATATCCTTAGCTATTGTTACAGAATCTTTTTTAATCCATTCACCAACATAAGTACTTCATCTTATCATGTCCCAATAAATATGGGTATTGCTGAGCCTATTTTGTGTGGGTATATAGTTACCACTATAGCCTTTGATTTATTTTCTTTAATTTTATATTCTCAAAATATTTGAAACTGTCTTGTAATATTCCAAAACACCAAATTGCCCCTTCCTGGATTTGTCAAGTACAAAAATAAATCTAAATTTTCTTGATTGCCATACTAGTTATATCCTTGAATTCATGAGCCCTTTGTTTTCTTTGCTAGTGGCTCTGAATCTAAAACAAATAAAGGGGAAAGAAGTCACCAAATACAGCTTGTCAGAGAAAAAACCCTCCCACTGTAATTCTTGCCTCTGACCCTTCATATACCCTAATCAGCATTATTAATCTCTAGGGGAATGCAAATGCTACCATTGCTTTACCCATAAAATTTTGGCTGAGTCTGTTAAGTGCTTTATCTGCATCAAGACCCACAAACAACAGTGGCATTTTCTTATATCCTGTTTACACCTGGAACATAATTGTTTTATTAATGTTTTCAAATCCTTGCCTTCCCTCTGCAAAACCATATTTCTGTGTTTTGGCAGCATCTTTGCCATTCACTTAACTAGTGTAAGCAATTTATAATCACAGTTTAAAATTGAAATGGGTCTATATGAAGCTGGATCTGATGGGTCTTTACCCTCTTTGCCTAATATAGCCACCACAGCTCCCCTCCTAGATGCTGGTGGTCCCTCCTCCTTTTAGTATCCTGTTAAACATAACCTTCCAGGTCTTTATCACTTTTCCCTCATAACATCTAAACTTCAATAGGAGTACAGTCTGTTCCTGGAGACTTTCTTGTTGATTGATTATACTTCACCATTCGTTTCTCATCTCTTCCTATTTTAGGTATAAAATGTTGAGCCTTATCTTCCTCAAACCTTGGCATAAGTAAGTCTTCCATACATATTTCCTTTTGTGCCTTTCCTTGGTTTCCAAATTCCTGTGCTTTATAAAAATCTTCATAAAATTTCCAAAATCTCTCTAATACCTTTTATAGGATCTGTAGTTATTTTTCTTGTTATAGGTTCTCTTTAGTTTGGCAGCAACCTTTTTTTACTTTTTTTGCTTAAGTCATTGTGTTAAAGGTTTTCATGGTCTGGAGATGTTATTAAAAATTGTTGTTTAACAGCAGCCTTTATAAACTCTTGCATATTATCCGAATATTCCCTTATTTTCCCATTAGCACTTTGCAGCTGCTCCTCTTCTTTTCCTGTCAGATTCCCCTTATTCAGTAATGCTTTTTTCCTAAACAGTAGCTGCTTTATTAATATTTCGTATTCTAAGCAATCAGTGTGAATCACATAAGTAATGTATTTCTTTCTTCTGTTAGATGGCCAATTTAAGTCTCATCTTTAGCATGTATGCTTAATATTTTTACATTAAGCTCAACCCAAAACTGGAAATTACATACATCATAAAACTTTTAATGCATTATTTTTCATGGTTTACATTATCTTGTTATACTGTACCTTCCTCTTCCTCCTTTCCCCTTCCCCGAACAGTCTCAGACCCCTTGTTCCTTCAGTTTTCTTTGTTTATCCCCTGAATCGAATTTTATGACTGTGGTGCTCCCTGTAGTTTATTTTCCCAGAAATGTTATTTTTTGTTTAGAACACCTGGTGTATAGTTTAATCTCTCTCTCTTTCATTTCTTTTAACTTCCTCAATTAGTTGTTTAACCTCCCCTATGTTAGATTCTTGGTTTGTCTTACATTTTCTTGTTACAGCCTTTTTTGCTCCTGTCAAGATCAGTGCTACCAAAGCTTTGACAAAATGTGTTTCCTTTGGTGAACCCAATTCAGATAGAATGTAATCTGTCCCATGAACCAATCTCCTAGTTCTCCAATTTTTTAAGATCCTCTTTGATTTTCTAATGATCAAAAAATGTGTTTGCATTCTCTTTTTATGTTTCTATCACTCCTCCAACACATCTCACTCACTTCCATATATATCCTGTGCAGACTGTCTGGTATATAAAAATATTTGTACAGACTTTTCCACACAAATATTATACATTTTTTGGATTTTGTTGCCTTTGCGGGAGTTATACAGATATCCTTCCAGTTACACTCAGTCATTTCCAGTCCCTGTCTTTCCTGTGATTCTCTAAATTGCACCCTCTCTTTCTAGACAATTTTTAGCATTGTCTTGTAAATTCTACTCACCAAGCTGTTATACTGAGCTTCAGTTGTTCTTACCTCTGTTAATATTTCTATTAAGTTTGACTTCTCTAAATTTTTTCTGAGTTTGTCTGTCATATTTCAGTAGAATATAATTTACTCCCCTGTATTTCATTAACTTCGTTGTTTGGATCTGCATTTTATCTCTAAATTTTCTCCAGTCTAATTTTTCTTGTCCTTGCCTTATCTGCCCCAGTAGTAAACATTTCTGCCACCACCAATCCCCCTAGTGCTTCTTTGTGCATGGCAGCTTGTAGTTTAATTAATCATATAGGCCAAACTTCAGTTTTATTCTTTATATTTCTAGCTTCTGGAAATTCCTAATACTTTCCCATACTTCTGCCCTAATGTTGGCCCTTTCTCTCTGTTTTACTAGTGCATGCAACCAAAGGCTCAATCATTATGCTAACACAACTTTCACCACTTTGTTTTAACATCATTCTTTTCCATTTTGCCATGTATTCTGGATGCTGTAGGTGATGCACAACAGTGAAGCTATTATTAGTATATTATTCCTTAAGTGCAGCACTGATGAACTCCATTTTCTCTTAGTAATATTATTTCTTGCGCACTTCACTTTGGGTGTTTTTCTCACCAAATATACCTCATTAAGTCATTCCTTAGACTAATTATCTATTTTTTTACCAGGGTCATAAATGAATGCTTGTGATGGTTTTGCAATGTTTCAATATTTGTCAGCCCCTCTAAATAATTCCTATCACTTCTTTTCTGTATCTCTTTCTCTTTAATTTCTATTTTATTTTTAAATTTCCATTTTCACTTGATCTCACTTACTAGCTATCTCTTCTGAAAAAAAAGTCTGTATCCCTTAATAACTCTCAAATAATTTCCAATGCCCATTTCTTATATGCCCCTAAGTAAGTAGGAATTTGCCAGTGTCTCATATTTACCCTGCATCTTTATATCTATTTTTATTGGGGCATAATTTTAAATACTCCATATCAGTTAAAATATACATACTCCTGTTAAATATAAACTGTATTCCATTAAGCCCAGTTATTATAACTTGGGGACTAATATGTAAATTCTGATTTCCTAATACTGAATTTACATCTTCCATACCAAATACTTTGCATATATTTCTTCAGAATTGTACTCTGTTTTGTTAGTTTCCCTTCTAAGCCCCTCTCATGCATTAATACAATTACAGGATAAATTTCACTCCCCACTCAGCAATAATATTCTCTGCTGAAGGATGATTATTTCTCCTGCAAATTTTTAAGCTCCATAATAGCAGATGTTATGTGATCCTATCTCGCCTACATTCTGTACTGATGGGCTCGGAGCCGATCCCTCGGCTCCGACTCTGCACGCTTATGCTATAGAGCGAGGCTTCTTATTGGCTGAGCTATCTTTATCCCAGGATGCACCACCACTAATCCCCCAGATCTCGTTTGCCGCTTACAAAGCTTAGACGTGGTCTCAACTTGGCTGGGCTAAGTACTATTTATTTAGGCTTTTTCCTGTCAGAAATTTGCTTGATTTAAATCCAAAAGCTGTTTTAACAGCTATTGTTGTTATTCGAGTGTGTATTGCTAGTTTTTATAGAGGATTTCGTGTTTTTTCCTGTCAGGGAAGGTTTCCCGTTTAAGTTAGAGGGGCCTTCCCCTGTTGTTTCTACTTCCTTGGTTTTTGTGTGTGGGTCAAGTACCCGTTTAAGTTAGAGGGTCTTGACCCTCTCTATCTCTCTTTCTTCTGTGAAATTTTTCTGTTTACTGTACTTGTATTCAAAAAAAAAAAAATATATATATATTAAAATATTAATATTAAAGAAGGGATATTTTATTTTTTTTTGCTGGAACCCTTCTTTTTGGCTGTAGACAACTGTGTTAACTTTTTGGCTATGTCTAAAGAACACAAACCCTCCGGGTTTAAGAAGTGCACGAGGTGTGGTTTTAAAATGTCCATAACGGACGACCACTCCTCGTGCTTCTATTGCTTAGGTGCCAAGCACCTACAAGAATCGTGTAGTGTGTGCCACGCGTTCTCATCAAGAGTCCTCCAGGAGAGGAAGAACAAATTAATCCTCAAGGGATTAATCAAGCCTTCCTTCGAGGAGGCTTTATCTTCCTCTCCATCTCCTTCTAAAAAGAAGAAAGTGTCGGCTCCGACCAGTCAGTCGGAACCGACCGCAAAAAAATCTAAGCAGACTTCTCCATCGGCTCCACGGACTTCGGAGCCGAGGGCGGAACGGTCTGCCTCGATGCCTCCAGCCTCGACCCCTGTGGTTTCGGAGCCGAGGTCTGGAGCATCGAGAGGCGGGTCACCTTCATCGGCTCCACTGATATTGGAGCCGATAAGGGTTACCGGCTCAGACTCTTCCCCCTCGGAGCCGAAGTCCTTATCGGCACCGAGGGAAAGTTCCTTGAGAACTTCCTCGGAGCCGATAGTTGTTGAGTCCATTCGGAGCCGGTCCCCGAGCCCTTCAGAGCCGACGGAGAAATCGGTTCGGGCCCGATCGGTATCCTCTAGATCATCCAAGATGTCTGATTCAGACATCGACAGGGTGCTCCTTCGACTCTTCCAGTCTCCGGTGTTCCAAAAGCTAGTTTCGGCTCCAGCCCATTCGGCTTCGGAGCCGATGGTCCACTCCCCTACTGTGGTTCCTTCTCCAACAGCTTCGGCACCGTTGGAGCCGGTGCTGGTGGAACCTGTGGAGGTGTTAGGGTCGGGCCCGACCCTTGCTCCAACTCCGGCTCTTGGGTCGGAGTTCAGTACACGGACTTCTTCCTTCGGCCCTAGGGGAGGCTTGGGATTGAGGCTTTCGGTCCCAAGTCTCCTCTTGGTGCGTCGGGCGGGAGTGCCGCCCACTGTCATGGCCACGGAGGTGGGACCCTCCCAGGATTCTGGTGGTCCCGCCTTCAGGGCTATGAGGAGTGCATTAGCCAAATCTTCCTTGGCTACCTCCACGGTTTCCCCAGCTCCTTCCCTGCATACGGAAACTGGGTCGTTGGCAGTCCCCCTGTCCTTAGACAGCGGAGCCCCGGGCCTCAGGTTACCCCGCTGGGGTTTCTCCCTCCTGGAGGTCCTTCTGAAGCCTCTTCGAAGAACCCCCAGGAAAAGATCGTGCAAGAGGAAGCACGTTGACTCCCCTGATGAGTCTCTGACATCTGACACTGATCTCGATGATGCAGAGGGGTCCCCTAAGTCGTCCTCGGATGATGTCTCCTTTGCAGACATCCTTGAAGCCCTAAAACAACGAGGCGGCTGGCAGTCCAAACCTCCCTCTGCTGATGAATCGGTGTTCCTGAAGGCCTTCGGGGCTCAGCCCTCTGCCTCCTGGGTGTCTCCGCCCTTCGATGAGCTCTTGGATTTGATCTGTCGAAGGGCGTGGGAACACCCAGACTCTGTGGAACCGGTGCCTGCTCGTCCGAATAAGTTCCTCTCGGCACCCCCTGAAAAAGAGTTTCTAACTAAAGGTGTGGCTGTAGATGCTTTGGTGGTGGCATCTGCTACCCAGCAAGATGTAGCAGAGGCTTCGACGTCCGTCCATCCTCCTAATAAGGAGTCTAGGAGCATGGATCGGTATGGGAAGCACACCCTCAGTTCAGCGGCCTTTACACTGAGGTCCTTGAACTACCTTACGCACTTTACCAGATTTCAGAGGGATCTGATTAAGGAGCTATCCGATACCCTCTTGGGTAACCTGCCTGAGGAGCTGGCCCAGACGGTTGGCTCTCAGCTGGCTACAATGTCGTCCATTTCAAACTCGTCCATGAAGCTAATTTCTTATGCGGCCGAAGGGGCGAGTAGAGCGGCGGGTACAGGCATTGCTCTACGGAGACAAGCCTGGCTCCGCCTGTGTCATTTCACGGAGGCCTTTAAGTCTTCCTTTGCCGACGCCCCCTTTGATGGGTCCTCCCTGTTTGGACCCAAGGTAAAGGACACACTAACCCGCTGTGAACAGGAGGGTAAGACTCTGACTGCCATAGGGGCACGATTTTCCACTCCCTTTCGGCCTTATCCCAAGGCTAAAAGAGGAGGGAAAATGTGGTTCCGTAGATCTCAGAAGCCTTACCCCTCTCAGCAGGAGGATTCCCCTTCCAGAGGCAGAGGAGGGGAAATTCTTCCGAAGACGCCGTCCCAGAGGCGGCAGAGGCCCTCGCAACACTGGAGACCGAGTCCTTTCGTGGCTCTTCAGCCTTCCATAGTCCCTGAGGGATTGCCCGGCTGTGCAGCTCCGAGCCAGTTGGGGGTCTTTTCTCAAGCACCTAAAGGCCTGGGAAGGTATCACCAGGACCGATGGGTGCTTCGGATTATAGCCGGAGGTTACTCCATCCCATTCTCTCATCCCTCCTCAGCCCAGAAAAATCCCGGACCCGCCACCCAGTCAACGGGATATCGCAGCCTCAGAAGTTTCAAAGCTGCTGCAAAAGGAGTCATCCAACCGTCCCCACAGACCAGATCGGATTAGGGACTTACTCAAGATTCTTTTGGTGCCAAAAGACCGGGACTTGAGGCCCATCTTGGACCTCAGCATCCTAAACCGCTCAGTCAGAAAGTCCAAGTTCAATGGTCACCCTACAAACCATTCTCCCATTGCTGGAGAAGGGTGTTTGGATGTGCTCCATAGATCTCAAGGACGCTTATTACCATATCATGGTACATCGAAGCGCCCAGGAGACATCTGCGCTTCAGCCTAGGAGGCAGTCATTATCAGTTCCGGCGCTGCCCTTTGGTCTCACCACAGCCCCCAGGGTGTTCACCAAATGTTTGGCGGTCGTGACTGCTCACCTGAGAAGTCTAGGATTCCAGGTGTTTCCGTATCTAGACGACTGGCTCCTAACTGCCACCTCCAAGCATCTACTACTGCGGAGCCTACAAGCCACAATATCACTGGGCAATTCCCTTGGAATCACCTTCAATTGGCTAAAGTCTGTGTTGCTGCCATCTCAACGCATAAGATTCATAGGGGTAGAGATAGACTCAAACCGAATGCGGGTCTATCTACCTACAGACAGGATACTAACCATACAGGCTCAAGTTCGAGCCTTACTTCCCAGATCCAAAGCCCCAGCCAGAATGGTCCTACAGCTATTAGGATCCATGTCCGCCACGGCTCTTCTAGTTCCCCTAGCAAGGTTGCACATGAGAATTCTTCAGTGGCTTCTTTCAGCTCAGTGGTCCTTTCAGGAACTCCCTCTCAGTCACCTCATATGGATCACGGAATCTTGCAAACGGGACCTTCACTGGTGGCTAGTGCCCTCCAACTTGGATCAGGGACGACCCTTTGTTCTACCCCCTCCGGCGGACATTTTGACCACGGACGCCTCCCAGACGGGGTGGGGGGGGCATTCCCTGGGCAGGTCAGTCCAAGGCAAATGGCACTCGGAAGAGGCTTTGCTTCATATCAACGTCTTAGAAATGAGGGCAGTGCTTCTGTCCCTTCAAGCCCTTCACGATTATCTCCCTCAGGGCGTAATTGCTGTTCACTCAGACAACATGTCAGTTGTCTGGTACCTGAACAAACAGGGAGGGACCAGATCCTATCCTCTTTGCAGAGAAGCCATGAGAGTTTGGGAATGGGCAGTAGACCAAACGCTTCCTAGTGGCTACTCACATACCGGGCAAGTCCAATGTGATAGCCGACAGATTGAGCAGAACCATCCTCTCTCCTCACGAATGGTCACTGAATATAACAATGGTAAAGCAGATTTTCAGCAAATGGGGAGTTCCATGTTGCGATCTCTTCGCGACTCCTCTGAATACAAAGTGCAAAGAGTTCTTCTCCCTAACCCCGGCTCCGGGGAAGAGCCCCATGGACGCATTAGTCCATCCTTGGCCCACCGGCTTGCTTTATGCCTTCCCTCCAGTTCCTCTCCTTCCCAGGGTGATTCAAAAGGTATCTCTCTTGGGGAGCAAAATGATCTTAATTGCTCTTTACTGGCCTCGTCAAGTGTGGTTCCCCTATCTTCGGAGACATGCTCTGGAAGGTCCATGGTTCCTGGACCAGATCCCAGACCTACTTGTTCACCAGTCGGGACTATTCCACCAGTCCCTACACACCTTAAAATTGATGGCTTGGCTCCTCCTCTTCCGACGATAGTCAGGAGTCATACATTGGATCCAGACGTTATACACATATTATCTTCGGCCCATAAGTCTGCTACAAAGAAACTGTATTCTAGCAAATGGAAAAGATTTGCTATTTGGGCTCAACTCCGGGCCTGGACCCCATTTCTATTCCGTAGCAGAGGTACTAAAATTTTTGACTTCTCTTTTCAATCAAGGCTCTTCAGTTTCTACGATCAAGGTACAATTGGCAGCAATCTCTAATTTTCATGAATCCATAGACCCACCTTTAATGAGCAACAGATTGTGTAAAACCTTCTTGAAAGGTGCTGCTCTATTAAGACCTCCAATTTCTCATCCTGCACCTCCATGGGATCTCGATATAGTGTTACGCCTTGACTTCTCCCCTTTGAACCGCAGCTACATGTGATATAAAGTTCCTATCATGGAAGACAGCCTTTCTGGTGGCGATTACTTCTGCCAGAAGAGTTTCAGAGCTTCAAGCTTTGTCTGTAAAACCCCCGTACTTGTTTTTTCACAAAGACAGAGTATCCCTCAGGCCAAATCCTTCCTTTGTCCCTAAAATTTGTTCTAGTTTCTGCTTACAACAATCGTTAGAGCTTCCAGTTTTTTCCCAAAATACTCTAACAAAGCGGAGTTCATATTCCACACACTAGATGTCCACAGACAGTTACGTTTTTATTTAGACAGGACCAAACAAACAAGGAAAATAGATCAGTTGTTTGTATCCTTTGCAGATAACAAATTGGGCAAAGCTGTCACAAAGGTCACTATTGCCAAATGGATCAGGGACTGTATTACTCAAGCTTATTTTTATTCTAACAAAGAGCTTACCACCTCTGTCAAGGCTCATTCTACAAGGGCTATGGCTACTTCGGTAGCATTTCATTCTAAGCTTGCTATTAGTGACATTTGTGCTGCGGCTACATGGTCTTCCCCGCACACCTTCATTTCCCACTACAAATTAGATGTGGCATCTAGAGGACGAGCTTCATTTGGTTCCACAGTGCTCAGGAGTGTTTTCCAATGAGCCACCCGGGATTTAGGTGCTAGGGACGCTGTCCCATCAGTACAGAATGTAGGCGAGATAGGATCACATAACATCTTTTAGTTATGTACTCACCATAACTTCAGATGTTTGGGATCCATCTCGCCTACATTCCTAATAACCCACCCTCCGTCCCCCTTCCTTGGAGATCAGAGGATATCAGAAGGTCCGAATCCTGTTGTTTCATCTTGAAACATCTAACAATGTTATATAATCAAGTTGTGCATGTGTGCATGAATGCGGACAAACAAGATCTGGGGGATTAGTGGTGGTGCATCCTGGGATAAAGATAGCTCAGCCAATAAGAGGCCTCGCTCTATAGCATAAGCGTGCCGAGTCGGAGCCGAGGGATCGGCTCCGAGCCCATCAGTACAGAATGTAGGCGAGATGGATCCCAAACATCTGAAGTTATGGTGAGTACATAACTAAAAGTTATTGGTAGAATATAAACACATGCCAGTATAATCTTCTTGCCTTGCCAGTAGTCAGTTTCTACCAGAAATCTACCATTACTGTCTATTTCCTCTTCTATCACTGTTAGTGCCTCTGTAGAAGTAATTTTTATGATTCTTCTTTTTCTATGTATGTGATATTATTTTTATTGTCCATCCTGAAATCCTTTCTTTTTTAAATTCACATGCTCATTTTTATCTAGATGTGTTTCTGGCACCATTACTATTTCCTCCTTAGATTGCTTGATATAATTCACTATTCTTTTTTGTGTGTGCACCTGTAAGGCAATTTACATTCCATGATAACAAGGGCAAAGTAGTTATTAAGTAGTTATTAGGATAGAAAACCTTTTGCTGTCACCTATAAGTGTCAGTTTTTTTAATGGGTATTCCAACTTTTGGCTTACATTCACACACTATTGTTTGACAGGCTGATCTTTCAAGAAGTTGCTTTTTCTCGCCTTCATTTGAACATGGGTCATATTTTCATAACTCTTTGCTTCAATGAAACCACTCAAACAAAAAAACTAAATACATTTTCAGAATCCCACTCCCTTTTATCTTAAGAACAAACACACAACCCTACGCCATTTGCAACAAATAAAGTTTACCCTTCCAGATCGAAGTAGCTACCCCAAATCAAACAGTTGCATCCACAGGCATAATCTAAAATTAAGGTTACCTCTGCTAAACTGCATGTTACACCCTGGGCTACCACTTAAACTGATTGTTCTCTGTTGTTTTGTTATCTCTGTTCTCCTCCCGGTTGTGAAAAACAGCTTGAATATTTTCATTAAACATTACCTTTTAGCCCTAATGAAAAGTACACTAGCTAACATTAAATAAATAATTTCTACTGTTCTATTAAATGTATTTCAGTATTAACACTGATAAGGAGGTTACTATTTCTCATTCAGTTCCCATAGTTATAAACTTTATTTTTCATTGAACTGCTTGCCACTGTATCTCTAAATGATACATTTCTCTCAGCATGGAGTTTTAATAACCTAACTGCTTGACAGTGTATCTTTAAATGTTACATTTCTCTCAGCAAAGAGTGCTAAGAACTTTTAAGATTAATTGCTTATAAATGCTGACAGTTTGTTTCCAGGTAAAAGCAGTCAGCAGTGCAAAACACAGATACATTTTACATGCATGGAAGAAACATTATAAATTTAATTCATAACACAATGTACAGACTTTCCCTGGTGACATATCTGCACCTGCAGACTTTATCTCCCACAGTGAGCATTTGCTAAAGGAAAAAAAAAAACAGGCTAATAACTTTGCAAATGCAAAAAATAGCATTTTCTATGTCATTTTTTTTCTTATTTTCAAACCTGTTTTTTAAAAAGAACTTGTCTACACCATAAACAAAGGACATTAATCTAGACATCAGCAAACAGCTTCCAGTTTCTCAGTTTTTGAGAGGCAGTTCCTTATAACAACAGAGAAATTCAGTATACTTTTACTATACTTCACCCACTCCCTAGCAGTCCAGGATCACATTATGTTAATATAATGCTCTTATCTGTTACAGTATAAAACCTGTACATCTTATAATCAAAACAAGGTACTTGCTTGCTTTTAACATCTTTAATGTATACAACAGTCACACAGACAGAAGAAATTTGAACTAAAATAGACTGTTAGAGGTAGAAAGAAGCAAAAGTTACAGATCTCCATTGGGGAATTGGAGGGAGTTGAACCAGATGGAAGCAGACAACATGGGTCTATCAACAATCCCTCCCAGGGAGGGTACTGAAGAAGTGACCATAGGAAAGGCAGCCAAACTTATTGGGGCCAGAATGGAGCAATGAGGATTACCATCACTCTGCAGCAATGGCCAGCTTTCTGAAGAAAGGTTACTATGAGAGGAGTAGGAGGGTAAGCATACTGGAGACCCAGAGGCCAAGCATATAGAAGAGCATCCCTGGGTGACCATCTCTCTGTGGGAACTAGGGCATAAGTGCTGTTGCACTTTGTGTTGGACAGGGTGGCAAATAGATCATAGCATGGAGTGCCCCAGTGCCTGAAGATTGGGGCTGCTACCTTTGGGTTCAGGGACCACTTGTGAGCAAGAAGGGAGTTCCTGCTTAAGCTGTCTGCTAAAATGTTGGATTTCTTCGGGATGTTTGCTGCTGCAAGAAACCATTGAGATTAAATCATCCATTGCCTCACTGTTATGGCTTCCTGACAAAGATGGCAGGATCGAGTTGTCCCTATTTGTTCACATACCAAACCGCAGACGTATTGCCCATTTGGACAGAGATCACACCCTTGGGGAGAAGGTCCTAAAAGGTGTGCAGTGCCTATCATCTCCATGAAATTGTTGTGAAGGTTGACCTCTAGCACAGACCAAGTCCCTTGGAATGTCTTCCCTTCAAAATGCTTCTCCCGCCCTAGAAGGGAGGCCTCTGGTATGGCCATGCCCTGTGGAGGAGGAAGAACAAATGATCTCCCCACTGGAACCAAGGTGGTTCCAGGCACTATCTGATCTGTCTCTGACAAAACTGTGCCAGAACAATGGGAAAATTTATGGGATAGGTTAAGTAAAACCATTGCATTGATAACATCCACTACAGTATCCTGACGTGGTACCTCTCTAGGGGAACCAGACAAATCACTGCAGCCATATGAGCCAGACGCCTCAGAAGCAAGGAAGCAAGAGCTTTCTGAAGGGAAAGGAGAAGACTGGCCTTTGTGTGAAGGGAAGTTACCCTGTGTGACAGCCTGTGAGCTCCAGCACCTGAACTGGTTGAACGCTGGATTTCTGGTAGTTCATAGTTATTCCTAAGGAAAGGCACAACTGGAGTAAGAAATCCTGAACTTTATCTAAAGAGTCCCTCATTGAAGCAGTGAGGAGCCAGTCATCCAGGTAAGGGTAGAGCTGGAATCCCTACAGTCTGAGCCAAGCTGGCACGAGCTATCCACTTGGTGAACACCTGGTGGGGGTATTTGTGAGATCAAAAGGCAGCACCCTGCATTAGTAATGGTTGATTCCAAGCCGGAATTAGCAGCCATCTTCTGGACTGTCTTGTAATCTTTGTATGATGGTTTGCATCCTTTCAGATTGATCGAGCACATCCAGTCGTCCTTTCTCAACAGAAGTAGAATGGAGTGCACTGTGACCATCTGAAATTTGGTCTGCTTCACAAACGGTTTAACTAGCTTTGATCTAAAATTGGTCAGTGGCCCTTGTTTTTCTTTGGTACCAAAAAAACCTGGAGTAGACTAGATCCTTTTTGGTCTGGTCTTGGATGACTTGATTCACTAGCAGCTCCTGAATCTCAACTGCTGCAACACTTCTTTGATGGGATGGAATGTTCAGAAGGTGTTTGATATTTTCTTTTGGCGGACATAAAAATGTGTAACCTCCTGATTAGAATCTCAAATCTCATGCATGTGAGGTGATGGCCTTTCAAGTTTTTGGGTGGAGAGCCAAGTGATCCATGACTGCTTCCAGAGCAGAGCAGCCAGACAATCCTTCAAGAATGCTGAAGGGGTCTCTTGGAAAAGGCTCCATGGAAACCCTGGTTCTGTGGACCACCTGTGCGGTGTGTGTGGCATCCATTTTGGTTCTCCCCTGGCATGAGGAGAACTTTCAGCAAGAGCATCCTGAAAAGACTGGTGCGCATTCCAGAAAAAGAGACACTTGTCCCCTTCTGATTTCTACAGGAGATCTGTTGAGGGGTGGCAAAATGCACACTGACTGCAGACAATGTCTTCCCATCTTGCTCACTCCTGGTTAATGTGTCTTTGACCTTTAGCTCAAAAAGAGATGAGCCGTCAGAGAGGGCATTGATAAAGGATGTCTTAACTCGTTCCCTCCAGTACAGCTCTTTTGAATGTGTACCCTTTAACTCCCAGTGGATGTGGCTTAAGCTTTTAAAAAAATGAAGTTATCACCTTACAGTTCAAAACAATATTCATATCTCTGGAACCATATGTATTACTAGAAAACTGTAAATGGCAAACTATTCCGGATAAATTCATCTTTACAGTTGTGACATTCATTCATTTCAGTGTTTTAAGCCAAAGTAAAGGCAATGAATATTAATTTTATAATGCTGTATAAACAGCTTATGATATCTCTAACTATTCAAGCAATACACATACTGTCGGCAGGATTTTCTTTGTACAGCTGTGAGCTCTCAAATAAGGCTGTGCAGTTCTGTCCTTGTTTTCAGAATGTCAGGATATTTAGAAAAATGTGAACATTTACAATACAAATAAACAGTTTGCAAATAATATTCAATATATCTTTTCTTTAGCTGCATTAGACAGAGGTCAAATATCAATACTCTTGTGTTTGCCATCATGTATGGTTTAAGATGAAATCTTTTGATACCTGGTATGTAGCATGGTTTTGGAATTATTAAAGCAAACATGAACAAGCAAAATTTGACACCTAGAGGCATCAGTAGGACTTAATTGCAGAAAAGCCTGGAGGCACACTTAGCTGTAATGAATTAAAACAGTCTGCAAAATTACACAATCTCATCTAGGATTGACTGTGCATGGCAATGCCGGCACTGTCTGCTCAACACATGCCATCAGCCACTTTGGAAAGTAGGCACATAGACACATTAGAGATAGACAGTAATTGCATCTCCAGAGTCTTTGGAGTGTCTAGAGCCTACCAACATTTGTCACTTCAGAGACAGTGTCACTTTAAAGTCTTATCAAATGAGCCAAGTAATTTAATACTCTCAGCACGAAAGCCATAGATGCATAGGTGTGCTTCCTTAATCAGTCCAATGGAATTAACTGAAGAATCCTCCTCCAGTCGGGAGTGGGGGGGTAAGATTTTATCTAGTTTCGTTTGGGTAGGTTCCACTGTATCTGATTCCCTCCCATGTCCTCGTGGACCATAGGTCAATAAGTGCATCTTGAGGAGGGACTACCCTTCTGGATCCGAGTCCACAGGTTCAAATAAAAAGATGGAGGACGATTACTTGTTGGCACTGACCAGTGTTCTGGAAAACACCCTGTCCAAGACATCAAAGGCAGAGACCAAAACCATCCGTCCAGAGCCGGCACCCCTAGAATCCGAAGATCCCAAGGAGAAGCCAGACTTCATAGCCAACTCAGCCTGCCCCATTGCCGAGACTGAAGCCAAACTGATACTGTTGAAGCTATTCCCCGGAGGCCAGATAAGATCTTGTCCCCTCCTGCTTCGGATCCCCATTGGTCCAAAGGTCTTCCTGTAGATGCTTTGGTGGTGGCGGCCGCAACTAAAAAGTATCTGGCAGAAGAAGAAAGCCTGATTGTCCATCCGCATAACAAAGAGTCCCGGGCCCTGGACAGAATAGGGAAGCGCACTTTTGCTTCAGTGACCTTTGCTATCAGGTCCCACAATTATATGGCACATTTTGAAAGGCTTCAAATGGATCTGGTTTCTGAGCTCTCTGAAACCTTGGCTGGTGCAGTGTCTGATGAGGTCCGTGACAAAGTGGCCTCTCAGCTGGCCACCATTGAGTCCATATCTAACTCCTCTATGCGATTGATATCTCACACATCAAAATGAGCAACTAGAGTGGCGGGTTCAGCTGCGGTCTTGAGATGACACGCCTGGATGCGCTTGTGCAACTTCGAGGAACCCTTAAAGTCTTCCTTTCTTAATGCCCCCATTGAGCCCTCCTCGTTGTTTGGGCCCAAAGTTAAAAGCACACTGGCCAGATGTGAACAAGACAGTAAGACCTTTTCTCCCATAGGTGTCCGTTATTCTTCCCCTCAACGCGCTTTCTCCTAAAACCAAAAGAGTGGGAAGATATGGTTCAAGAAATCTCAGGGTCCTTTCCGTGACACACAGGCCGAGTTCTCCCCCAGAGGCAGAGGAGGAAACTTACAGGGAAGACGCCCCTTTCAGGGCAGAGGGGGACTGCATAACCAGGGTTCCAGGGATTCTTTCCCTGGTCAATCCTACCAGCGCTACTGAAGAGCGGCCCAACTCCTTTCCTCTGGAGGTGGTTGGGGGACGTTTCTCCTTGTACCCTTCTGCCTGGCTAACCATCACCACCGATTCTTGGCTACAAAGGATCATAACCAGAGGTTATCATATCCCCTTCGATCTTTGTCCCGTCCCTTCAAAAAATCTTCCCGACGTTCCACCCAGTCAAAGGGAAGAGGCAGCACTAGAGATAGAAAAGCTGCTAAGAAAAAGTGTCATCCAAATAGTCCCTCCAGACCAGATAGGATCCAGATTCTACTCAAGACTATTTTTGGTGCCAAAGAAAACCGGGGACTGGAGACCAATTTTGGATCTCAGTGTATTGAACAAGTTTGTGAGAGTACAAAAATTCCAGATGGTCACTATACAGTCAATCCTCCCACTTTTGGAAAAAGACGATTGAATGTGCTCTATAGATCTTAAAGATGCATACTACCACATAAAGGTGGGCAGGCCATCAAGAAGATTTCTGCGCTTCCGTGCAGGAGCCAGTCACTACCAGTTCAGAGTACTGCCCTTCGGACTCTCTACAGCCCCCAGAGTGTTCACAAAGTGCATGGCAGTTGTCACAGCTCACTTGCGACTTCAAGGATTCCAAGTGTTTCCGTACCTAGACGACTGGCTCATTTCCGCCCCCACCAGACATCTACTGGAAAAAGCCCTGGCATACTCTCTCCTTGCTGCCCAAAGGCTGGGCATAACCATAAACTGGCAGAAATCCAATCTCACCCCTTCTCAGTCGACAGAATTCATAGGGGTTATCTTGGACACAAAAAACTGCAGCGCTGCTATTCCAGAGCACAGAATTTTAAGGATAAAGCAACAACTAATTCCAATCCTTTCAAAAGAAAAATCCAGGGCTCACTCAGTTTTACAGCTGTTGGGTTCCATGGCAGCCTCCATCACCATTGTTCTCCTGGCCAGGTTTCACATGAGGCTTCTAAAATGGCTACTGCTCACCCAATGGTATCCTTTTCAGCATCCTCTTTCAGCCATGATTCGAGAAACCCACAGGTGCAAATAGGATTTAAATTGGTGGATGACACACACTCTCTCACAATGGTCTCGCCCCTTCTCCCCCCAGCAACCCAAGGCCACAGTGACCATGGACACCTCCCTGATGGGGTGGGGGGGCTATGTCAGGGGCAGACAGTCCAAGGCACTTGGTCCCAACGGGAGGCCCATCTGCATATAAATGTTCTAGAGCTGAGGGCGGTGCTTCTGGCGTTGCAAGCATTCCATCCCCTGCTGCCGTCTGAGACAATTGTGATCCAGTCAGACAACATGGCGGTGGTTTGGTACATCAACAAGCAAGGTGGAACCAAATCTTACCCCCTTTGTAAAGAGGCCATGAGGATATGGCAATGGGCGATGGCTACCAACCGTTTTCTTCTAGTAACGCACATGCCCGAGAGTTCCAACGTGATAGCAGACAGACTCAGCAGGTGCATTCTGCAACCTCACGAGTGGTCCCTGAATCCCTTGATAGTGGTGGAGATCTTCCACCACTGGGGCTGTCCTTGCCGCGACCTCTTTGCATCCCCGGCCAACTACAAATGCAGCAACTACTTCGCCCTGATTCCCCCTCCGGGACAGTCACCCAAGGATGCTCTAGTCCATGATTGGCCCTCGGGTCTTCTCTACGCTTTTCCGCCCTTTCCTCTCATTCCCCAGTTTCTGAAGAAAGCCCGGCAGTTGAAGAGCAAGGTAATCCTCATAGCACCATATTGGCCACGACAGATTTGGTTCCCATTCCTTTGGCCTCTCCTACTAGACCTCACCTACTAGATCGACCATGGATCCTCCTTCCAATCCCGGAGTTGATCTCACACCCACAGAACCTGATTCATCCCAAACTGAAAAGCCTGAAGCTAATGGCTTGACTACTCCAATTCCCTTGATTGCCAGGCAGAATGATCTTTCTTTATCAGTACGTGATATTCTCATTGCTTCTCATAAGTCCTCCACTAGAATTACTTATCTGAGCAAGTGGAAAAGATATACCTGTTGGCTGAAAGATAAACAAGAAGACCCCTTTTCAGCACCAGAGTCGATAATACTAGACAATCTGGCCGACCTGTTTCATTCGGGTCTATTGGCCTCTACCATTAGAGTTCATTTGGCTGCAATTTCTAATTTTCATGAGGGTGTCCAAGATTCCTCTCTTATGTCCCATAAATTGTGCAAGACCTTCATAAAAGGTGTGAATCATCTGAAGCCACCTTTTAGAGAACCTATTCAACCATGGGATTTATCATTACTTCTACAAGCTCAGGCAATGGCACCTTTTGAACCAGCCTCTTCTTGCGACCTCAAGTATTTGTAATGGAAAACCTTGTTTTTGGTCACTATTACTTCTGCCAGACGTATTTCTGAATTTCAAGCTTTATGTATCAAGAGTCCATACTTGATTTTTCATAGAGATAGAGTGTCTCTGAGAACTAATCCGTCATTTCTGCCTAAAGTGATCTCTGAAATACCCATTAATCAAGCCATTGAATTGCCAGTTTTCTTTCCCAACCATTCAAACAGAGGAGAGTATTGCCTACATACCCTTGATATACATAGGTAAATCCGTTTTTACCTAAACACGACTAAACGTTTTCGTAAATCTGACCAGTTATTTTTGGCCTTTTCTGGACCTAGATTAGGATCGGCTGTTGCTAAGGTCACATTAGCTAGATGGTTGAAGGACTGTGTGACCTTTATTTACACACAACGTAATAACTCGTTGCCTACTACCATGAAAGCTCATTCAACAAGGTCGGTGGCAACTTCTGCTGCCTTCCATGCCAGAGCTTCTTTACATGACATCTGTGCAGGCGCAACTTGGGCTACGCCTCATACCTTCATCAATCATTACAAATTGGATTTGACCTCCAGGGGAAGAGCATCTTTTGGTTCTATGGTGCTCAGGAATGTCCTTCCATGAGAGCCTCCCGGGAATAGAGGTAGCTGGGGACTCTGTCCCATACGTAAGGAATGAACGAGGATTAACAATATCAGATAAAGAAGTTATGTCTTACTATAACGTTCCATCTGTATTGTTGATCCTCGTTCACTCATTACAACCCTCCCTCCTTCCCCCTCCTGTGATTTCTAGTGGATCTCACCATCCAGTTCTCTTAGGTTATTTGACCAGAGGTAGCCTCTACCTTCTTTGACTTGCAAACTCAATCTGAGGTAACAGGGAGAGAGGAATTGTGGGTAAGAGTTTAGCTCGAGAGTTTGAAGCTGATGCGAGCTTGGAAAATGGCCGGCTCGGTTCCAAGCTCGGAACCGATGCCCATACGTAATGACTGAACGAGGATCAACCATACAGATGGAACGTTATGGTAAGACATAACTTATTTTTTTGCATCCACATGCGAGATGCCAAGACAATAGAAACACTTCTCGTGTGCATCCTGGGCAGGCAATTTGTGGACGCACGCCACATATTTTAAAAATTTTTTCTCCTTATTCATATCTAGAAAGGAAAAGTCAAAAACAACAGCTACAGCAAAAGAGAAAAACACACAGATCTCATCTAAACACACTAAACCTAATACGTAATCAAAGCACAACACTATACACCCAGACCTACCTCTAACAACGTTTTTTTGTTTGTTTTTTAAACAATAACACAGTAAACTGCCAAAGGCAGGAACAGTACAAACCAAACAGCTACATTTAAACTTAGTCTATCTAACCTAACAACACATTCACAAAAAAGGGCAGGGGAATGGGAGTGCCATTTAAAAAGTTAAGGAAATAACCTATGCTGCATCACACAGGATACTGAAAGGCCCACTGTGGAGCTCATGACCTTGCTGCAGTCCTGGAAGGTGGCAAATGAGATCTGAGGTAACATGTGAGGGAGCAAGTTGTTATGGGTTGTGGAGGTTGAAGTCTTTGGAATTGGCCAGTCTATGATCAGAGTCGGATCCAATAACTCACAGGTTGAAGCCGGACAGAAGAGACAACATGGGTTTCTTTTTTTTTTTTTTTTGGCTTGTTCAATTATGGAAATTTCACACTACCGTTTTGCTGAAGTCCATGGTGGAAAGGCATTGCACTTCATAGGTTCATATTCAATTACTAGGGTATTGATCTGTTAGGAGCTTTGGAAGTCTAATCAAACATTTCTGTGATTTTTAACCCTTACATTTTAAGTATGAATAACTCAGAGATGAGCAGAACATTTACATGTTGCCCCTATCCATGAGAGGAAAGGGTGCTAAACCAGTGGTGAATTTATGGTTACTCATCCGTTTGTCCATATTATGTTTGAAAAGTGTAAGAGAGGTACTTTAATTTGTGAGGAGAGGAGGATGATTCCAGATAAGTGTTTTTCTCTGTGATACATATCTATCTCTCCAACATGTTCGATTTATATCACAAAAGAGATTTAGATCTTGAGTGGATGTTTATGCCCCCATTGGACTTGCAAAAGTGCTGTGAGCCTGTCAGTGTAGAGTTTGTTGAGGTTCGGTACATGAGACAGAGATTGACACTTAGTAGCCTGTGTGACACAGAGAGGAGTACGTCAGTCTGTCGGAGACATTTCAGCGAATGCAATGAAACTGAAGCCAGTTTGCCAAAACTGCCTTCGGCCAAAGTGGAGATTGCGTTCTCTGAGTTTCTGTATATAATTCGGGGGTGTGGGAGGGTGTCCTCACTTAGTGAATGTGGGGGGGGAGCTTGCTACCCTGCAAAAAAAATTGTTTTAATGTTCTCCGAAGGCGGTATTGACAAATTGAATTTGGTTTATTTGATTTATGTTCATTAAACCTACCAGGATCAAAGGATCAAAATGAATCCAACACAATGAAGAAGGGATAAGGCTTTCAGATGGCCTAAATAATTTTTATGATTTAAGCTTTTTTTCTCCTAGTAGGAAAATCCTATGAACATTCGAGCTGTGTCAGATGTTTGGACAAGTACATATCAAAGGGTGCATTTTGTTCTGTGATCATCTTAATGTGAAATGATGATATCTCTGGACCTGGATGCTAAATCCTCAGTAAAAAGTTGGTCAGTGAAAAAGATCTTTCTTGCAATTGTAGATTAATAATGATCAAAGGGCATTTTGTTGTTTTCATAGGTTCCCAGGTCCCTAACCATTTATTCAGTTTTCATGGGTATGTTGGCACTGTGAAAGTTGCTTGCTTGCCAAAGTATACTTTTATACATGCCTTTACATTCAGTTTTAGTCCATGGTTTTGTCACCACCTATTGATTTGGAAAAGGCCCTTTTGGAGGATGTTGGTGTCCTCTGGGGAGTTTGTCAGTTCATCCACTATGGGCATTAGGCATTAGACTTTGAGACTTTGCTGATTCTGTGAAAGTCCATACAGAATCACTATCATCATAAACCCCCTTTTTCCTATTTTCTACATGTGGTCGTGGTGTCATGTCAACTGTTGCCATCTCTCTCTATTCAGTGCCGTTTTGCTGCCTTCTGCGACACCTTTGCCTGACTGTCGCAGGTCTTCTCTCACACATCATCTTGTCTTCCTCCTGTCTATCCCAACTCTTATTCACCAGGTTGTCATCTTCTTTTCTGCTCATTTGCTCTGTCACACTGCCAGCCCAGCTGTCAGGAATTTTGTAAGTAATTTTATGTCAGTTGACTGTGATCTCTGTGTGCCCTTAAGGGAAATTAGACTTTACTGTGTGTACTTGTCATCCTCCCAGTTTGTAAGTTCGCGACTGTTGCCAGTGGTGAGGATTGAGGCACCTTGATTACCAGGCCAATGCAGGGGTGTCACATACTAATTGGTTGGCAGTGGTGGGATAGCCACATCACATATTAATTGGCTTGTAGTGGTGTGGATATTTAATTCTTGTAGCCTGTAAACAGTGGTCACAAAGGAAGGTGTTATACTCTCAATCAGCCACATATTGAACATTCAGAGTTTCATATCACGATTGTTTTATGTATTTATTTATTTTTGTTAGTTTAGTTAGTCAGGGAGAGCAGACAAGCATGTCGGCATAAGAGTATGGCAAGCTGACAAGGAGCCAGTTGGCTGAGATGTGCCAGACTAAAGGACTGGTGCTTACCAACCTGAGTAAGGCAGAAATGATTGTAGCCTTGGGCACAGCTGCATCGCAGGCCAGCAATCAGGAAGACAACTAGGCTGGCCTTGGAGATGTACAACTCTCAGAAAATGGATCGTTCAACCTTTCCACAAACGACTTAAAATCCGTCTGGAGTTAGAGACATGAACTGGAGGCCAAACGGTTGGAAATAGAGTCAGCAGAGAGACTGCAACAGGAGAAACAAATGGAATTAGAAGCAGCAGAGAGAGAGAGACTGATACTTCTGGAAGCTGAAGAGAATGAGAGGCAGAGGCACCATGAAAAAGAAATGCTGACTCTTCACCAGGGTCATGGAGGTAATGGGGAAGGGAGTAACCAAACCCCAGAAGCAATTTCTTTCACAATTTACAGAGGGGGATAATTTTGATACTTTCATTCATATGTTTGAAAGGGTATTTAAACAGTATAATATTGACCGAGGGGTCTGGGTACGTTTCCTGACCCTGACCCTCTTACTCCATGGGAAAGCTGTAACTGCTGTTTCTAAATTGTCTGATACAGATTGCTTAAATTATAATACAGTCAAAAATTGTTTGTTAGAATGTTTTAAGTTAACACCTGAAGCTTATAAGAAAAAGTTTTGTGACCATAGACGCAAGGCAGATGAAAGTGTGTGTGAACATATTGCTGAACTTAGCACTTATTTTCATAGGTGGCTGAGTAGATGTCAGGTCACCATTTTTGAAGGGCTAACAGACCTTTTGATGAGGGAACAAGCCCTTAGCACTTTGCCTGAGGAGATAAGAATCTGGTTACGAAATAAACAGTGCAGTACTGCAGATGATTTCGGGAAGAATGGAGACCTATACCCAGCAAGCAGGGCATCACTGCACAGGAAAGGGATACCCAGTGCTGCTCATGGGTCTAAGGGAATTCATGGTGGGCATACTGTACCAACAGAGTTTGGCAGTAGCAGGAGAAACCTCTAGTCCAGGTGCATGTCCAGGACCAAAGGTTAAATGTTTTAAATGCAACCAGTGGGGCCATGTAGCATATAGATGTCCACAGAGGCAAGGTGGGGAACAAAAGGTGGGAGTGAGGTTGCCATCCGTCCCGTTGTCAGCGGGACACTCACTGGTTAAGCCACCTTATCCCGTTGCTCGCTGTATCAAGTAGTAGGACCTGAAAAGTCCTGCTTTCGCGATCGCACTGAATTGCTGTGGAAAAGTCACAATTACTTTTGGCTTTTTCATGGCAATTCAGTTACATCACCAACCTGGACCTGCAGGCAAAGCTGCTGCCTGTTAGGTCCGGGTGCTTTAATTCGTGCAGCAATTGGCTGCAATTCATGAAAAGGGTACGGATTGGGGCAGGAAGAGCCCTGCAAAGATTGCGGCTGTAGGAGCATTTTGTTTTAAGCGCTTCTACAGCTGCAAAAAAAAAGACCAAGATTTTTTTTTATAACAAGCGATCAGGCCAAACAGCCATCCTCCTCCATCCAGACAACCAGCCAGCCATCCTCCTCCTCCTCCATCCATCCATCCATCCAGCCAGCCAGCCATTTTCCTCCTCCATCCATCCAGCCAGCCATTCTCCTCCTCCGTCCATCCAGCCAGCCATTCTCCTCCTCCATCCATCCAGCCAGCCATTCTCCTCCTCCATCCATCCATCCAGCCAGCCATTCTCCTCCTCCATCCATCCAGCCAGCCATTCTCCTCCTCCATCCATCCAGCCAGCCATTCTCCTCCTCCATCCATCCAGCCAGCCATTCTCTTCCTCCATCCATCCAGCCAGCCATTCTTCTCCTCCATCCAGCCAGCCAGCCATCCTCCTCTGTCCAGCCAGCCATCCTCCATCCATCCATCCAGCCATCCTCCATCCATCCATCCATTCATGCAGCCAGCCGTCCATCCATTCATGCAGCCAGCCCACCCATCCAGCCATGCATCCATCCATCCATCCATTCATTCAGCCATCCATCCAGTCATTCATCCATCCAGCTGCTACTCCCACCAACCAGCTAGCCACTCCAGCAGCCATCCATCGTACCCATAACAGCATCTCCTTCACCACTCTGGTAGTGACATCACGGTAGAGGGTGTGGTCATTGTCATATTGGCCACACCCCCATGTCCCACTTTGGCCACTTAAAATGTGGCAACCCTAGGTGGGAGAACCAGTAAATGGGAATGACAGAATGCCAGCAGTAAGTTGTCTCAAGAGAGCAAGTGTACCAAATTACCACAAGAGGTTATATCTTAGCTTAGTAAATGGGAAAGAGGCCATTGCTAAGAGGAGCACAGCCTGTGACCTAACCATTGTGAAGCCTGCAATGGTTAGAGGAGCACTACTTGCTGGAGCAGTCTATTGCAGTCAGAGCTTCAGGAGGGACCCCATTCCAAATACCTTTGGCTAGGAGGTACCCTGAGGCAGTGGCTTTGTCCTCCATTGAGGCAGAGAAGGTGGCAAATGCTTTGTTAGATATTTTCAGTAGGGTAGGTTTCCCAAAAGAAATACTGACTGACAGAGGTGCCAATTTTATGTCAGACCTGCTGGATTGTCTGTGGAAGCACTGTGGGGTGATGCACCTAAAGACCACCCACTACCATCCCCAGACTAATGGTCTTGTTGAGAGGTTAAACTCTACACTCAAGACAATGCTATGGGCATTTGCAGACCAGTTCAAGAGGGAGTGGGACAAGTATTTGCCCCATCTATTGCTTGCTTACAATAGGCTCCCCAGGAATCCACAGGTTTATCACCCTTTGAGTTGCTGTATTGGTATGGGGTGAAGGGACCTCTAGATTTGATTTAAGATGAGTGGGAGGGTGAGTGTGAATCCCACAAGGAGTCTGTTGTGGCATATGTCCTAAACCTCAGGACAAGGCTCAGGGAACTCATGGGCTTGGCCCAGGAGAACCTGGCAGAAGCCCAATAGCAGAAAAAGTCTGGTATGACAGGAATGCTCATGCTAGAAAAGTTGCTGTAGGGCAGCAGGTTATGGTCCTCATTCCTGTCAGACATGACAAGCTGCAGGCAGCTTGGGAGGGACCCTACAAGGTGGTAAGGAAGATCAATGATGTTAACTATATGGTAGAACTGCTAGGCAGGGGCAGAAATCGTACCATGTAAACTTGATGAAACCTTACCATGACATGAGGCCCTTGTGCTAAGTATTTGCAGTACAAGGCAGGAGGAGTCTGAGGAGGGATCTATGGCTACAGGGAGCCAGCCAGGAAAATCCCAAATTACTGTGGTGGAGCTTAGGGTTGCAGGCTTATGATGGGACAATGCAGCACTGTACTGGGGTCAGCAATGCCAAGGCAGCTGGCATCTCAAGACAGGGAATGGGGTAAGGTATTCACAGATAGGCTCAACCCTCTCAAGCAACATTTTTCAAGGGTCACTTAAACTAGCTTGAGTTTACGGAGAACAGAGAAATGTGACACCAGGGAAAATACTGTCAGACCAGCTATCTGGAATTTTATAAATAATTGTATGTCACTTGAAAATATTAATATGGTTTGCATCGAGATGCGACACTGCCAGCCCAGCTGTCTGGAATTTTGTAAATAATCATATGTCATTTGTGAATAGTGATATGATTCATATGCTTGTCTTACAAATGTAAGAGAATTGTATTTTATGTACTGAACTTCAAGAATGTAATGGCAGTGTACCCTAATGGGAAGGAACAGAAATGGATGTAAGCTATATGCCTGTGCAAATCTATGTTTTAATGGTAGAAGCTGGAACATACAGAGTTAACTTGAAAAACTTTAAGAAAATAAGTTGAAATTAAGTGCTTTACGATGTGCTATAAAAAGTTAGTTTCTGTGCAGCAAGCAGACAATGTTTAGAGTTGGAGGTTTCCCATTGTCTTGAAGCAGAAATATTTACAAGGTTTCAAATGTAAAAGTGCTTAACTGTTTTACGACTTCCAGTTCTAGGCAAACTTCTGAGAGATATGTACCTCTGACACAGAGGTGCTAAATTCTAAGTTTCTGTTAGCCTGGGAACTAAAGGCAGATGACAAAGAGTGATGTCATCAAGCTGACCCAGCAGTAATGTTTTGATATAATTTGGGAACTCTCTCAGAGACTGTGCATTTTGTATGTGTCTTTGGACCTAGAAACATCCCACTCATCAGCACTTCTGCCTGTGTCTTGCTAATAGTAAGTAACTACGGAAAAGTGATTTTTCTTAGCTATAGATAGGAGTATATTAAAGATTAGTTTAGATGTTTTCTGTATTTATTTGAGACTGTCCTGCAATGTTGTTTTAAAATATTTCCTGTGATTCTGAACTCTGTAGTCACTGTGCTGAGTTATTTATTGAATATTGTCTTGTTCTTTTATTATTTATTATTAAATATATTTAAACCTTTTAATTGTGGCTGGTTTGTTTAGAGATATTTAAGCTCTTAGAGTACTTGCATATTTTTTGGTGACGCTGTCACTCCTAAATAGCCTTGGTCTTTGTCACACTTAACCATTTGGATAATAGTAACATTACACAGTAGAATTGGTCACCCTTTGTAAGGGCCTTATAGTAGCTGATAAAGAGCTGGTTGGTGGCAGTGATAACTGCCTTTTAGTCTGGGCAGAAGGGAGCATAGCAACTAAATCTGTGCCAGCCTTTCCTAGGAGTTTGTATGTGTTTGTATATATGTCAGATCTCAAAGTGTGTGTGTGTCAGCTACTTGGGCAGGGACATGAAGCACTGGTAGGACAGAAAGGGTGCTGGAGGTTTTGGTTTGACTGCTCAGCTGAGATCTTAACCTTATAGCTGGGCCAGTGAGGAGTCTTATTGGGGAACTGGAGACAGAGGGAGATACCAGCCCCAGACTGACTGTAATCTCCTTGTGCTCTTAAGAGAAATTGTACTTACTGTGTGTGTACTTGTCATCCTCCCAACGTGTATGTCCCTCACTGGTGCTAGTGGGGAGGATTGAGGCTCCTTGATTACTGGGCCAGTGCAGGGATGTCACAGCTACTATCAAGCCATTTGCAAAACAGAAGTCTAGAGGCGCATCTCCTTTATTTCTGTTGCCCCATCCGTGTTGCTCCAGGCAGTCCCCATATCCTGTTCTGTTTGCCTCAATAAGTGCATTCAAGTCACCCATTATTAACACCAGTTCATGTTGTCCTGCTATATCTAGCAGGTGAAGCATCTGCTGTCTGAATGCTCTCTGTTCCTCACTTTCACCACCCGTCTGTAGCTCATAGCTGAAATTATGAATACTGCCCTTTCATTAGGCTGGAGTCTGATTGCTATGAGTCCGTCACTAATTATAATGACATCCCTCACTGTCTTCTGAAGCCTTTCCTTCACCACAATTCCCCCAACATTTCTGGCCTGCCCTCCTCCTCCTTCTGGGTAGTAGAATCTACATCCCAAGCCAAGTGGCTTTGCTGCACTGTCCTTCCATCTTGTCTCCTGCATACATAGGATGTCCATCCTCTTTCTTAACAAGTCATCCACTTCCAAGTTGCATCTCATCAGTGACCCTATGTTGAGTGTAAGATTTCTTAATTCATGTTTAGCAGGTTAATTGGTTTTACTTTGAGAAGACCTATCCCTGGTAACCCAAACTGGTCAACTGGACACTGGCTAACCAGTAATGTATTGACCCAGGGCTGCTGGGCTTTATAGCAAGTGCACACTGGTCATTTGGGGCACAAAAATCCCTTCCACTGTTAGCATGGCTTCCTGGTGTAGGTTGGAGTAGGCCAAGCCCTCATCCCACTTATCAGTGGCAAACATCTATGCCCATTTGTTGACTTTAGTCAACATGACCGAATCACCTAGAGTCATATTTTACACCGACGAATGGCTAGCCCTGTCATGAAATGGCTTTGGTACTAATACAACTGTTTTTGGTTTTTGTTTGGTTTTTTTTTTTTTTTTTTGGTGTTTTGACATTCTTCAGTACCCCCAAAAGGTTAACATTCTTTTGTATCCCTTGGCTAAAGGCTCCTTTTGGGTTTCTAGTATTTTAGATGGCTTTACCCTCCATAGTATAAATTATTCCTTTTAAATCAAATTGATTCTGTCTGGAAGTGAAAATGTTCTTTGTCCTTCATTCTTTTCTTCCGATGAACTGATAAGATGTTGGAAATCCAGATGACAGGGTCAGGTCTTATGTTTGAGGGCCTCCTGTGGTCAAGTTTGCGACCAGCATTTCTCAGTCTCTCTCTGGCATCAACACATTTTATGTAGTGGAGTTGGACAAGTTTTTGCCTATTAGGCTGTCTCCCATACTGTTTCAT